>NC_041390.1:613206963-613304023 GCF_002162155.2 Triticum dicoccoides
ATCTCGAGTAGGGGGTCCCGAACTGTGCGTATAAGGTTGATGGTAACAGGAGACAGGGGACACGATGTTTACCCAGGTTTGGGCCCTCTCTATGGAGGTAATACCCTACTTCATCCTTGATTGATCTTGATGAATATGAGTATTACAAGAGTTGATCTACCATGAGATCATAATGGCTGAACCCTAGAAGTCTAGCCTGTATGACTACAGTATTGAGTATCTCCCCTTTACGGACTACACCCTCCGGTTTATATAGACACCGGGGGGATCTAGGGTTACATAGAGTCGGTTACATAAGATAGAATCTTCATAGTTGTTCACCAAGCTTGCCTTCCACGCCAAGGGGAGTCACATACGGACATGGTACAGTCTTCGGTCTTCATATCTTCATAGCCCATTAGTCCGGCCCATAGATAACAGGCCGGACGCCTGAGGACCCGTTAGTCCAGGACTCCCTCAGTAGCCCCTGAACCTGGCTTCAATGACAAGGTATCCAGTGCGTAGTGCTGTCTTTGGCATTGCAAGGCGGGTTCCTCCTTCTGAACTCCTGAATAGTCCCTAGACGAATTGATCGTGTCAGGACCTGTAACACACACCGCACACAACTGCGGAGAGAATATAATAACACACAAGTCCAATCTACTGACAACTTTAGTAATGTGACGTCACGCCTGTCCGATCATAATTTCAAACCGTTTTCGCCCCCACGTTTCGAGACACGGTTGTCATTGGCACGTCTTGTCAAAGCAGAGATTGTGTCCCCTTATTACGAGATTTTCATCAATACGAGCATGGGTAACCCAACCGTCCTGTGAGAAATATTCCTTAGGAATAGGCAGGTTCTTCGGCTTAGGAGGAGACATTCAATACCGGAGGTGTTTATAAAGGAACCAAGGGCCGTCTTTTTATGCCAAACCTCTCCTAAGCCTCCCCAACCCTGAGTTCCAACACCCAAGGTTCGATTCCATTGATTTCATCCTTCCCATCATGCCCGGATCCAGCTCCCAAGGCCGATGGATGGCTTCCTCCGTTATAGAGGAGGATATCACAAAGCTTCGGGCGGCCAGATAATTGACCGCAGAGATCCACCACCGGCTTCCTACTCAAGGACAAGATATTCCGACCCCCAGATCCGGCGATAGGGTGGTATTCGTCTCCCACTTCCTTCGGGGGTTAGGGTTTACTCTTCACCCCTTTTTCCGAGGGCTAATGTTTTATTACGGACTAAATTTTCACAGTCTTGCCCCGGACTCTATCCTCCATGTCTCGGCGTTTATCATTACATGTGAGGCCTTCCTTCGAATCCCCCCACACTTCGGCTTATGGCTCAAGACCTTTAGTGTGAAGCCGAAGGTAGTCGACGGGGAACAGGCGGAGGGCGGCGATGCTACAATCAGCCAACTCGCCAACACTCCCTGGCTGAAAGTGCTAGTGATCGACTGGAGGGGGGGGGGTGAATATGCGATTTTTATGGAAGTCTTCAAAACATGTAAGTTTCGAAGACAAACGATAGAAATAAACCTATTACCATGCAGCGGAAGGTAGACTACACTAGGCAAACCATAGTCAAGTATTCAATGAAGTGAAAGCACAATGACTAATAGCAGCTAGTCAGTAAGGATCAGGTAGGAAGATATTGTGAAGCCAATCAGAGCAAGTAAACGCTCAGTGAAGCCAACTGGTGATGCAATCATACAATGACTTCACAAGCACCAACAGTAAGTAAAGGGAAGGGAAGGATGAAACCAGTGACTCGTTGAAGACAATGATTTGTTGGACCAGTTCCAGTTGCTGTGACAACTGTACGTCAGGTTAGGGAGGCTGAGATTCAACTCAGAAGACCTCGTCTTCACCTTATTCCCCTTGAGCTAAGGACACCCAGTCCTCGCCCAATCACTCTGGTAAGTCTTCAAGGTAGACTTCCAAACCTTCACAGACTTCGTTCACCGGCGATCCACAATGACTCTTGGATGCTCAAAACGCGACGCCTAACCGGCTAGAGGATTCACAGTCCTCAAGTATAATAAGTCTTCAGATCACACGGACAGGAAGACTTAAGTGATGCCTAACACTCTTTGGCTCTGGGTGTTTAGGGTTTTATCCTCGCAAGGAATTCTCTCTCAAAGGCTCCGAGGTGGGTTGCTCTCAAACGACAAAAGCCGTACTCTAACTCTGAGCAGCCAATCGTTTATGGTTGTAGGGGGTGGGCTATTTATAGCCACTAGGCAACCCGACCTGATTTGTCCGAAATGACCCTGGGTCACTAAGGAACTGACACGTGTTCCAACGGTCAGATTTCAAACACACACGACAACTTTACTTGGGCTACAAGAAAAGCTGACTTATCCAACTCTGGACAAGATTTGCTCTCATAGTCTTCACTCGAAGATATAGGATTTTGGTTAAGCATCACTTCAGTCATTCTGACTGGTTCCCTTGGACCCCACTTAACAGTACGGTGGTTCCTATGACTCAACAAAGAAAAACACAGAACGACAAAACTGCTAAGTCTTCGCGCTCCATAGTCTTCATGCGATGTGTTCTCTTGTCATAGTCTTCAATGTGAATGTCTTCACATACCACCTTTGACTTCAATGTCTTCATACATTTTTAGGGGTCATCTCTGGTAGGAAAACTGAATCAATGAGGGACTTCTACCTGTGTTATCCTACAGTTCTCACAAACACATTAGTCCCTCAACTAGGTTTGTCGTCAATACTCCAAAACCAACTAGGGGTGGCACTAGATGCACTTACAATCTCCCCCTTTTTGGTGATTGATGACAAACTAGTTGAAGTTTTCAAAGGGGAATATAATATGTGAAATTGTAAAGGATAGGGAATTGTCTTCATAAGTTGCAAGGGCTCCCCCCTGAAGATGTGCATATAAGTAATTTGCTTTTGGAATGCAAATGCACATGGCAGGTTGTACTTGTGGAGATCCTCTTCAACTTATGATGACAATTCATCATGCATGAAAAGTATGTGAAGATTATGATATGCATAATGAAAAAATGGACGTCTGCAAAATGATCTAAGTGCGGAATTTATCGTCGCACATGCGGAATTTATCATCGCATCACAGAATTGCAAATAAGTAACAGACGACCATCGAGTTTAAGTGTTACAACTCAAAGAACCAAATGTATCAAAACGAGAGTTGTAAACACTAGGCAAAACATAAAGTAACCACCCATATGGACCCGCTTGAAGACTATCAAACTCATATGCTTCTCCCCCTTTTGTTAGTAAGGACCAAAAAGGTTTGAACACATAGAGCATCTACTCGTTCCCATGAGGAGTAGGTGAAGCAGCAAGGTCGTCAGTGTTGTTCGGTGGTGCAGACGAACTAGGAGCAGTGTCGATGCGTGCAGAAGTAGGGGCGGTGAAGTGGCATCGTCTTCGTCCTCGATCACTCTGGCATTCACAGTTCCCGCGGAGGAAGAGAACTCAGAGTCTTCAAGAGACGGAGTTCGTCGCAGCACAGTCCTTCTTGGAGGTGTAGAGTCAAACTTGAAACGTTCAGAGAAGCCATCCTATTGAAGATCATCTTCAGAACACATAAGCGTCAGCCCTTTCCATGTACGCCGATAGGTTTCATGGGCAACAAAGGCATTCTTGGTGGCAAGATTGCGAATGCGGTTGACATCCACCAAGAGGCTTTGCATTTGGCGCTTCAGCCAGTCATGATGCGTATCCTGTTTTTTATGAAGGGCAACCAGAAGCTCTCGGTCATTGAGCACGCGAGATCGCTTCTAGGGCCGTTGGGCAATAGTGCTTTCAGTGGCTTCAGTGAGGGCACGATGAATTGCACGTGTAGTACCAGCCAGAGGATAAACACGAGTGACTGCTTCAACTCCTTCAATGTTTTAAGAGAAGTTTTGATGCTCAGCATTCTAAAGACTAAGAGGCTCCTTGGCAGGCTCTGGATAAATGGCTTCAACGGACATATCAACTTCAGGCAGAAAGATCCGATGATTGCGAGCAGAGGGCTGATATGAGACAGCTGAGTGTAGTTTGATCAGCCGCATTATCCATGGAGTGTAAAACTTCAAGCCAAAAAGATCAGATCCTGATGCAGCAAGTTGGCGGATGAAAAAGTCTTGTGCATTGAAGCATTTGCCGTGAAGAATATAAAAGACCAAAGTCTTCATTGCACCTTCCAGCTTTGCATGTGGAGAATGCCCTTTGATGGGCCAGAGAGTTCGCCTGATAATGTGATAGATAGTGCGTGGCAGATACTCAAGGTCTTCAACAAAGAACTCCTTAGGATATGCATCATCTGGAGGCAAAGGCTTCATCATGCTAAGCATCTGACTCATGTTCGGTTCAGGCTTCTGAAAGATGCTCTCCATAGCTGCACTGTGAAGCTGGCAACCAGGTTCAAAAAGATCTCCAGGAGTGGGCAGACCAGTGAGCTCAATGATATCAAAGGCTTTGGCTTCATGATGAACATTGCCGGTCATCCACTCAAGGACCCAAGTCTTCGGATCTCTGTGAAGAGTGGCATAGAATTGGAGCAGCAACTCTTCGTTCCAGTGCTCTTGGTCGGTGACGAAAGGCAACAGTCCAGACTCTTTAAAGCAATCCAGAGCTTCTTCCAAGCATGGCAGACCAGTTATGGCTTCAGTATCAAGACGCATATGAGGGAAAATGCGACCTTGATTATACATAATGTATGAGTAATAACTTCGCTGCGGATAGCTCCAGAACCGATCAGAAGATATTCTTTCCCTTGAGTAGGGGTTCTTGGCGCTATTAAAGAAGGTGTTGTCTGCTTTGAAGCCGTTGACATTAAAGGATCCGGGTGCTGATGTAGGACCTGGAAACCTGGGCAACCTTGGCATTGGCTTCTGTACCTGAGGCCTGTGCTCAACATGATAATCAAACTGAGGACCAGCAGCAGGTGTAGGAACAGGAGCAGTGGCAGAGGCGTTGGGCTGCATAGCAGAGGCTTCAGGAGCAGTTGTATCATTGGCTTCAAAGACTTCTGGCATTGGTGCAGGCTCCACATTTGCTTCATCTATGACTATGTCATTGGCTTCCTTTGTGTTGGGGGTGGCAGCCTCAAGATTCTCATCCTCCAGTTGATGAGCTGGAGGGTCAGGCACTGGCACGTTCTCCTCGAGAACAGCTTCTTCAGTAGTGGGGGGAGTAGGGACACGTTCTTCTTCTTGTGTGTCATTGGCTGATGCAGTCGGAATGTCTTCAGCAGCTTTAGCCTCAGACTCGGAGACATTCACAGTAGGAGTGGCATCTGGAAACACTTGACGTGCAACAAATTGGTGGGGCACTTCTCCTTCTGGAACGCTCGAAAGAGGGACTCGAGACCTTGGTCCTTTGAGAAGCCTGCGTAACGCTGGTGACGCCTCTGGAGACTGGGCCTCAAAGTCATCTTCTTCTTCTTGCCGGGGTGGTGTGACTTGTTGTTGTGGGTGATCAGCCCATGATGCATCCTGAGCAATTGGCGTCAGAGGACGACCAATGCTGATGAGTTCGCTGTGCATAAGCACATGCGATGATACCAAGTTGTGCTCGATCTGAGGAAGAACAACATCATCTTCAACATTGTCATGATGACCAATGTCTTCAGCAGCGGTGGGATCAACTGCTGGAATGTCTTCAGCTTCATGAGCCTCTGGGAAAGTAGGATCATGGACAGTCAGTTGGCGCACTTGATGTTCAGCGGCAGGGCGGACCATGGAGATAGGTTCAACAACTAAGGGCTCTGTGGGAGCAGCCCGATCCTTCTTGGTCTTGCGCTTCCGCTTGGAGGGAGCAGCAACAGAGGCTTCAAGATGTTTCCTCTTTCTCGCTTCAGCTTCAGCAGTCCTCGTCTTCTTCAGTTCTGAAGCGGTTAACCTGACCTTTGGCTTCGAGCCAGTCATGCTGGCTGGGAAGACAATGGGATGTGCTTCCTGCCTTGGTGCTTCGGGTTCGGCCATAGCTGGCTTCTTCTTCTTCTTTGCAGCCATCCTGGGGTCGATGCCAGGATGACCAAGGGCCTTGCGCTTCTCAGCCTCATTGTAGGCTTGCACACAGTTGTTAGCCAGGCTCTTCATGCGCTCACGAGAACCTTGAGCTTCTTCACGCTTCTTGAGAAAGGCTTCTTTGAGCTCGTGCAGCATGATCTTGAAATTTTTGACCTCTTGCACGCTGAGCTTGGCCATGTGCTTCTTGAACTGAGCTTTCTCAAAGTCGATCTTTTGCTTCAGTTCAACGATGCGCTGAGCTATAGCTAGCTCTGAAGCAATAGCGCCATGGAAGGCGGCACTGAGGCCAATTGGAAGTTGCAGATCTTCAAAGCTGAGGTTGGGTGTGTCAAACCACTCATCAATGAAGTTGTGGATGATTGCCACGTCAAAGAGAGGAAAATCATTGAAGATTTCTGCTTCTTCTTTGCTCTTGATCAGTTGCTCAAGAGCGTCATCTGCAAGATCTTCATCGCTGGACAAATCAATGGCGTCATTGCGCAGAATAGCAGCAGCAGTCAGTTCTTGGCTGGTGTGTTGCAGAGGCATCTTGACTTTCAAGGGCTTGGAGATGCGTGACAAATCTTCAGACTACACACTGTCTTTAGGAGGTGCAGTAGCCAGTGGCTTCGCCCGTGAGATTTTTGGTGCTGAGGCAGGCTTTGAAGCTTTAGGCTGCTTCAGTTTCTTTGGCTTCGGAGGTGCAGGCGCTTCATCAGATTCAGCGTCATCTGCAGGCTCATCCACGGCTGTCCCTTGAACCATGATATGAGTGATGAGACCTTCCAGGTTGTAGAAGGGCCCAAAAAGATTGGGTTCAGCTCCGCGGGTGCCATCGGCACGGGGAGCAGTGGGACCAGGGTTGAAGTCTAGTCCCAATGACTTCTTGTTCTGCTTCGCCAAATTCTGGGCAAACTGGAAGTTGCACTTGAACAGATTATTGTCACGACACCATAGCAATGACGATGGGTCAGCATCCGCAGGCTGTGGTCCACGGACCATGCAGGGATAGAAGCCTTGTTCAATGGCTTCATCTCTGGATCTGGGTTGAAGATTTCTGTATAGGATGTCTCCCCATGGTCGCTTGATGGCATTCTTCTCAGCATATTCCTTGGTCACAAACCTGTACTTGAACCATTGTTCTGCCCAATATCGTCGAATCCATTGGATTCGTGTCTTACGCTGATTGTAATCCTCTTCTGGATCTGTCTTGTATAGCTCTGAGAGGTCATCGGGCAGATCTCTTGATGTTTCACCTCGACGCTTTCTGCCACCCTTCCTTACTGATTTCTCTGCAGCCATGAACTTTAAACTGAATGGCTTCAATATGTTCAAAGGTTTTCGCTTGCTGGACAAACAAGAATTGGCTTCGGGAGAATTCATATGATGCTGTAAGAATTCTGCAAATGAATGCAGACTATGAGAACCAAGGGATTCTCCCACGGACATGTACATGTGACAGCATTAAGGTGCGAGGGAAGGGGAAGAGGTCATATGCATTCTCAGAAGATTTTGAAGATAAATCAGTTTAGAAGACATTGACCTCATTGTGCGAAGACATTCACTCATAGATAAGGAGTTGGTTCCAGATTTGTACGAATTCACGGATCAGTACAAGTGAGGAATCTAACTACTTTGTGAAGCATAAGTGAACATACTAGGCATATTATGAGATGTAGTATGAAATAGATCCAACTTGTGTGAACAGAAACTGCTTGTGGTAGAAAGTGATGAATCTATAGGATCAAAGGGGTCGTAAAAAGGAAGTTTTATTTACCACACGAAGAACTGCTAGATGGAGTGGAAGAGGAGGCCGAGCAGTTCGATCGTCCGTGCCCTAACTTGGCGACGGAGGACACCTACGGCGACGGCGGAGAAGACGATGTCCGCGGCCGGCGTGAAGACGGTGTCGGAGAGTTCGCGGCAGCTAAGCGCTTCGTCGGCGGCGGCGTCGAGGGCTAGTTGTGGCGCTAGGGTTTGTGCGAGAGTGGAAGAAAGGATAATGACTGTGGTGAGGCATGTATTTATAGGGACAGGGACGGCACAATGTTATTACACAGGTGCCCCTGGCGATTCACATCTGAAGGACACGTGGGCATCATGCAACATATCGGAGGTTGTTCAACGTTCCCACGCACTCCTGGATTGTCGGGTGGTCGTTCCCACTTCTTCGGGTTTCAGGTGAAGGAATTAGCATTGAAAGCGGACGTAATGTTTGTCTCTGTATCTTCTGCTGCCAAGGACGCAGAGAAGACATTCAACAGTTTCAAGAGAATGCATATGATTTGGAGAGATAGAGTTTGAGATAGAAAGCATAGAGAGGTTAGGGTCTGATCACATTCACTTAGTTCAAAAGATTCAACAAGAAGACATAGCTATAAGTGAATGCTGTAGAGGATAGAACACTAGTATATATATATATATATATATATATATATATATATATATATATATATATATATATAATCAACATAGTGAAGATAATCATGAAGACATGTTGAGATTGAAGCCAAACCAAATGTGAAGACATAGAAAATGCAATGCATGGGTGAAACACTTCAAACAGAAGAATTTGGTGGTGGCGTTACCCACCGTATAGGAAGTATCAGACCCAGACACGGCGCACAATTATCGTGGCACTCTGAAGTCAAATTCCACATTAATGTATTCACACTTAGAATGTATGTCTTTATTGATTGAAGATATACTTTACTTCGTGTGTTGCACATCTAAGTCATCAATATGCTTAAGTGTTAGGATGTGCGCCTGATCACAGGACATTTGAGGATTCCAAGATATTTAGCTCACACCGTTACTTGCAAAATCTCTTCTCATCCAAGGGCTTGGTGAAGATATCTGCCAATTGCTCTTCAGTGTTGACGTGTATGATATCAATATCTTCCTTCACAACATGATCTCTGAGAAAGTGATGACGAATTTCAATGTGCTTTGTCTTCGAGTGCTAAACTGGGTTGTTGGCGATCTTGATGGCGCTTTCATTATCGCAGTAGAGTGGCACTTGCTTCAGATGAATGCCATAGTCTTTGAGTGTTTGCTTCATCCATAGAAGCTGAGCGCAGCAAGATCCAGCAGCAATGTATTCAGATTCAGCAGTGGAGAGAGATACACAGTTCTGCTTCTTTGAAGACCAACATACAAGTGATCGTCCCAGAAAATGACATGTGCCTGATCTAGACTTGCGATCCACCTTGTCACCAGCATAATCAGCATCCGAGAATCCAACCAGATCAAACTCCGAGCCCTTTGGATACCATAATCCTAGTGTTGGGGTGTAAGGCAAATATCGAAGAATTCGCTTCACAGCTAAGTGATGCGATTCCTTTGGTGCCGCTTGGAATCGAGCACACATGCAAACACTAAGCATAATATCTAGCCTAGATGCACATAGATAAAGTAAAGAACCAATCATGGAGCGGTATACCTTTTGATCGAACTCTTTACCATTGTCGTCGGGACCCAGATGATGTTTGGCTGGCATTGGCGTCATGAAGCCTTTGCAGTCTTGCATACCAAATTTCTTCAGACAATCTTTGAGGTACTTCTCTTGAGATATGAAGATGCCGTTGTGTTGCTGACGTATTTGAAGACCAAGGAAGAACTTCAGCTCACCCATCATGGACATCTGATATTGCTCTTGCATCATATATCCAAACTCTTCACTGTATTTCTGATTGGTGCAGCCGAAGATAATGTCATCCACATATATTTGGCACACAAACAGTTCACCATCATATGTCCTCGTGAAGAGAGTGGGGTCGAGGGAACCAGGTTTGAAGCCTTTGCTCTTTAGGAAGTATTTGAGTGTGTCATACCAAGCCCGTGGGGCTTGTTTGAGGCCATATAGTGCCTTGTTGAGCTTGTACACCATGTCAGGATGTTTTGGATCTTCAAAGCCAGGCGGTTGTGCAACATACACTCCTTCTTCAATCTTGCCATTGAGAAAAGCGCTCTTCACATCTATTTGATATAGAAGTATGTTATGATGATTTGCATAGGCCAGCAGTATGCGTATGGCTTCAAGTCTAGCCACAGGAGCAAATGTTTCATCGAAGTCAATCCCATCAACTTGAGTGTATCCTTGAGCAACTAGACGAGCTTTGTTTCTGACAACTTGACCATGCTCATCTTGCTTGTTGCGATATATCCATTTGGTGCCTATTATATTGTGCTTGCGAGGATCAGGACGCTTAACCAGTTCCCATACATTATTCAGCTCACACTATTGAAGCTCTTCTTGCATAGCTTGAATCCATTCAGGTTCCATGAAGGCTTCTTCAACTTTCTTGGGTTCAGATATTGAGACGAATGCGAAGTGCCCATAGAAATTAGCTAGCTGTGTTGCCCTTGAATGAGTGAGTGGACCTGGTGCATTGATGCTATCAATTATTCTCTCAATCTGTACTTTATTTGCAACACGAGGATGTACAGGACGGAGATTTTGCTCTTGCTGATCATTGTCATCGTTAGAGGGATTGTCTTCAGGCTGATCAGGTGCAGAGATGATAAGTTCCTCTTCAGGCTGAGCTTCAGACAGTATGATTTCTCTAGTTCCCATAAGTTTGATTGATTCACTGGATGGAACTTCATCTAGCACATTTGGCAGGTGCTCTCTTTGTGAGCCGTTCGTCTCATCAAACCGCACATCCACTGTTTCAACCACTTTATAGTGAAAAAGGTTGAAGACTCTGTAGGAGTGCGAATCCTTTCCTTATCCAAGCATAAAACCCTCATGTGCTTTTGGTGCAAATTTTGAAGTGTGATGTGGATCCTTGATCCAGCACCTGGCGCCAAATACTCTGAAGTAACTGACATTTGGCTTCTTACCAGTAAGGAACTCATAGGATGTCTTGTTCAAAAGCTTGTGAAGATATGGCATGCAGTATCAATGGTTTCAGGCCAGAACTTTCTTGGAGTCTTGTATTCATCAAGCATCGTTCGAGCCATCTCAATACGTGTTCTGTTCTTGCGTTCGATGACGCCATTCTGCTGTGGCGTGTATGGAGCTGAGAATTCATGTGTGATGCCTAAGGTATCAAGATATGTATCTAGGCCAGTGTTCTTGAATTCAGTGCCATTGTCACTTCTGATGTGCTTTATCTTGGTGCCATAGTTGTTCATTGCTCGGCTGGCGAAGCGTCTGAAGACATCCTGCACTTCAGTCTTGTAGAGGATTATATGCACCCAAGTATATCTTGAATAATCATCAACAATGACAAAGCCATAGAGACAAGCAGTAGTAGTAAGAGTTGAGTAATGAGTGGGACCAAAAAGATCCATGTGGAGCAGTTCGAAGGGTTGAGTCGTTGTCATGATTGTCTTCGAGGGATGCTTGGCCCTCGTCATCTTTCCTGCTTCACAGGCACCACATAAGTGATCCTTCTTGAACTTGACGCCCTCGATGCCTATGACATGCTTCTTCCTTGCAAGGGTGTGGAGGTTCCTCATGCCAGCATGCCCTAGCCTTCGATGCCAGAGCCAGCATTCAGAAGCTTTTGCTAGAAGACAAACTGCAAGTTGTGGTCCTGCTGAGAAATCTACCACGTACAAATCATCTTGTCGATACCCTTCAAACACTAGAGACTTGTCAGATTCCATTAGTACAAGGCAACGATATTTTCCAAACATCACAATCATGTTTAAATCGCAAAGCATTGAGACAGACATTAAGTTGAAACCAAGGGATTCAACAAGCATGACTTTATCCATGTGTTGATCCTTTGAGATTGCAACTCTACCTAGACCCAATACCTTGCTTTTACCAGTGTCAGCAAATGTGATGTGACTTTTGTTAGATGGACGTAAGGTTGAGTCCATGAGAAGGCTTCGCTTGCTAGTCATGTGATTAGTACACCCACTATCAATAATCCATTCTGAAGCAGCCAGTGTCGTACCCTACAGTGCAGTTAGGGGGATAGGCTTCATGAAGAGAATTGTGAAGCAAAAACATTGGACAAACCAGTGGGTTATTAAAGCTTAGATCGAGATTAGGACTGATATGGCAAGTAGCAAGCGATTCAGGAACAAAGTACATGATAAGACCATTTGGGCATTTGATCTTGCACCCTACAAGATGTTTAAGGTCCCCAGCAATAGAGTCAGACGATTTTGGTTTTTTGCTGGAGACCTTTCCCTGCAAAAGAGAGTTAAGCTTTCTTAGCCACCCACATCTTCAAGGGTGGCTTTGAAGCAATGAGTCTAAGTGCAGCATCTGAGAACTTTTGCTTTGGAGCCCTAGCAAAAAGTCTTGCAGGTGGACAATAGTACTCATAAGAATAGGCATAATAGTTCTTGGTCTTATGAACATGGCGGTTCGATGAACCGCACTCATATTCATAGGCCTGAGTATGGCTTCCCTGCAAAACATTTGCGTTAGTGCGACTAAGGTGAGTCCTATGTCTGTATGAAGCCTTTGAACCGTATGAAGCCTGTGGTCTGGGGTTTGTCTTCTTCACCTGTGGTGTCATGATGACATTCACAGGAAGATTCTCCAAACACCTTTTCTGCACCCAGATCTTCTTCATAGGTAGTCCATTCCTGCAGTTAGTACCGATATACCTGGCAAACACTTCACCATCCTGATTCTTAAACAGTTTATAGTTTGCATCAAAGGATTCATCAATAATAATGGGATTAGCACAAGTGAAGCCAGATAGGGTGGATGGATCTGCTGAAGGTTCCTTTGCAGCAACCCATGTGGTTTTGGGGTACTGCTCAGGTTTCCAGTAAGAGCCATCAGCATTCATTTTACTTTCAAACCCAACACCCTCTTTCCTAGGGTCTCGGTTCAGGATCTGCCTTTTGAGGACATCACACAGTGTCTGATGCCCTTTGAGACTTTTGTACATCCCTGTTTCAAGCAATGTCTTCAACCTAGCATTCTCATCAGCAATAGCAGTGGTATCCTCAGCAGAGGGGTTAGTTACCACATCAACAGTTGAAGATATTGCAACAGTAGCAGCAGTACAACATTCAGCAACAGAAGTAGCATTATCACGCTCAATGCATTTAAGACATGGTGGTTCAAATCCTTCCTGAGCTGAACTTATCTGTTTGGCGCGAAGTGACTCGTTTTCCTTTTGAAGATCTTCATGAGCCGCTCTCAATTTCTCAAGATCTTGCTTCCTTTGAAGATAATGATAGGAAAGCCTTTCATGAGTTGTTGAGAGCGTTTCATGACGACTTTCAAGTTCCTCATACTTAACGTGAAGATTTTTTATGTCTTCAATTAAGGACTGAGATCGAGTCATTTCAGCGCTTAACAGATCATCGCTTTTGTCTAACAGTTTTTGAATGTGTTCCATAGCTTTCTGTTGTTCAGTCGCAATTTTAGCAAGTACTTTGTAGCTGGGTTTGGAACCACAATCAGTGTCATCGTCACTAGATGTTTGATAGTGAGTAGTGCGTGTGTTTATCTTGGCACCGCGTGCCATGAAGCAGTAGGAAGGAGTGGAGTAGTCCTTGTCATTTGCATCGGTGTCGGTGATGAAGTCATTGTCTTCAGTGTTGAAAATGGACTTGGCAACATATGCTGTAGCCAGACTCGCAATGCCAGAATCGGACTCCTCCTCAGACTCCATCTCCGCCTCCTCAAAATCAGACTCCTCCTCAGAATCCATTTCCTTGCCAACAAACGCACGTGCCTTGCCAGATGAGCTCTTCTTGTGTGATGAAGACTTGGAGGAAGACTTGGAAGAAGACTTTGAGTATTTCTTCTTCTTCTTGTCGTTAGAGTCATACTCCTTGCTCTTCTTCTTCTTCTTGTTCTCATTGTCCCACTGTGGACACTCAGAGATGTAGTGGCCAGGTTTCTTGCACTTGTGACATGTTCTCTTCTTGTAGTCATGAGCAGAAGCTTCATCATTCCTTGAGCTTGATTTGAAGACTTTCTGAAGCCTTTCTTCTTGGTGAATTTTGGAACTTCTTTACAAGCATAGCAAGCTCCTTTCCAATGTCTTCAGGATCATCAGAACTGCTGTCAGATTCTTCTTCAGATGAGGAGACAGCCTTTGCCTTCAAGGCACGAGTTCGCTCATAGTTGGGACCGTAGATGTCTCTTTTCTCAGAAAGCTGAAACTCGTGTGTGTTGAGCCTCTCAAGTATGTCAGACGGATCGAGTGTCTTGAAATCAGGACGTTCTTGAATCATCAGGGCTAGGGTGTCAAACAAACTGTCAAGTGATCTTAGGAGTGTCTTGACGACTTCATGCTTGGTGATCTCAGTAGCGCCGAGGGCTTGAAGCTCATTTGTGATGTCAGTGAGTCGATCAAACGTGAGCTGGACATTCTCATTGTCATTTCTCTTGAAGCGGTTGAAGAGGTTGCGAAGGACACTGATTCTTTGATCTCTCTGGGTTGAGATGCCTTCGTTGACCTTGGAGAGCCAGTCCCAGACTAGCATAGATGTCTCCAAAGCACTCACGCGGCCATACTGTCCTTTGGTCAGATGACCACAGATGATATTCTTGGTAGTAGAGTCCAGTTGAACGAACTTCTTGACATCAGCAATAGTGACACCTTCTCCAGCCTTGGGAACGCCGTTCTTGACGGCATACCATAGGTTCACATCAATTGCTTCAAGATGCATGCGCATCTTATTCTTCCAGTAGGGATATTCAGTTCCATCGAAGACAGGGCACGCAGCGGAGACTTTAATTATCCCTGCAGTCGACATAGCTAAAACTCCAGGTGGTTAAACCGAATCACACAGAACAAGGGAGTACCTTGCTCTGATACCAATTGGAAGTGCTAGTGATCGACTAGAGGGGGGTGAATAGGCGATTTTTATGAAAGTCTTCAAAACATGTAAGTTTCAAAGACAAACGATAGAAATAAACCTATTACCATGCAGCGGAAGGTAGACTACACTAGGCAAACCATAGTCAAGTATTCAATGAAGTGAAAGCACAATGACTAATAGCAGCTAGTCAGTAAGGATCAGGTAGGAAGATATTGTGAAGCCAAACAGAACAAGTAAACGCTCAGTGAAGCCAACTGGTGATGCAATCGTACAATGACTTCACAAGCACCAACAGTAAGTAAAGTGAAGGGAAGGATGAAACCAGTGACTCGTTGAAGACAATGATTTGTTGGACCAGTTCCAGTTGCTGTGACAAGTGTACGTCTGGTTAGGGAGGCTGAGATTCAACTCAGAAGACCTTGTCTTCACCTTATTCCCCTTGAGCTAAGGACACCCAGTCCTGGCCCAATCACTCTGGTAAGTCTTCAAGGTAGACTTCCAAACCTTCACAGACTTCGTTCACCGGCGATCCACAATGACTCTTGGATGCTCAGAACGCGACGCCTAACCGGCTGGAGGATTCACAGTCCTCAAGTGTAATAAGTCTTCACATCACATAGACATGAAGACTTAAGTGATGCCTAACACTCTTTGACTCTGGGTGTTTAGGGCTTTATCCTCGCAAGGAATTCTCTCTCAAAGGCTTCGAGGTGGGTTGCTCTCAAACAACAAAAGCCGTATTCTAACTCTGAGCAGCCAACCGTTATGGTTGTAGGGGGTGGGCTATTTATAGCCACTAGGCAACCCGACCTGATTTGTCCGAAATGACCCTGGGTCACTAAGGAACTGACACGTGTTCCAACGGTCAGATTTCAAACACACACGGCAACTTTACTTGGGCTACAAGCAAAGCTGACTTATCCAACTCTGGACAAGATTTGCTCTCATAGTCTTCACTCGAAGATATAGGATTTTGGTTAAGCATCACTTCAGTCATTCTGACTGGTTCTCTTGGACCCCACTTAACAGTACGGTGGTTCCTATGACTCAACAAAGAAAAACACAGAACGACGAAACTGCTAAGTCTTCGCGCTCCATAGTCTTCATGCGATGTCTTCTCTTGTCATAGTCTTCAATGTGAATGTCTTCACATACCACCTTTGACTTCAATGTCTTCATACATTTTTAGGTGTCATCTTTGGTAGGAAAACCGAATCAATGAGGGACTTCTACATGTGTTATCCTGCAATTCTCACAAACACATTAGTCCCTCAACTAGGTTTGTCGTCAATACTCCAAAACCAACTAGGGGTGGCACTAGATGCACTTACACTGGCCAAAAGGTTCTTTTACCGAGGCTTCCAATTACTGGCAGCGGGAGTGGTTTTATATTACAGAGCCCCGCAGTGCTAAATGGGTAGCTGCCCCCACCTTTCGTCCCGGCCCACCGTTATAGCTCGCGTCATCGGTCAACAAGGGGCTAGACTGGGGATTAGTGGATGAAGTGCGGACCTTACAAAGCCGCATCCGAAACCTCCTCGAGAGAGATATCGATCTCGTCAGTGTGATCCAAGTGATGTTAGTTCGCCGAATCCTGCCCTGCTAGCGTAAGCCTCGCCGCATGTGGGAGTATAATCCAGAAGGACCACAAACCCTCCAACACTTCTTCGGCGCCACACACGAAGGGATGTGGAAGTTATTTTCCGAGAAGCAGAAACATCGGCCAGATACTGCTGAGGACACTGGCCTTAACTGTAATCATCTGGATACCCCGGTAAGCGCTTGACTTTCGAATACTTTGTGGTCATGCATACAGTAATATGGTACTGAGCATGCTATCTTTTTCCAGGGTTGGATAAAGAAGGCGGAACTGATTATGTGTTCGACCCCTCTGCCCGAGGGTCTAGCGAATCCTGTCCTAACAAGGATGCTGGCCCAGCAACATACCAGATGCCCGAGAAGGAGGACGAGGCAGAGGGCAAGAGGACCAAGGATGGCCTCTATTCCTAGGGAACCTCGGACTTTGTGTCCGGAGGAATGAAAATCCCCTCATCCGAAGACAAAAGTGAAGGGGGGCACTATCTCCTTCCCTCCCAGGAAGAAGGGGGCCGCTTCCGAAGATTGGGAGAAGCCGGCCCCTAAGCGAGGCAAGATGCCTCTGGGGGGCGGCCCGGTCCTAGAGGACGTTGAAGCGTAGTCTCATGACGAGGACAAGCCTACGGCCAAATAGTAAGTGAACAAGGCTGTTTTAAACCTATCCCGTTCTTTACTTATGATGCCTGGAATATATTTTTTTGCAGCTCAGCGCGCAGTCCCCTTCAACAACCCTCTTCCTCGGGGGACCTTCTCCCGGAGATGATGGAAAGCGAGACCCCCCACTGGTTTCTCCGTCCAATAGGGTAGACGACCGTGAGGTGTCGTCACGGAGGGTCTCCTCCGACCAACAAGTGGTGCAAGGGATGACGAAGACGCTACACGAAGGTGATACTTCGGCAGCCCAGGGTCCGGGGAACAACACTGAAGACCCCGAATAATCTGGAATGCGGCCGGATACAAATAAACGGATCCCTTCAAAGGGTGACCGTACTCCCGCGGCTGCCTCTGGAGACCCAGAGGCGCCGGATATCTTGACGAACATGCTGCGGCAGGCGTCCGTTTCAGAGGAACATCGTACCTTGATGGGTACGGTGGTTAAAAAGGTCCTATCCGCAAAGAGCGTATTGAATGAGGCCTTTGTGAGTTTGCTGAGAGGGTTCGAGGTTTGTACTGTAATATGTGCAATTGTGTTTTATTCAGAAAATACACCTGTGTATGGACAGTAGCCCCTGAGACTCAGGTTGGCTTCCCATAGGAAGCGAACAGACGATCAAAAGAAATATCCGAGGACTAATCTGATTAACTTTGAACACAGGCTGCTTCCCCCTTGGCTACTTCCCAGACTGCGGATATTTCCGAGCTGCAACAGAAGCTTGATGTAGCCGGGGATGACATTATGTTAATCAATATGCGTCTTGACGAGTCGCAAGGTATGTATTCGGAGCAGTCCCTGCACATATGTTTTTGTGATATAAGCATGACACTGAAAGTTGTGCCTGGCTGCAGATGGTGCTGCCGCCGTTGAAATTCTTCGGGCGGAGCTAGCCCGGGCCAAGGAGCTGGCTGGTGTAGTAATGCGACTACCAAGAAGGCATCGGCTGAGTTAAAAGCTGAATGAGCTGCTCGGTGTCAGGACGATGAGAAGATATCCACAATGGCGCTTGAGCTAAAAAGTGCTGCTAGCCGGTGTGAACTCCTTGAGAAGGAGAATGAAGACAAAATGGCTGAAATTGACAAGGCCCTACAAGAGGCGAGAGAAGCGCGGTCTGAATCCAGAGCAGCCCATGAGGAGATCTGGCAAGCTGGGGAGATTGCAGCTGGTAAGCCATTTTTGCTAGAGGCTAAGTTCGGCGATCCGAACTATGCTCAGCTTAACCAATTGTGGAGTTCTCTGGACAAGTTTTTAGACTTGCCGAAGAGTTCTTCCGATGCGGCGTAGTATTATCAGGCGCGGGACGGGTATGCAACGGAGAAGCTTTTCTGGTCACAATTCGGCACCTCGAAGCGCCCCTTGTTTCTGAATGAGCAGTTGTCCCAGTGGGCCGAGCTTCATAGGATATCCGGTGCTGCCATGAAGAACATTATAATCCGGTTATGGCCAACTGAGCATGTTCTGAACATTTACTTCGGCTTGGTGCAGCGGATTGTTGACGCAGTGTCGCATATCGACGCTGTGAAGCGACCGGTGTGCATCGAGGGTGCATGGATGGATTTTGCCTGAGTCAAGACATTCTGGGGGAATATGAAGGCCATCGACATTGCGGTGAAGAGTCCACCCAAGGGCAAGGACCGCCACGAACCAGAGCATTATTTTGAAGACAGCCTTGTAGCCGCTTGCTTGATAGAGGGTCAAAGCTCGAAGGACATAATGTTTGAGTGAAGTGTATGAGAATTGTATGAGACAATTTTATAGTAAATCTATTTGTATATTTTGCTCGAAAGCTTGTGTTCCTCCTGTGCGGCCATTTTAATATAATCTGAAAAGTTTCCAGTCGTCGGCTTGAGCCCCCTTGTAGGAAGTACAGGGGTGTTCGAAAAAGCATCTGATCACTCTTGACCCAACATCTTGGTCCATGAAGGAGGTGTCAATGCGGTGAACCAGGCAACCAGACTATAGGGCATTAACACTTTCACTTAGCCATAGGAGTTTTATGGTGGGTCTATGACATAGCCCCTAGTATGTATGTGACTTACTCATACGATGCGTTTACATAATTGACTAGAAAAGAGGTCCTTCATGTGACACAGAGGAATCGCTAGAGATTCCGATAAGTCATCGAGTGGTTGACCAGCTCTCGCCGCATCATGACACTCAGTTTTCGGCTTTCTCTACTGAGGTGTGTCACCGGGTGAACCCGTAGCACAATCGTAGTAGTTCTCCCTTTACTAACCTAGCCGATAGAGCGGAACGTAGGATAGCAAGCACAGGAGCCGGGCAACCCAACTATGGACCCAATACATGATTCAGAGCTGATGCATATAAGGCCAAACTCGCGACGCTGAAGTATGCTATAAAAGCTGTTCGGACTTTGTTGGCAACTCACTTGTTCCCGTACCGAGCCCCTGGCAAGTTAAGCTAGGGTATATCTATGAAATAACCATAGGAGGCGTATTCATTTCGCGAAAAGACGTGAGTTATTAATTCTGATAATTTGAACTGGGACCTGAGTGATATGCCAATGGTTACTTGATATACATAAAGGCCACGACCCCGACAATTTGATATGCCCTGGATCGAGGGCAGAGGAAAAAGGCATGTTACAGGCTCGAAAAAAGAGTGCGGTCTACAAAAAGTTATTTTGGACCTCCTGTCGCACGTCTGCACCACCTGTCCTCGGTGAGGGGAATCCTTGAAGGGAGTAGCCCCGTAGGTGAGTGTACGGATCCAAACTCCTATGGGGTCGGTCATAGGTGTTTCCCCTTTGCGCCACCTGCTTTTAAGAGATAATGAAACAAAAGAAAATAGGAAGGCGGTTAAAGAATGTTACCGGAGTGCCTGCAGACTTGTCTGCATTGTGCTTCTGTCAATGCCCATGGTATCTTGAGTGCGTAATTATGTATGCGCGGTATAGTTTTAACGGGTATACGAGATGGGAAGCGGAAGCCGAACTGCTATTTCTATTCCGGATTTGATCGATCTTCAGGGGGAAATTGCTTCCGCCCTCCGGCATGTAGCTCGTGAGCCGCTCTGTTGTCCCTATTGCCTGGTGGCCCATTTCCATTATGTCCGGCGTTGAGCCTACCGGCCTGCTTGAGGACCCAACAGCTTCTGTTGGTGTGATAAGCTGGTTTATTAGGGTTGCCATGAATCTGGCAGGGCCGGTCCAATATCCTGTCTAGTTTGGATGGTCCGTCTCTGTTTGCCTTGAATGGCTTTTTCCATTGACCGGGCTTGGGATTGCTAAATCCGGCGTTGACCGATGTGTCGCCTGATCTTTCATTATCATTGCGACTATTGTGTATGCTTCGTCGAGGCTTGCCATTGCCGTCTCGGATTTCGCAAGTGCCCGAGTCGCTGGTGCTGTTGCTTCTACGAGCGAGCCAGCTGTCTTCTCCCGAGCAAAAGCGGGTCATTAGAGTGGTAAGGGTTGTTATGGATCTAGGTCCTTCTTAACCGAGGTGGCGTGCGAGCCATTCATCCCGGACGCTATATTTAAAGGCCGCAAGGGCCTCCGCGTCCGGACATTCGATGATTTGGTTCTTTTTAACTAGGAACCTGGTCCAGAGCTTCCTGGCTGACTCTCCGGGCTGCTGGACAATGTTACTTAAGTCATCGACGTCCGGTGGCCGGACATATGTTCCTTGGAAGTTGTTGCGAAAGGTGTCCTCCAAATCCTCCCAGTTGCCGATAGAATTTTCCGGCAGACTGTTTAACCAGTACGGAGCTGGTCCTTTGAGTTTTAGTGGTAGGTGTTTGACGGCATGAAGGTCGTCTCCGCGGGCCAAGTGGATATGGAGGAGGAAGTCCTCGATCCATACCGCGGGATCCGTTGTTCCATCGTATGATTCGATATTCATGGGTTTGAACCCGTCTGGGAATTCATGCTCCATTACTTCATTTGTGAAGCAAAGAGGGTGTGCGGTGCCTCTATGTTGGGCCACACTACCGCATATCTCCGACAGAGACCATTTGTGGTTTTCAGCCCGGGTGTGGCTAGGTTTGTCACGTCCGAATAGGTGGTCGTCGTCATGTGTCGAGGTATGTCCTTGCGATCTGTAGATCGCTCTTGAGTGTCCTGCTTTGCTACCCTAGTCTTGTTGACAGTCGTATGTATAACCCCGAGCTGTTTTGTTCTTGCTTTTACTGCGAGGTGGGGCGGTCTGGTGTTCGGCTTGAGTTGCCGCTTTACCTGGGCCCAGTTGTGGTCGACCTGCCGCATTGTGCGATGATGGTACGGGCTCCAGCACCTTATTGTCGCCCTGGGGTAGCAATCTATGCTTCGGGTAGCTTTTGGCTAGTCCACTAAGGCCGTATTCTTTGGCGGCTAGGACTTCGGTCCATCTATCATTGAGCAGATCTTGGTCAGCTTGAAGTTGTTGCTGCTTCTTTTTCAGGCTCCTTGTAGTGGCTATTAGTTGGCGCTTAGAGCGCTCCTTCTCACGAGGTTCCTCAGGCACGATGAAATCCTCAGTGCCGAGGCCCACCTCATCCTCAGAGAGCGGAAGGTAATTGTCATCCTCCGAATCTTCTTGTGTGGCCTGTTTAGCAGGGCTAACCTGCCCATCTTCCTGTTCATCTTGTTCATTAGTTGTATCAACGGGGTCTTCATTGTCATCGGCATCATTGTCCATGTCGTCGATATTCTCGGAGTCATAATCAAGTGTATCAGTCGAATCCTCGACTGTGTCTATGAAGTGGGTGGTGGGTGGGGAGCACAATTCTCCACCATCAACCCCTGGATCGAGCCGGATATAGTTCGGCTGTGAGTCCTCCGCCGCGGACAGTTTTTTAAGGAATTCAACACATTGCCCAAAGGCGAGTGCTGGAAGATGTCTAGGACGCTAAATTCTAAGATTGATAAACGATCAAGCTCGGCATCCGCTGGCTCACGTGGTTCGGAACTTACGACCGGAGACGAGTCCGGAGTTCTGATGACAAATACACCATGACAGGTTAAGTCTGTGTGCGGCTCCGACGTCGAGGAATCTGCGGCCTCCGCGGTGGGGTTGATCCTCCCGTCCTTGGATGGCGTCGCTTGCTCCGGATCTAGGGCCAGAGCATTTACAGGAGCGATCTCCTGGATGCGGCCCGATGACAGATTTAGGTCTTGATCATCGGGGTGACCGGGAGCGGTTACCGCGATCTCGAATCCGACGAAGATCAAGTCTCCATGGATGTCCGCGACATAGTTCAAGCTCCCGAATCTGACCTGATGGCCAGGGGCGTAGCTTTCGATCTTCTCCAAATGGCCAAATGAGTTGGCCCACAGTGCGAAGCCGCCGAACACGAAGATCTGTCCAAGGAGGAAAGTTTCTCCACAAACAGCGTTATTATTGACGATTGAAGGGGCCATCAAACCTTTCAGCGACAGCACAAAGGAACTCTCAATGAAAGCACCAATGTCGGTGTCAAAACCGGCAGATCTCGGGTAGGGGGTCCCAAACTGTGCGTCTACGGTTGATGGTAACAGGAGACAGGGGACACAATGTTTACCCAGGTTCGGGCCCCCTCTATGGAGGTAGTACCCTACTTCCTGCTTGATTGATCTTGATAAATATGAGTATTACAAGAGTTGATCTAACACGAGATCGTAATGGCTAAACCTTAGAAGTCTAGCCTGTATGACTACGGTATTGAGTATCTCCCCTTTCCGGACTACACCGTCCGGTTTATATAGACACCGGGGGGATCTAGGGTACATAGAGTCGGTTACATAAAACAGAATCTTCATAGTTGTTCGCCAAGCTTGCCTTCCACGCCAAGGAGAGTCCCATCCGGACATGGGTACAGTCTTCGGTCTTCATATCTTCACAGCCCATCAGTCCGACCCATAGATAACAGGCCGGACGCCCGAGGACCCCTTTGTCCAGGACTCCCTCAGGGGGAGCTAGAGGGCTGGCCGGCGCGGCAGCGGACCAGCGGTGGCGAGTTGTTTCGGGGCGGCAAGGTGATGGCGGACCGGCGGTGGGGAGTTGTTTTGGGGAGGCGGGGCGGCGGCGGACTGGCGGTGGGGAGTTGTTTCGGGGCGGTGAGGCGGCGCGGGGCCCGACGGTTCGGCCGGTAGTGGCTGGCGGCTCAGGGGGTGCATGTTTAAGATGAACTGTAGGCCCTCACTAAAGTACATGTCAAGTGCCTCTCTTCTACCATTGCGTTCATTTTCGACAATAACATTCAGATTCCACAGTAAATTTCAGTTTCGACAGTTAAATTCAGAGTCAACAGTTTTTACGCCAACTGTTGTAGTTAGGTGGTTTTTTGGTGATGTAAATTTTACATCTATTTTACACCATCTATTAGAGATTCTATTAGAATCCCACTTGAGATTAACGATGTTTGTCTTGTGCTGCTTCAGCCTTGACGTCTTAGGGCTCACCGGAGCTGCTTCAACGACAGAATGATCCATCACAACAGAGCAGTGCCATCGACGCCGTCTACAGATTCCTCAGATCTTCCTCCAGACAGCCACCTCTGTCTCAACTTCTTGAGTGACCAACCCAATGATGTTGAGGTCGACATGGCTACGGCAAAGAGGTTGTACACTTGTCGCATCACTTATTACTCTACATTCATGTCGATCCATTATGGCTATTGTGGTTCAACGGAAAAACATAGCAATAGGAAATTTTCCTATGGCACTCTACTATTCAATTATTCATGCATTTTGTTAAAAGGAGTGGAGCAAAACATCCACCTGGACCTACTTTTCAAAATCCTATGCATGAAAACAAGACCCAGTGCATTAGTGGCAGAATAACATTCTAACTGTACACACTTTCATATGGTTTCACTTTATTGATTTTCAAACTTGAGTTCTAAATTAGTTGTGGGGCACATATCGAGGCAGCAATGAATAGTATCTCTGTCTAATATCTGGTTCACCTAGGGTATGCGTATATTGTTCATCTTGGGTGGGAAACAAATAGTAAAGCAATCATCATCTGTCTTTTTATTAAATTCAAGCAATCATCAGCGTGCTATCATTATTTTTGGATCCATCCACTGGTTGTTACCATCACTCTATATTTCTGAATGCTCTCCTTACATAATCTCACCATATTTTTTTCGTATGCATGTCAAATATTGTACACAGTCATGCTGAACATGTAGAGAAAAAGAGAAGAGTTTTGTGCGGCAATACAATGTCATGCAGACATCGCTCCATGGTGGCTTCAATGGAACCCCCCCCCTCTCCAGATAATAATCCAGAGGAAGATATCTGTTCTAAGGTGGATTCAGACGCAGCTGACGACTCCTATTTATCCCCCAAGGTGTTTGCTCTACCTTGGCGTGATGATGTTAGTCATATCATGCATATGTTGCCTTGCAGTGCCTACTTTTGACATGATATATGTCATCTTCTTAGTTTAGACATGTTCTGTAATGGCACCTATTTAGTTTCTATATCATATATGGGAATTATGCAGTCTCATGTATTTTAGCCAGCCATAATATATGGGAAATGTGCAATGTCATCCTGTATAACCAGGCATCATATATTTGAATGATATCTTGCCCATCCTTTTCTCCATTACATTTGGCTTTGTCGACAATGTTTGTACATTAAACTACTCTTCCCGTGAATCATCCATTTGGGTGGGAGAAGGAAAATTCTGGAGTGAAAACAAGGCCTTCAGAGCAGACAGTGCTACCTGTCGAAGCAGATCTCTTGTTGGGTCCCGATAGCTCCTCAGAGATGGATTCAGAGACAGATGACCAGTCCTATTCCCCCATCGAGGTGTATGCTCTAACTTGGCACGGTTATACTGCTCATATCATGCATATGGTGTCTTGTATTGCATAGTTTAGGCATCATATACACAATATTCAACACCATGTTCTTAGTTCAGACATCATATATATAATGCCCTTTGTTTAGCATATAAATCACATATGTGAATTAAATCATGCGATCCTGATTACTTAGATAACATGTATGTGAATTATGTCATGCGATCCTATTTAGTTATTCATCATATCTTTGAATTATTTATGCTATGCTATCTAATTTAGATAGACATCATATATGTGAAATTATGTCATGCTATCCGTTTTAGTTAAACAATATACATGTCAACTATTTCATGCCCTCTTTTTTCCACACTATCTATTGCATCTGTCTCTCGTACAATGTCTATACATTCAACTACATTTCCTATTTATCAGCCATTTGAATTGGAGCGGGTGATGGCAGTATCTAGCGTAGTAAAAACATGGTCTTTAAATAAAACAGTGCTACCTCTTGGTGGAGATAGCACCACAGTTATACATGCATGAGAACCAGCCCTACCACACATAACCCAGACTCGTGCAGATTGTACCCCTACTGTGATGGTCAGAGAACCTGCTTCACCCAATCTAAGCCCAATCCCAGCAGATAGTAACCCAGTTCCTATTGACACAGCACCATCTCTACCACAAAGCTCCCAAACAAGAGCAGTTAGTAAGGCAGCTCCAGTGCCCAAAGGGCCAGTACTACCACGGCGAACCCCAACTTCACCAGTTAGTACACCTATTCCTGTGGAGGAAGCACAACCAACCAGTCGTAGTTTAGCATCTATCGCATTTGATGTTGCTAAATCCTATGTGTGTATCTTCCCATCTTGGAAATATTATACTAAAGATGAAGGAAAATGCCAGTTGCAGGTGTTTGCCTAGGAGTTATGTGTAAGTAATGTTATTCATGGAAATTACTTTGCTTTGTACCATACATTCTACCACCATGATGGTTATAATACAGCAAATTTTCCCATTTTTCTCTATAGAGAAGGACCGATTTGGAAACTCGGGATGAGGTAACCTGTGCTAATACCTCTGCTAGCTTCAAGAATGCTTGGTGGCAGTATCGGAATTACCTGAGTAAAACGTACTTCACTAGCAAAGAAACTCATCAAATTACCTTATGTTCTCTTGAGACACATTTACTGGACGATGGCTGGGAACGCCTTGTTCTGTACTGGTCCCGAACCAAGAATGTGGTAAGGTCTATGAGCTCATTTTTTTAGTACTGTATTCTTGTGTCTTACTGTACTTTGTTCATGTAGAACAAGTTCTTAAACCTGAAGAACAACTGTTCTAATTTAAGATTCCATTGCTATCGTGCATACTGCTTTGCTCTTGTATCACTGTATTTACTCATACAAACTTATTTTTAAATTGAAGGATCCAATTGAAACTCCAATGGCACAGCAGGTATGTTCACGCATGTTTCTTTAACAGGTTTGCACTTATCAATAGCTCTGTCAATTTCAATTTCAACTGTGTATACAGTTGACTTCTCATATCATGCACATTACTAGCATCACAATAGAGCCAATAGTGTTGTTGTACATGTAGACCCGCCGTACCCATCTGAAATCTTGTTGTGCCGTGTAGTTTCCCACGCTTTTTATTCTTTCACTGCTGCTTTGTCTTGAACTGATATGATTTGAACCGTGTCTCCATTTTGATTTGGCAAGACAATGCTGTGACCATAGGACATAGATATATGTTTGTTTGATGCTTTTATTATGTACTAGTACTTGGCAATAGAAGACTTAGTAGTTTAATCATCTCCACCTTACTAATGAACTGGTTCACTGAAATGAGTTTCATATACTAGTAAAACATGTTACGTGTCTGCTTGTTTCTTCTTTTAGAATGCTGACAGAATATTGGGGAAGAGTGCCTTATTATGCAATGGTAAAGGAAGTAATGCAGATAAGGTTCAAGATAGTGAGATATCCTTGTTGGTCTCCAACAAAGCTGATAAAACAGCTAAGGAAGACTATCTTGAAGAATGTGAGACAACCCCAAAGTCCTGTCTTGGTTTAGTGTTCAAGTTACTGGCCACTACCGCTTGCACAAGCTATTCAAACTCACGGTCTGAATCAGTTCAGTTTCTTGAGTCTCAACTACAAGCTAAAAGACATCGATCAGCTGTGCTGCGACAAGAAGCGGAAGGACTACAGAAGTCCCTGGAGCATTCAGATGCATACTTTCTGGTGCAACAACAAGTGTTGGAGGATTTTAGCGCCAAACAGGACAAAGCTAATAAGCTTTCTAAACTTATTGTCAGCATGGTGGATACCCAGGATAATGTTTCTTGAGCTCTTCTGAAGTTTTTTCAGTTATGCTCTTCTTTTGCTACCGCGTTTATTTTCACTGGTGGCCAATTTTGACGACCAGTGTATGTAATATGCTGCTTTGTTCCCTATATTTGCACTGGTGGCGAACTTTGATGCCCAGTGGATGTAATATGTGTAATAGCTGTAATA
This sequence comes from Triticum dicoccoides, assembly GCF_002162155.2. NCBI lineage: Eukaryota > Viridiplantae > Streptophyta > Magnoliopsida > Poales > Poaceae > Triticum > Triticum dicoccoides. The sequence continues at coordinate 613,234,202 of NC_041390.1, forward strand.
GGCTAGCGTTAGTTGCTTGCTTATTTATTTCCTTATTGTCTTGTTTAGTTGTTTGCTTGTAGTCACTGCAGTTCTTTTTGTGCCTTTTTTCTAGTGGCCACAATAACCTATTTTTGGTAACTAGGCCACAATAATCATCGCAACACATGAACTATTGTAACCATGGGCCTCCTGCAGGCCGTAGGATACATGGGCCTTCTACGGGCTGTAGGATCAATGGACTTTCTATGGGCCTTATGATCCATGGGCCTTCTACGGGCCGTAGGGTCCATTGGTCTTCTACAGGCTGTAGGATCCATGGGCCTTCTACAGGGCGTATAATCATTTCGCCAAACATGGGCCGTACTATTCGTGGACCATAACGGGGCATTAATATGCCATATTTGATAACGCTATGAAAACAGCCCAATGGGTTAATGGGCCACAAACGGGCCCAATGTAAACACGGGCTGAGTTTGGCCCACAAACAGAACACGCCAGTAACGGACCGTAACTAACCGAATTCTAGAAATGAGCCCAAGAATAAATGGGCCCTTAGAAGGCCGAAAGTTAACACGGGCTAGAAACGGCCGACGAAATAATGGGCCATTAATGGGTATAAAGTGATACACTATTCATTATGGGCCAGTTTCATCTCGGGTCTTTATTGGGCCTAGAGTTACGAAGGGCCTCTTATGGGCCGAAAGACATCATGGGTCATACATGGGCCGAAAGTAACAATGGGAAGGAATCATATTGGACGGCCCAGATGAAGCTACTGGGCTTAATTCCGATAGGCCGTAACGGGCCTTGAGTTAGCGGGCCATAAATGGGCTATATACGAACAAGCCGTTAGCAGGCTTTCCGTGGGCCGTCCGGTTACCTTTTGACACAGTCAAACGGGCTGGCCTTTTCACCGGAATGGGCCTCTGTTGGGCCGTGCCACATGTCAATGTATCATAGGTGCCTCATGTCCAATGAATGGATGACATCTGTCCCAATGGTGAGCCAACACGTGTTTCCTCCGGCCAATGTGAATTTTACACGTGGAAAATCCTCATTGGTTCAGGCTGTTAGCAGGTTATCGGATCCAAAACCGGACCCGATAGCTTAACGGCGACCCATTATGATGGATGCCACGTGTCTGTCACCCTTGACGAAAGCACTTCCATGACACGCAATTTATCGTCATGGAAGTGGACACTTCCGTGATGATAATTTTGGTAATGTCATGGAACACTTCTACGACAGCACAGGTATGACTATCTTGATTTTGTCATAAAATTGTCATGGATGTACATGCACGACAAAAAACGTGACCTACTATGACAAACACGTATCATCACGGAAGTGTCTTTTTTTGTAGTGCTACCTAGCTCAAGTACTGCTTGTGAGATTGTCACATATTATTAACTGGTATGAATTGTTCTATTAGGTGGTATTGTTCTAGCGCCTAATGCGAAATGCTAAATGTTATGTGGTGCGGATTTTTTTTGGTTACATGAAAAGTTTGTGGCGTGCAATGTACATTGCACATTGCTAGGTGAGTGATTATAGTGGTGGCACTGTCCACGTGGCATGCCAGCAACACACACAAAACTGTTGACGTTGGCATCAATGCCATTATTATTTTTTAACAACGGCGCCATATTGGTGGCGTCGGGTGTCCATGCCAACAAGGCCATTTTTGCCATGCTATAGCTATTCTTTTCTGCACTAGTGACTAGTACATCATTTGTCGAGTGTCGAGCGCCCTACCCGCCACTTGTAGGCACCTTGTGCCCACCACTAGTAGCCAGTTATGCACTAATATCTCCTTCTTGGCTCCTCTAGATGGATGAGACCCACTTCCTCCTTGCATCAGTAGAAACCATCTGTAGGCTCTGGCATTTCGGCACTTGTCCCCGTATAGTCAAGAAGTGATGTACTAGAAGACATATATGGTTAGTTATAGCACCTTCATGTAAGTATCCAAAAGTAGTATCATATTCCAAACAAAGGGTGGAGCAGAGTATTAATTATGAGGTTTCGGTAACACACAACTTGTCACATGTCACAAGTGAATCAATTGTCCAAGTTTCCGCAAAGATTATTGCAACTGCGAAAGAAAGACTAGAAAAGGGCAAAATAAAGTAGCGAGTGTAAAAAGTAAATAACATAAAAGTAGATCACTAGAATTGAGTTGTTGGTTCTTTGTAGTGGAGAGGTTAGCGCGCAGAAATTATGGTCACAGTATTTACCAAATGTGTCGATGTAGCAGCAATACATAGTTAGCTCCGTATGCCATTTTACCTCTTGGATTTTAGGTACGGTAGTGGATTCACCCTTATATAGCGAAACTCCTTTGTCCACAATTGTTAAACTCGGTCGTCCTACTTCACCATTCCCATATGAATGATCATTTTAAAAATTACGGTCGTTAGGCCGGACCAACGCTTTAGGTGTCATGGCTTCTTGTTATCATCGTATTGTTTTCACTCCTCGTAGATAGCAACACCTATCACCTGGAGGTCATAATCATGTTGTTTGGGCCCTTAAAGGAGAATGATAATCAATCACAAAGAATATACAAAAGTGAAACCATATCGATAATATCATAGTTAGCCACAATAAGATGAATGGTTAAACCAATCTCACTCTCAGATCGAGTATGAATAGATTTAGGAACCCTAGCCTTACAATGAACCTCTCCCTCTTTCTCTATGGTGGTGTTGTTGGTGAATAGAAAGGGGGGCTGTGAAGTAGAAGAAGCCGGAATGGACTAAAGTGAAGTCCTTCCCCTCTATATCTCTTATTCCTCTATTTTGTTGTGTTTGCGCATCTTCCTCTACTCTCTGATACCACTGACCTATAGGAAGTTTCCTGTATAGACAAGAGGGAGGCGACAACATAGGGTATGAGCTGGCAAGCTCGTATCATGCACCATCTTCTCTTCTAGTTGCACCAAATGCAATTCTTCCAAAAGGGAAGTTGTCCCCCGCTGCTCCATTTTATATGATACTAGATCATTGACAGGGCGCATTTCCATGCCCATCCATTAGTGAATAGAATGATAGGGATTTTCTTAAATATGTGAAAACACTCTTATGATTTATTTTTTCTATTAAATTGATGTATGACAAAGTACTTTTCAATCTACATGGAACCACGAAGATGGAAATGACTCAATATATACCAAGGTGCGCACAAAGAAAATGTTGAAAGGGAAAAAGGCTAATAAATCAAATTACCTAGCTATTATAAACATTTAATGGCCACTCCTCTCAATCTCTCCTCCATTGCCACAACATCTCCATTATCCCAGCCTTGATAATGACTGTAGCATATATAACATCAATTGGACTATCTTTTTAACGAATACAAATACTCCACACAATTTGTTCTAAGCAATTGTAGCTGTATAGTTTCTCAAGATTAAAATTCATAAGAAAAATAAAAAAATGATGCGTTATGAACACATACCAATAATTATGGTAGCACCAACCGATGCTTTTCAGGGCAGTGCTTTGAGCTCAACATGTCCGACGTAATTACCAGCAAAGATGCGGAATAATGGTGGCTCTCTTCAGTGTCATCACATACCTTATTGTCCCTATCAGGTAGTGCAATCTATACTTCACGCCCCATGAGTCACCCATTACTTTGTTAATGGAGTAATCTCGCTCGGCAATAACAACTCATGTAGCACCTCACAAAAAATAGCTCATGTAACACACTTCATCTAGCCTTAAGCTTCGTCTGGCACGCACAAACAAAACTAAGTTTCAACTGTCAACTTTCTCAAAAGGAAAAAAGTTTTAGCTATGGACCATAGGGTAACAGATATTTGTAAAGTCTAATAAATAGAATTTACATATACATTCAGAAACAATGCACAGAACTTCATTATTCAGCTTTTTATGAAATAGTACCTCATAATTCAGCTTCGGGCAAAACAAAAACGCATTTACAACTGCGTACGAGCAATTACAGTTTCACATAATTTAGTTGTTCTATAAGCTCAAAGATACACATCATGAAATGGAAGGACTGTTCCAGCCATGAATAGTAACATGTATGTTTAACTCCATATAGGGAATCCAGCATTCTCCCTTGCGAAAAATATATCATCTTCACTTAGCCCATGCAAGTTTAAAAAATTGTTTGAAGTCCCAGATGGAACTGAATCCCCTGATTTACAGAGTATTTTTTAGTATAGTTTCCAAAGCAGAATTATCAAAAAATTACAATTTTTGTTGTTCAACATCAAAGAGGGGACAAATACCATTTGAGCATAATAAATGTTTGTTGGTAAAAAGGTAAGCTTCAATTTGCTAGTCATATCAAATCCTGTGCATAGAAAAACAATAAATGATTAATGATGAGCCACATAGAATTGATGTTCACTAAAACAAAGCATGCAAAATACAAACCTCAAATGACCTTTTGTGCTCTAGTATCCAAACTGGACAAAGGGCCAATGTAGCTAGTGCCACTTCCTGCCTTAAAAAATGTTTGTGAGGTCAAAAGAAGGTCTGACGTTCCGCACCCAGAGTTATTATAGGATTACAAAGAACCAAGAAGCTGTCCATAATATACTTATACACTAGTAGCAACACCTGTATTAAAATGGCAGAATTATCATTAGCTTAAGAGCGTAACGCACACAAAGTTCACACACTCAGGATTTTTTGTTAGCTGGACAACATGCAATGCACATTTGTTACAAAAGTACCACACACATGTAATAAGATAATCTGCTTACATAATTAAAAATTTCCTAATTCATCAATAATATCAATCAGGGCCAAATCAACAATGGGAGTGGATGGTGATGTGGGCAAGGAGTAAAAGGGGAAATTGCCTTTGGACTTGGCTAGAGGCCGGGTATGGATGCGACAGTGTGGTAGGAGGCGGATGCATCACTTCCTGATGCGTCGTGCCCTAGTTCTTGAGCCTGAGCTTCTTGCAAGACTGTGCTGCCGACTGGATTTTGCTACTCGGTATCGACGTCAGCTGCATCAGGCATGGATTAAAATGGGGTAGGCATGATAGTGAGGGGAATAGGAGATGATAAGTTTTGGATGCACTGCATGTCCATGAAGGGCCGTCTCCTGATCTGGATCCCGCTGCACACCCGTGGAAAGGTAAGAGAAGATGGGTCACAATGGTGGTGATGACCCACAAGTATAGGGGATCAATCGTAGTCCTTTCGATAAGTAAGAGTGAAGAAACCAACGAGGAGCAGAAGGAACTGTCAGCAAGGTATTTTTTGCAGGCACTGGAATTATCAGTAACAGATAGTTTGGTACTAAGATAATTCGTAATGGGTAACAAGTAACAAGTGTAACAAAGGTGCGGCAAGGTGGTCAAATCCTTTTTATAGCAAAAAATAAGCCTATAAGAACTCTTATATAAAGCAAAGCACTCCCGAGGACACATGGGAATTATCGTCAAGTTAGTTTTCATCATGCTCATACGATTCGCGTTCGTTACGTACTTTGATAATTTGATATGTGGGTGGACCGGTGCTTGGGTGTTGTCCTTACTTTCACAAGCCTCCCACTTATGATTAACCCCTCTCGCAAGCATTCACAACTACGAAAGAAGAATTAAGATAAATCTAACTATAGCATGAAACACGTGGATCCAAATCAGCCCCTTACAAAGCAATGCATGAATTAGGGTTTAAGCTTCTGTCACTCTAGTAACCCATCATCTACTTATTACTTCCCAATGCTTTCCCCTAGGCCCAAATCATGGTGAAGTGTCATGTAGTCTACGTTCACATAACACAACTAGAGGAAAGACAAAATACATCTCATCAAAATATCGAAGGAATACCAAATTCACATGATTACTTATAACAAGACTTATCCCATGTCCTCGGGAACAAACGTAACAACTCACAAAGCATGTTCATGTTTGAGATCAGAGGGATATTAAATATCATTAAGGATCTGAACATATGATCTTCCACCAAATAAACCAACTACCATCAACTACAAGGAGTAATCAACACTACTAGCAACCCACAGGTAGCAATCTGAGATTTTGATACAAAGATTCAATACAAGAGATGAACTAGGGTTTGAGAGGAGATGATGCTGGTGAATATGTTGATGAAGATTATTCCTCCCACGATGAGAGGATTGTTGGTGATGATAGCTTCGATTTCCCCCTCCCGGATAGAAGTTTCCCCGATAGAATAGCTCCGCTAGAGCCCTAGATTGCTTCTGCCCAAGTTTCGCCTCGAGACAGCGGCGCTTCATCCCAAAAGCTTCCTTATGATTTTTTCTAGGTCAAAACCCTTCATATAGCAGAAGATGGACAGCGTGGGGATGGCCAGGGGGGCCACAAGCTTGGGAGGCACGCCTTGGGGGGGTAGGGCGCGCCCCCGGGCTTGTAGCCACCTCGTGGGTCCCCTTCTGTTCTTTCTTTTCCCAATATTTTTTTATTCCTAAACAATTCTCCCTAAAGTTTTAGGACATTTGGAGTTGTGTAGAATAGGTATCTCAGATTTTCTCCTTCCAATCCAAAATTCCAGCTGCCAGCATTCTCCCTCTTAATGTAAATCTTGTAAAATAAGAGAGAAAAGGCATAAGACTTGTACCATACAGTTAAATAATAGTCCATAATGCAACAAATATCAACATAAAAACATGATGCAAAATGGACATATCTACTTCCCCAAGCTTAGACCTTGCTTGTCCTCAAGGGAAAGCCAAAATCAATAATCATGTCCACATGGTTAGAGATAGAGGTGTCGATAAAATAAAATACGGACGTGAGGGCATCATGATCATCCTTAGAACAACAACATATTTTCATATAACTTCTTATTCCAAAGTGATAATTCATTCACAAGGTAAAGTATGAACCAAAAACTTTATTGAAAACTAACAAACTATGATCTCGGTCATTTAGGCAATTGCAATTTATCATAACCTCGAAAACAGTCAATGTAAGAGCTCTTATGTAGAAAGTCCACATACTTAACCATCTTTTAGTCTTTCATAATTGCTAACACTCACGCAATACTTATGAGATCAAAGCTTCAATCAGACACAATAGAAAGATAGGGGCTTATAGTTTTGCCCCCCAATCATTTACCTCAAGAGTAATGTCAACAATAATACTTTATGATCACCTACATTCGACTGGATATGTATGTATGGATCTTTTCACAACACATAGTGCTTGTCAAAAAGAGAAAATATAAAAGGAAGGGTGGATATCACCATGACTCTTGCATAGAGGTAGAAAAAAAAGATAGGCCCTTCGCAGAGGGAAGCAGAGGTTGTTATGCACTTTTAGTTGGATGCACTAAATCGTAATTCAATGGAATGTCACTTTATATTGCTGCTTGTGATAGAGAACTTTATTATGTAGTCCGATGCTTTTATTTCATCGATATGACAAGTTCGTATAAAGTTTATTTTCCTCACACTAAAATATAGTACATATTTAGAGTGCAATTTTTATTGCATGCACCGATGACAACTTACTTGAAGTAACTTACTCAATCCATTGGTAGATATAGTGGACTCTCGTGGCAAAACTAGGTCAAAGGTTTTTGGATGCACAAGTAGTATCTGTACTTAGTGCAGAAGATTTGGCTAGCATAGGATGAGAAGCAAGCTCAACATGTTGGAGTATCCATGACAATATAACTTCTATTTAGATATAAGGGAACATAACACATTATGTTGTCTTCCTTGTCCAATAACAACTTGTTAGCATATACTATTTTAATGAGTGCTCACAATCATAAAAGATGTCCAAGATAGTGTATTTATATGTGAGACCTATCTTCCTTTATTACTTCCTATTAATTGCAACAATGACCAATACTATGTTTGTCAACCCTCAACAAATTTCATGCATCATACTTATTATATGTGAAGTCATCACTCTCCATATAAGATCATTGTATAATCTTTTATTCTTTTTCTTTTCCAAGATCAAAGAAAGAAAGCAAAGCCCTCAACTCAAAAATAATCTTTATTATATAACTCTCACACTTGATTACATAGATAGATCGAAAAGCAAAATCTTAAAGACTAGATCATACAAAAAAATTATTCTACTAGATCAAGATTTAACCAAAAGGACTGAACCAAGATAAATGATAAAGATAAAGATGTGATGGTGATATGATACCAGGACACATCCCCAAGATTGGCACAAGCCAAGGGGAGTGCCCATACCCATGTAATCAAGTCTTCTTCTTCGGAGGTGGTGGTGCAATATTCTTGGCGATGATGTCTTTTAGAATGCGATTTTCTTCCTCAAGCTTATTGATTTGTTGTTTGAGATCCATAATTTCCTTGCGGAGATTCCATGTGACTCTTAAAGCACCGTCCACCCATGGATGCATCCTGGATGCAGAGGAAGAAGCAACACTCTTTAATTTTGAAGTTATTGTAAGAGATAAATTTGGCATTGGGAGGTTTCACTACTAGGGAAAAAGCCTAGCCGTAGCGCGGATTTTTGGCCTACCAATAGCGCGGGTGACTTCGCTACTGATACGACACTACAGCTAAAGGTTAGCAGTATCGTTGATTTACCCATGCTACTGCTATATGCACTTAGTAGTAGAGCTTCCTGGAAAGGGCGCTACTGGTAATTACTAGTAGCGCTTCTCGTAGCCCGTGCTACAACTATTATTTTGTATTATATTTCTTTTTTATTTCATGTTGTATTCATACACCTTTATACAAGTTTTCATACAGCAGCAATTTAGAGATAGTTTTTACATCATAATGAGTTATTACATCACTGGGTGAAAGAACCATGGACTAGTCTCAAGTGGATGGACATCCACTTGAAACTAATATGCGGTTCTTTCACCCACCGATATATTAAATATCATCATCATCATATCATTAACAACTTATCATCATAATATATCATTGTCAAATAACACCTCCTCATGATTACCATTTTCATCAATGAGACATCATATAGCAAGTTGGTCCCTAGTCATAATCACAACTCCTACTCATCATCATCAACTCTAACACATTGTACCACATAATTAATTACACATTGTACCTAGGACCTACTTCTCTCTCATAGGACCTACTACCTTCTCTTAGGTAAAATAGCATAAAACAAGATAGGCCCCGACTCTCCATTATGGAGAATGGAGATTATTTTGTCTCCAATTCTTGCCCTTCGCACAATGTTGCTTCCAAGTAGCTCCCTACGATTGACCATACATTTTTTTCCAATCTTCGATTGTCATGTCTTCATCGGTTTTATAAATCTGATATGGACAGGAGTGATTCGTAGGATGACCTGGTCGTATGTTCAAAACATCAAGGCGACCTTTCTGAAACATCAGATGAGGCACATAATCCTTCAGGATTTTCTGTTGAAAAACATAGTAATAACTTCATAGTTACCAGTGTAGTTCATTTTTAGAAGAATTTATGCAAAATATGCACGGATGTCGTAATAGTAAAAAAAATCTTACCATGGCATCTCCATGGATGTTATGGTAGTTTGACATGTGCACTAGTGGCATGTATTGACCATAATGTGGAGGAGTTTGATAATAGATATTGTAATTCTCAAGATCAGTAATAAATGAGATCAGATGATTTTTCTCCTGATAAGTTAATTCTAAGCCATCGGTGTAGTAGGTTCTGTCTACCATCTTCCGCACATTCTTTGAAGAATGAAAATAACCTGTCAATGGAAATAAGCTGTCAACTATTTTGAAATAAACAATATAAATTACTTAATAACTATGTTTGAGAAACCCACATAGCATTAGAATTGGAAGCGTATCAACAAGTACCCATATGTCCATATGTCTGGGACGATGTTAGGATCACCAAGACCCATGGTGACAAGCATACCCTCATGAAAATCATACATCTTGCAAAGTGCTTCCCAATTCGAGCAACCAAAATGGGTTACGCTCTCAGAATTGTACAGATTTACTTGAAAATCCATACCATGATGGGTCCTTAGGTGAATTTTCTTTGTTTCCATACTTTCATGATCTTCAAAATACATCCTCTCCAAGACATAGCATCTTGCATGGCATGGGATAAGCTAGTCGAATTGTAAAAGACAAAAATTACACGTTGAAGTACTTGAAGTCGTGCTTAATTACAAAAAAACACTTTTCATCGTGGCGTACCATTTCAACATCGAATGTCTCCTGGAGCTTAATGTTGAAGTGTCGACCTTCGTCTAGGTGAGGCCTGTCGCACATACCTCGGTCGTCATTGCACCAGTCGCACGCCCCCGGGAGACTTTCGTCGTCCGATGACAACATTTCATATGTTCATAATTCAAAGATTAACCTTGTACAATTAAATATATGTACTATAAAAACTAAATTAGATCATTATTATTCATCACGGGTTGACTATCAGTCTACCGAGTCTTTTCTTGAAAACTCTAAGCTCATGTGGTGTATATATTCGACCGTCGTTGATGGTCGCTCCTCCCTTCGTCCCCGAGTGCATTACACCAAAATGTCTAGCACACGGGAACAAAGAAGAACCGACCCCCACGACAATAGTCGGGATTCTTCGTCCTCTCATATATGGTGGAGACTCTCCCTCACTGATTCCTCTCTGACATTTGCGACCGTCGGTGATGGTCGTTACTCCTTCCCCTAGTGCATAACAATGGTCTAGCACAAGGAGAAGAAGGAGAAACGACCCCCACGACAACAGTCGGGATTCTTCGTCCTCTCTCATATATGGTGGACACACTCCCTCACTGATTTTTCGACCGTCGGTGATGGTCTTTATTCCTCTTTCCCCTAGTGCATAACAACAGTCTAACACAAGGATAAGAAGGAAAAACAACCCCCACAACAACAGTCGGGATTCTTCTTCTCTCATATATATATGGTGCAGACTTTCTCCCTCGCTCATTTGTTGACTCTCATGGATGGAGCCTCTACAGACTTAAAGTCAAACCGAAATGTTGTTTAATTATCTTTCTAGAAAATCCAGGCCACTCGATATTTCCTACATATTCTAGCACAAGTCATGCCAAAATTCACGGAAAAATCCGGCATGACCTTTGCTAAAAAAGGACATATCGAGCGTCTGAAATTTGCTGGAACGGAAATTAATCAACACTCCAGCAAAACATAGGCCACTCGGAGGTGTAACCTGTAAACGTGGCTGGCCACTTGGGCAAGCACATATCCTATTTGAGAAACACAAGATATACATGTTTATATCTACCTCATATGAGCATTCAAACTTGATGGTCATTGCATTTCAATGGTTGAAAATATGAACAAAAACATTTCAAAATATCTTATAGGACTCATATTGACATAGAGATTTGGCTCGAGGTCGGAGGGGGTCGGTGACGGGGACGACGGCGGGGATGATGGAGGGGCTCCTTGATTTCCGCAAAAACAAAAACCCTATAAGCTATCAACTAATCAAATGCATACGCCTTGCATAGTGGGGTCCAATTTGAGCATTCAATAAGAAAAACCAAATCGTAAAATAAATAAGTATTCAAATTAGCATGCATTCAATAAGCAAAACTAAATCATCTCTTGCGTCCGTACGTCGTCGAATATTATCACTAATACATCTTGAATAGTATCATACATATAACTGCACTAATACAACTAAAACCCTAGTGAACGACGGGTTTCGGCACGGGCGGTGGACACCCAAAGAGAAGGAACCATCATAGTATCATAGCTCCAGTGAGATCCCTGAAGAACCTGCCAGGTATTGGAGAACCTGCCCTCCAACACAACCATGTAGCGACGGGCGTGCTCGTCCTCCTCGCTAACATGGTGACGTACCACCTCCGCAGGGTCCTCAAGCCTCCGCACCGTCACTGGCCCACGCGACCGCCACCAAAGAAGGTTCGGGTCAACGACGGGCTGGCTCCTCGCCAAGCTGCGCCCTCGGTAGGTAGCACCTCATAGTACTAGCCTGGCGGAACCTAGTCCCTAACATGGCCCCTCTGATCAAGCAGGTGTCCTCCGCTGGGTCGAGGACAAGGATGCGGGATAGGCATCGTCAACGTCGATGCGGGAATACTTGCTTTAACTAAAAAAATAACAACAAATGTGACATGTTCAAAATATGACATGTCCACTTCAAAACGAATCAACCTAGAATACTATTAAATACACCTAAAAATAAACTAGTTCTATTAATTTTCTTACTAAAAATAAACTAGTTCTATAGTAAAATTTTAATTAGATCATCAAATCTCATATAACTAAATTTTCTTACTAAAAATGAACTAGTTCTATTAATTCAACTAAACACTTGATATAAATAAAAATAAATTAGTTCTTACTAAAAATAAACTAGTTATATTAATTTTCTTACTAAAAATAAACTAGTTCTATTGATTCAACTAGTTCTTACTAAAAATAAACTAGTTCAACTAGTTATATTAATTTTCTTACTAAAAATAAACTAGTTCCACTAGTTCTGTTAATTTTCTTACTGATTCTATTAAACACTTACTAAAAACAGTAAAAAAAACTATATTGAATTTTTTCTTTAAACTAAACACTACTGCCCTAATTAACATCTAGTTAAACCCTACTGCCCTAACCCTACTGCCCTAGTTCTTAAGCATCTACAAGTACTAACTAATTAGATGAACCCTAGCTAGGTACTTAAGCATCTACAACTACTTAAGCACCCATTGATGAACCCTAGGAATTTGTCATGAAAACTAATTAAGCATCTACAACTACTGCCCTAATTAACATCTATTTTACAATTAAATTTACTTAACTACATTGGGTGCACAACAACTATATAACTACTTAAGCAACTATAAGTAGTAGCTAATTTTATGAACCCTAAGTAACTATATGAACTCTAAAATTTGATGAACCCTAAGAACCCTAGCTAGGCAGAGGTACGGGGAGAAAGAGGTGTAGGCGTGCTCACCTCGGGTGCCGGCGGAGTTAGGGAGCGGCTGAGGGAGGGACACGCGGTGTCGAGGTCGGAGTCGGGGCTCGGGCGCGCGGAGGAGGGCAGCTTCGAGGTCGGGGTCAAGGTCAAGGTTGGTGTAGGGCAGCGTCGAGGTTGGGGTTGGGGCTCGGGCGCGCTGCGGAGGGCATGCGGAGGGCGACGAGAGAACACGCGGCGGCCGACAGCGATGTAGGGCAACGACGGCGGCGACAGCGGCGACAGTAGATCGAGTTGGATTTGGGGGAAGTAGCCGTGGGGAAGAAGAACCGCATGGTTAAGTCAAAAATAGCAGTAGCGCGGGCCAGGAAAAGCGCTACTGCTCCATTAGCTATAGCTAACTTAGCTACAGCGCTGGCTGACATAACGCGCTACTGCTAAGTTAGCTATAGCGCCTGTCGTGAAAGCACGCTACTGCTACGCCTTTCTCCTATATTTTTATATTTCATTTATTTTCCTTCACATTTTCTTTTTTTTCCTTCCCTTTTTTCTATTTCTTTCATTTTCATGAACTTTTCTATATGTTTTTCATTTTTCCCTTTCATTAGCAGTAGCGCTTTTTGCGTAAAACACGCTGCTACAACCATCTTAGCAGCAGCGCACTTTGCATAAGCTCGCTGCTACTATCGGTAGTCTGGCGAGAATAGTATGGGAATTGTAGTAGTGGCGCTTCTTTCCTGAGATGCGCTACTGCTATAAACTTAGTTGCAGCGTGTTTGTTCGACATGCGCTAGTGGTAAATAGTAGTAGCACTTCTTTTTGACCCGCGCTACTGGTAAGTTTTTGTGTATAAGGTTTTCCCTAGTAGTGTTTGACTGAATTTGTGAGGCTCAAGTTATCGAGATCCACATGCATGGGTCCAGGTTGAGGGAGATAAGTGACTTCTTGATCCTCTTCCATGGCGTCCACTCTTTAAAGATCGGATTCAATCTCTTCCTTCGTTGATCACCCAAAGGTATTAGCTTTGTTGTATGCTCTTGGATCCGGTGTTGGGTTAGATATATAACTCTCCCCGATCGACTCTTGCAAAGACATATTGCTCTAAATCTGCTGCAGAAATTGCTCGAAACAAGAACAGAAGATATTGTCGTAATTCAATGGTCAAAACCTTCGGGAGATTATATAATGATTTTTTACCGTGCACAACAAGTAATCTGGAAGAAAACGGAGTCCGGAGGGCACACGAGGTGGCCACAAGCTTAGGAGGCGCGCCTAGGGGGTAGGGCTGCCCCCCAGGCTTGTCACCTGCTCATGCACTTTTTGGACTACTCTCTATTTTCCTAGTTTTTTACATATTCCAAAACAAAGTAAAATTGCTTTTGGAAAACGTTTGGAGTCGGTTTACTTACCGTATCACATACCTATTCCTTTTCAAGGTTCTGGAGCAATCTGGAAGGTTTCCTTTATGTACTCCTTCAGTCTTATTAAATGAATAATATTTGTTTCAAATTTATGGGCGTACATGAGATATAGTGTTTGATTCTTTGCCCATTCACCACCTTCGGTTTGTTGCTTTTGGCATTGTTGATCTTGATAGCACTGGAGCAATAAACTTCTTCGATAGTGCAAGGCCCTTCGCACTTAGAGAAAAGTTTTCCTGCAAAAAATCTTAAACCAGAATTGTATAGCAAAACTTGGTTGCCTACATTAAATTCCCTCTTTTGTATTCTTTATAATGCCATCTTTTAACTTTTTCTTTAAACAGTTTAGCATTTTCATAGGCTTGGGTTCTCCATTCATCAAGTGACCTGATGTCAAATAACATCTTTTCACCGGCAAGTTTAAAATCATAGTTGAGTTCTTTAATTCCCCAACAAGCTTTATGTTCTAATTCAAGAGGTAAGTGACATGGTCTTCCATAAACCATTTTATATGGAGATGTACCCGTAGGGTTTGTATAAGTAGTTCTATAAGCCCATAATGCATCATCAAATTATTTAGAACAGTTCTTCCTAGATCTATTAATAGTCTTTTGCAAGATCAACTTTATTTCTCTATTACTTAATTCTACTTGACCACTAGACTGAGGGTGATAAGAGATGCAATTCTATGGTTAACATCATACTTAGTAAGCAATTTACGGAAAGCACCATGAATAAAGTGTGAACCACCATCAGTCATTAAATATCTAGGGACTCCAAACCTCGGGAAAATAACTTCTTTAATCATTTTAATGGAAGTGTTATGATCAGCACTAATAGTTGGAATAGCTTCTACCCACTTATTAACATTATCAACAACAACTAAAATATGTGTATGCCCATTAGAGGAAGGAAAAGATCCCATATAATTAAATCCCCAAACATCAAATGGTTCAATAACAAGTGAATAATTCATAGGCATTTCCTAACATTTACTAATATTACCAATTCTTTGGCATTCGTCACAAGACAAGACCATCTTACGAGCATCTTTGAAAAGAGTAGGCCAATAAAAACCAAATTGTAATACCTTGTGTGCAGTTCTGTCTCCTGCATGGTGTCCTCTGTAAGCCTCGGAGTGACACTTCCGTAGGATTTGTTCCTATTCATGCTCAGGTATACAACGTCTAATAACACCATCTAGTACTCCTTCTATATAAAGGTGTGGGTCATCCCAGAAGTAATGTCTTAAATCATAGAAAAACTTTTTTCTTTTGTTGGTATGTGAAACTAGGTGGTATAAATTTAGCAATAATATAATTAGCATAGTCTGCATACCATGGAGTACTACGAGAAGCATTTATGACAGCTAGTTGTTCATTAGGAAATCTATCATCAGTAGGTAGTGGGTCATCAAGAATATTTTGTAACCTAGACCAGATATCAGCTACTGGGTTCTCGGCTCCTTTCCTATCAGTGATATGTAAATAAAATTCTTGCAGCAAGAGAACCCACTTAATAAGTCTAAGTTTAGCATCCTTCTTATCCAAAAGGTACTTAATAGCAGCATGATCGGTGTGAACAATTACTTTGGAATCAACAATGTAAGATATGAATTTATCACAAGCAAACACAACTGCAAAAATTATTTTTCAGTGGTAGCATAATTTCTTTGGGCACTGTCTAGAGTTTTGCCGGCATAATGGATAACATTTAATTTCTTATTAACTCTTTGTCCTAAAACAGCACCAACAGCATAATCACTAGCATCACACATATTTTCAAAGGGTAGGTTCCAATCAGGTGGTTGAACAATAGGTGCAGAGATTAAGGCTTTCTTAAGCATTTCAAAGGCTTCTACACAATCATCATCAAAAACAAATCGAGCATCTTTTTAGAAGAGATTAGGAAGAGTACTAGAAATTTTAGAGAAGTCTTTAATAAATCTCCTATAGAAACCAGCATGACCAAGGAAACTTCTTATACCTTTGATATCTTTCGGACATGGAATTTTCTCAGCCGCATCAACTTTAGCTTTATAAACTCCAATGCCCCTTTCAAAGATTTTATGCCCCAAGACAATAGCTTCATTAACCATAAAGTGACAATTCTCCCAATTCAAAACCAGATTAGTTCCTTCACATCTCTGCAAAAACTCGATCAAGGTTGCTTAAGCAATCATCAAAAGAAGTTCCGTAATTAGAAAAAACATTGATGAAAACCTCAACAATCTTTTCACAGAAGTCTGAGAATATAGCAGTCATACATCTTTAAAAGGTAGCAGGTGCATTCCATGAACCAAAAGGCATACGTCTATAAGCAAAAGTACCAAAAGGGAATGTAAAAGGCATACGTCTATAGTGGATAAGTTCATTTTTATCATTAGGAACAACAGTAATACCTCCCTTCTTAGCGTCACAATGAACATGACTTACCCATCTACTATGAGCTATGGGATAGATTATACCTGCTTCTAGAAGCTTTAATATTTCATTTCTTACCACTTCCTTCATCTTAGGATTTAATCATCGTTGGTGATCAACAACTGGTTTAGTATCAGGCTCCATATTAATCTTGTCTGACATAGAGTGGGACTAATGCCCATAAGATCATCAAGACTATATCCAATAGCGGCACGGTGCTTCCTCAGAGTTTTCAATAATCTCTTTTCTTCATGCTCTGAAAGGTTAGCACTAATAATGACATGATATATCTTCTTTTCATCAAGGTAAGCATATTTCAAAGTGTCAGGTAATTGTTTAAGATCAAACACGGGATCACTCTTGGGTGGAAGAGGATCACTAAGGGTCTCAATAGGAAACTGCTGTTTCAAAATAGGCATTTGTTTAAAGAATATCTCATTTATTTCATTTATTTCATTCATATGCATATCATTTTCATGGTCTAGCAAATATTCTTGTAACGGATCAGTAGGAGGCACGACAATGGAAGCAAGACCAATAATTTCATCGTTACTAGGTAATTCTTTAACACATGGTCGTCTACGGATTTTGAAGAAATTAAACTTATGAGACACATCACCAAAACTTACACTAACAGCTTCTTTCTCACAATCTATCTTAGCATTAATCGTGTTCAGGAAAGGTCTACCAAATATATGGTAACAAACATCATCTTGTGGGAACCAATAACTAGGAACTAGATAACCAGATGCATAGGGTAAAACTTCTGATGAAATTCCAATTACAATCGGTTGTAATTCCAAGCTCCAATATCATCACATAGCCTATACCATGTCAATGAATTTCTCTTCAAAGATAAAGGGAAGCCCTTCTTCTTGACTTCATCTCCAGGTAAACCTGCAAGCTTAAATGATCCACAAACTCCATCCACATAGATTTGGTGCATATCAGGATGTAGTGTTCCATCTCCTACATAAGGTTTAGCTAGCAGTTTCTCTATCATACCCGAAGGAATTTCATAATAAATACTTTCAGTAGGTGCAGTAGGTTGAGGATCAACTCTTTGTTCTTCCGGTCTAGGTCAAGATACCTCGAACAAACCCCTCAAAGGATGATTTTCCATAGTGACAAATAACACTAAATTTCAGCACGTAATATAAATTTTTCCTTACCAAATTCCACTCACCAAAGGAGCTTCACTCCCCGGCAACAGCGCCAGAAAAGAGTCTTGATGACCCACAAGTATAGGGGATCAATTGTAGTCTTTTCGATAAGAAAGACTGTCGAACCCAATGAGGATCAGAAGGAAATGGCAAGCGGTTTTCAGCAAGGTATTTTCTACAGGCACTAAAATTATCGGTAACTGATAGTTTAGCAGTAAGATAATTCGTAACAGGTAACAAGTAACAAGTGTAAAAAGGTGCAGCAAGGTGGCCCAATCCTTTTTATAGCAAAGCATAAGCCTGGGCGAACTCTTATATATAGCAAAGCGCTCCCGAGGACACATGGGAATTATCATCAAGTTAGTTTTCATCATGCTCATATGATTCGTGTTCGTTACTTTGATAATTTGATATGTGGGTGGACTGGTGCTTGGGTGTAGTCCTTACTTGGACAAGCCTCCCACTTATGATTAACCCCTCTCGCAAGCATCCACAACTACGAAAGAAGAATTAAGATATATCTAACCATAGCATAAAACATGTGGATCCAAATCAGCCCCTTACGAAGCAACACATAAACTATAGTTTAAGCTTCTGTCACTCTAGCAACCCATCATCTACTTAATACTTCCCAATGCCTTCCCCTAGGACCAAATCATGGTGAAGTGTCATGTAGTCTATGTTTACATAACACCACTAGAGGAAAGACAACAGTTCAGTGGGCCTTCATGTTCGCCATGTACTCCATGGTTGTTGGCCGGAGTAGTGGATCTTGATGGACTGTAGACAATGGCGGTGAAGAGTCTTCAACGAGTTATGAATTGGTGGAGCAAGGAAGACAAGCTTAGGTAGTGGTACGTGGGCGCTAAGGATGGTGTTGCGAGGGGTAGCGGCTGGAGAGAATGGCGGCGACCCAGAACCCACTCCTCCTGTCTATCCCACCGCACGCATCATTTTTCTTGACTCCATTTCGCACCTTCGGTCGATCCAATCAAGCACCTCACATCGGGACTGGATGGACACAGAGTGGTCGCTCCTCTGTATTGCTTGACCGAAGTACATGGGCTGGACTGGGCTGTCCAATGGCACAGTTGACTAGAGGGCTCGGTTACGGCATCCAGAGCAGCAGCCCATAGGACAGATGGGCCAGATTAAACATGGTGTGGGACAGATTATTTTTGTACATGAGATCTAACGGTCAGGAACCCCAGATCGTGAAAACAGACGGCCAAAAATGACAGTCGTTGTGAGGGCAGGGATTAGGTGTGGTTGTACTATCCTTACTTGTTCCATTTCCTTACAAATATGGCTAAACCTGCACAACAAGTAACGAAATGTGGTTTCTTTGTTTTTGAAAGATATTCATTTGTGAAAGGCAAAAACTAGTCACAACCACACAATAAACCAAGTGAAATGATCATAGCAAAGTGCTATATTTTGGAGGTGTCAACAATGCGCTGGATCTCGTCCCACCACCACTCATCATGTCGCTCCATCCTGCCTCCTTCTATGCGGGGATGTCACTCACCACTCCCCCGTATCGTCTGTTGTGTGGCTGCGCATGAGCCAAAAGAGCGTTCCCCATCCCCTCCCTTAAATCTAATGCCATCGGCCTTCCCTACCACGATGTCACCAGCTGCCCACGTTTGTTGGCTTTTTGATGGCCGCATCTACTCATCATCACATTGGAGTGGACTTGCAAGCTTAATTAACCATGGTGTATCCACGTGTGTGTGTGTTGTGGGGGGGTGTTCCAAAGACGATCCAATGTGCTTCATTCCTCTATAGCTTCATCTTTGGCTAGCTAGAGCACCTACTCAACTGCTTCTAGGCAATCCTATGCCACTTTGACTTGTCCAAATCACCTAATGGTGATGTAGCAAATTGAATCATGCTCTTCGATGAGCCATGTCAGCACGATATCAAGGATCATCCTCTCGGATGTTAGTGCTTGGGGGTGGAGGTGCTTGGAGGCTATGAGGTGACCAAATAAATCTAAATCGGCAGGCTATCAATTGACACGATGACACCCACAGGTGGCATAGCAGGTATCCTCCTCCCACCCCTGTGATTGATATCACAATGGGAAGAAATACCATGACGGCAAGCCCGACAACAAAAATGGTGGTGCATTTACATCTTTCTGATGTTGGTGGTGTTGTCTTCATCTCCTACTCGATGGCTTGTGAACTTCTCTATATTCACCATAAGCTATCTCTAATATCTATAGACACTATTGTTGGTTAGCCCCCATTGTTACCTCTCTTATTGGTGTATACTTCCCTTCCTTTACACCCCACCGTGGGCTATAACCACCCTCGTGTGGGGATGATTTCATTAGCGTCATTCCCTATGGCCATGTCACTTCTTCTTCATCGTTGTTTCTCGCCAATTCCTTTTGAATGAGACCACCCCTTCCATGGTGAAATCATGCTACCCCTTCATGTATGATCCTCGAGCTAAATCATTTCTTGTGACCATTTTACTCTATCCTTGGCAATGACCACCCTAACCGGAGTGTTGGACGGCATGAGGTTGGTAATGGCACAAATCCTTATTTTGGCTACCCATTGTCTACCCCTGCTAGTAGTTCCAGTGATGCCTTGACGATGCTTCCACGAGCATTTTTTTTAAGTTTTCTCTCTATTGTCTCCTGCCATGATGTTCTTCCTCGATAGCCCCTCTCTACTTCTAATACTCCATGTATGCTTTTATGTCTTCACTTGTGCTACATCGGCCACCTAGATTCACCTAATGTTTAGGCGGCTGATCCTTGCGCTGCACTATAACTTGTACGTCTTGTTATCCGTTTCTTGCCTTGGCAGGATGTATTTCCCCTCGGTTGTTCAGGTTGTCGATCTGGTTTCCGAAACAAATTGGGTCAATGGATTTTTTATCTCGTTTCCCATATAAAGTGGATCATAGTTTTGACCTGATTTCCTACATAAACTTGTTCAATCTCTTTTGAATTGAGATCTATATACAAGTGGGAATTTCTGTCCCCCTGCCCCTTGGACAAATTCAAAAATATGGAACTACGTAATACTCTGCACATTGCTGCTAGAATCTACTGCAATATATTTTAGTGTGAGTTGGTTGTATGAAACATGAATATTTGGATTAATAATATATATACCAAAACTTATAATAGATATTATATATTGTTTTTATTATTGTATAATTGAAAAATGTTTATTTAATATAATTAAAAAATTCCCATGCATTTTATGGTGGGCTTTTGATGAGGTGGCAAGTTTGGTGAATAACATGTGTGCACGTTTATTTACAAAGAGTGCATGTTCAAATAAAAATAATTAGTGAGTATCAACTAATAATGGAAATAGTGTTTCATGTTCATGTTGAGATGAGCCTTTGATGAGGTGGCATGTGTGCATATTGAGATAAATAAAAGTAGTTGATATGAACTACTTAGATATATAGGATATCACTTCTAATTACTCCCTAATACGGGCAAAACACAATATGCACCAATCCAAGACATGTATGAAATTGAAAAATTAAAACAATTAGAAAAACTATATTGTACAATTAATATTATATCATGCTTTTTAAGACCTAAAAAATGTAAATGCAAATGTGGAAGACACTAAAGCATATGTTACTTCATTTCATCATTACAATAAATTTTTGTCCTCCATGGAATTGTTTTGGATTATTTTTCTTGTAAGCAAATATTGAGGTTATTTTTTGCAAAATTTTACGCACATATATGTTGTGACATGCAAATCTCCAAGAAAAATATGGGAAATTCGAAATTAAAGCACACATAATTATCATGCATGTGGTCTTCCTTGTAGAAACTTGGTGGTTAAAAGGGAAATGATTCTCGATATGTCCTTCCTAATTGTATTTTTTTTCCTATTTAAAGAGCTCATCTCAAAATTCTAAGCAACTAAAGTATAGTGCGTGGAGGACATGAATTTTGGGGGTTATAAACTGTCCAATAAAATTTGCCCCACATGTTCGACAATTAAAGCAATAAATGCATCACCGTCCCTATTCATATACATAGTCCATGCATAATAAAGAGTGCATGCATGATCTCGAATTTCTTTTCTCTCAGGCTGGTCATAGTGGGGAGTAACTTAGACTAGTGTCATGCATATGGCACTAGTCTAAGTTACTACCTTCATAATGCAAAGTAACATAATAGTAGTATCATAGATGACTTCATTTATTAGCTCATAGACTCATCTTGTCTTGGAAAGCGCTATGTTACAGTAACATATTATGTTACCACCTCTCATTAATTACTTGCCACATAAGCAGAATTTTCTCGAAGTGTGCTATGTTACTAGCTAAGTTACTCCCACTATGACTAGCCTCATCTCCATGGATTAAACGTGGTGTGGGACTCAAAGCACTTTAAATGAATGGGACTCAAAGTGGGACTAATATAATGGAAAACTAAAAGTTCTGAGATAGTCCTTTAAACCTGAAGGAAGGGAGTAAATGTAAAAGTCTATAGTAACCCCTGGTAGGGTATAATGATCTACTACCTGTTAGAATATGTATAGGGTAGTTTCATTCAAATTGTAATCTATCTCTATCTCTATCTCCTTTCTTTCCTCCCCAAGTTACATCTTGTACCGAACCAACTTGGGATCGTCTCGATCTCTTGATCTCTCCTTGTACTCCAAGGCATTGCCAATATATATACACATGCGGCCCGAGACAAAGGGTTCAACGCTTCCAACCAAACTTACATGGTAATCAGAGCATCTTCCTCTTAGATCGAAGATCGCATCTAGCTACCTTCCCCGCGGCCGAGATCATGTCTTCCTCCGCAGCCCTATCGTCCACCATGAGCGCGCTCTCCACCTCCACATCCTCCACCTTCGCATCATCATCCAGCAGCAGCTCCGTTCCTCTCGGACCGCCACCGCAGGAGAAGCTATCAAGGGGAAATTTCCTTTTATGGAAGGCCGTCGTGCTCCCGCAGATCAGAGGCGCACAGATGGAGCACCACCTTGACGGGAAGAGTCCGGAACAACCAGCCACCCTCACCATCACCAAGGATGGCAAAGACGAACAGATCGTCAACCCCGCCCGAACCTTTTGGTACGCACAACAGCAACTCAAGGGGTATCTGCTTGCCCAAGTCGCCACTCTTCAGACGCCGGCAGAAGTATGGAGCGCCATCAATGCCATGTTCACCGCCCAGAGCCAAAGTCAGGCCATCAACACCCGCATCGAGCTTACAAACCTGAAGAAAGGTAACATGTCCATGGCTGAATATCTTGGTAAAATCAAAACTCTTACAGATGAGATCGCATGCTGCACCGGAGTCCCTCTTCCCGACCCTGAGATCGTCTCCAAGATCATGGCTAGCCTCGACCTGGACTACAACCCAGTCGTATCTGCCTTTCCGCCAGGGTTGAGCCAGTTTCGGTTCAGGAGTTGTACAGCCAGCTCTTGAGCTTCGACGCTCGTCTCGCGCTTCTTCACGGCACCAACATCAGACAGTCATCTGTCAACTCGGCGGCTCGCGGGCGCGGTCGTGGACGCGGTCATCAAGGCCAGAGCCGCAACATCAACAGCGGCGGCCGTGGTCGCGGCAACTACTAGTGCGAGGGCGCTCGTTCTGGCGGTGGCAGCTACTCAGGAAGCGGCGGCTACAACAACAACGCAGGAGGTGGCGGCTTCAACAACAACAACAGCCGTCACGCTCCCTCAAATCGCCGTCCTCGTTGCCAACTGTGCAAGAAGCCGGGCCACGAGGTCCTGGACTGCTGGCACAGATACGATGAAGACTTCATCCCCGACGCTCATCATGCTGCTGCAGCTATTCGTGAAGAAGGAGGAGGAGGAGATGGCGTATGGTACGTGGACTCGGGTGCAACAGATCATGTCACCAGCGAGTTAGAACAACTTGCCCTCAGAGAAAGATACCACGGTGGAGACCAGATTCACACCGTGGCTAGTGGTGGAGGTATGGATATTTGTCACATTGGACAAGCTTACATTAATTCCCCTAATCTCAAACGTGATCTAGTCCTTAAGGATGTCCTTCACGTTCCACAAGCTGACAAAAATCTTGCCTCTATGTCTCGTTTAGCCACTGATAATAATGTCTTCTTTGAAACTCACCCTCGTTACTTTCTTATAAAGGACCGGGCAACGAGGTAACTTCTTAATCACGGTAGATGCATTGGAGGGCTCTACCCCCTCACATCCGGAGCAATTAATCGCAAGAGTCGTCAAGTTTACTCTGCTATCAAACCCTCTTGGGAAAGGTGGCATCAAAGATTAGGACACCCATCATCGATCATAGTTAAGCAAGTAGTCAATAAAGACAAACTTTCTTTGTCACATAGCCAAAATAGTGAGTCAGTTTGTGAAGCTTGTCAGTGTGCCAAGAGCCACCAACTTCCTTATCCCAAGTCAAATAGTATATCTCATGCTCCTTTAGAGCTTGTTTTTAGTGATGTATGGGGTCATGCAAGAGATTCTTTTGGAAGAAATAAATACTATGTTAGTTTCATTGACGACTATAGCAAGTTTACTTGGATTTATTTACTTAAATATAAATCTGAGGTCTTCTCTATCTTCCAAGAATTTCAAAAACTTGTTGAAAGGCACTTTAACAGGAAAATCCTTACAGTTCAGAGTGACTGGGGAGGGGAGTACGAAAAACTCAATTCCTTTTTCCGTAGCATAGGCATTCAACATCATGTTTCCTGCCCACATGCTCATCAACAGAACGGTTCTGCCGAGCGCAAACATCGTCACATTGTTGAAGTTGGTCTCTCCCTACTTGCTCATGCATCCATGCCACTAAAATATTGGGATGAAGCATTTCTTACAGCAACATATCTCATTAATCGTCTTCCAAGTAAAGTCATTGGCAACTCTACTCCGTTGGAACGTCTCTATCATCAAAAACTAGATTACAACTCTCTCAAAAAATTTGGGTGCGCTTGCTATCCAAATTTACGTCCATACAATCATCATAAGCTTGAATTCCGTTCTACTCAATGTGTTTTTCTAGGCTATAGTAATCTTCACAAGGGATACAAGTGCCTAGAAATTACAACTGGACGTATATATATCTCTCGAGATGTAGTTTTGGATGAAACCCTTTTTCCGTTTGCCAAACTTCATCCCAATGCTGGCGCGCTTCTCCGTGCTGAAATAGCACTTCTTTCTGACCTTGACACAATTTCTGATCACGGGGGTGAATTAATTGAAGCAGACCATGTGGATAAATCCACAGAAAATTGCACTTCTGATGATGTTTGTACAGGTGCAGCCCATGATTTTATGTACTCAGAAACAGCCAACACAGCTGGCGTTAGCCCCGAGGAGGATCCCGCCAGCCCCAGCAGATCTGGCGCGCGATCCCAGGAGGATCCTGGCGCAAGCGCAATCATTGGCACCGCCCGATCCGAGGAGGATCCTCTCCAGCGCGTGGACACGGCCCGTGGCTCGGTGGCCGACAATGACAGCGGGGCTGGGCGCGACTCCCTGCTTGCCACGAGTCCGCGGTCTGCGCGCATGGCCGACCAGCCGACCGATGCTGGGCCCAACCCATGGGCTCTGACGCGCACGGGCTCAGCGGGCGACACAGCGGGCGACACGCGGCGCGCCTCTGCTGGCGGCTCGATCCCGAGGTCGATTTCGCTCAAAGGAGATTCGGCGTGTGATCCCGTGGCGTCTGAGCATGATCTGATGGCTGGATCTTCTGTGGCACCGACTGGATCTTCTGTGGCACAAATAATTCCGCGGCGTCACACGAGGTCTCAGTCAGGTATTACTAAGGAAAAAGAATACAAAGATGGTACCATCAGGTATGATAAAAAACGTGCTTTCCTTACTACGGCTGGTGAACCAGTCAACCTAGTTGATGCTCTTGCTCACAAACATTGGAAAGAAGCCATGGATAGTGAGTATAATGCACTTATGAAAAACAAAACATGGCACCTAGTACCATCAAAAAGTGCAATGAACATCATTGATTGTAAATGGGTGTACAAGATAAAAAGAAAATCTGATGGAAGTATAGACAGGTACAAGGCTAGATTAGTTGCTAAAGGTTTTAAGCAGAGATTTGGCATTGATTATGAGGATACCTTTAGCCCAGTTGTTAAATCAGCCACTATTCGACTTGTTCTGTCTATTGCTGTTTCCAGAGGTTGGAGCTTAAGACAGCTAGATGTTCAGAACGCGTTTCTTCATGGTGTTCTTGAGGAAGAGGTGTTCATGCGGCAGCCACTAGGTTATGAAAACAAAGGTACACCACATCATGTTTGTAAATTGGATAAAGCTCTATATGGTTTAAAACAGGCACCAAGAGCTTGGTATTCACGATTGAGCATGCAACTACAACAAGTTGGATTTGTACCATCCAAGGCAGACACATCCTTGTTCTTTTACAATAAAGGAAATATCACTATTTTTGTGCTAGTTTATGTTGATGATATTATTGTTGCTAGCTCAAGTTCAAGTGCTACCACCTGCTTACTTAAGGATCTTAAGTTGGAATTTGCTCTCAAAGACTTGGGAGATCTTCATTATTTTCTTGGTATTGAGGTCAAACAGATAAGAGATGGTATACTTCTGACACAGGAAAAATACACAGCTGACATACTCAGGAGAGTAGGTTTGGAAAAATGTAAACCTGTGAGTACACCTATCTCAACTTCTGACAAACTTTATGTTGAAAGTGGAGAGCCACTTGGGTCATAGGATGCAACAAATTACAGGAGTGTTGTGGGTGCATTGCAATATCTGACACTTACACGCCCTGACATTTCTTATGCTGTCAACAAGGTATGTCAGTATTTACATGCTCCTAGCACTACTCATTGGACCGCGGTTAAGAGGATTTTGAGGTACCTTAAGTTTTCAGAGGGACTTGGACTTCAAATTACCAAGTCTTCTTCTATGCTTGTTATTGCCTACTCCGATGCAGACTGGGCAGGATGTATTGATGATAGAAGGTCAACTGGTGGATTTGCTGTATTTCTGGGATCCAATCTTGTTTCATGGAGTGCAAGAAAGCAGGCTAAAGTCTCTAGATCAAGTACTGAAGCTGAATACAAAGCTTTGGCGAATGCCACAGCTGAAGTAATGTGGATACAGACACTACTTTATGAACTTGGAATTAAGACTGCAAAAGCAGCTAGATTATGGTGTGATAATATTGGTGCAACCTATCTATCAGCCAATCCTGTTTTTCATGCAAGCACAAAGCATATTGAAGTTGGTTTCCACTTTGTCAGAGAAAGAGTAGCTAGAAAGCTCCTTGAAATTCAGTTCATTCCTACTGGAGATCAACTTGCTGATGGATTCACAAAGCCTCTCACTATGAGGAGGTTAGACGAGTTCAAGTACAATCTCAACCTTGGTCGAAGTTCGTGAGGTTTAGATTGAGGGGGTGTGTTAGAATATGTATAGGGTAGTTTCATTCAAATTGTAATCTATCTCTATCTCTATCTCCTTTCTTTCCTCCCCAAGTTACCTCCTGTACCGAACCAACTTGGGATCTTCTCGATCTCTTGATCTCTCCTTGTACTCCAAGGCATTGCCAATATATATACACATGCGGCCCGAGACAAAGGGTTCAACGCTTCCAACCAAACTTACACTACCACCTACGAGGTAATATATTTGTCACCCGTTATATATAGATCATAACAAAAATAACGACCTATATCAGTTTGGAGCGTTGTAAAGTTTATTATCATTCTTAGACATATTCTGTGAGTGCGCTTATCTAGCGTGTACCGTATACTGGATACCCGCACAATTCACTTGGATTATCTTTTGGTCAGAAGGCCAGTTGACTTAATTTGATTAGCAAGCCAAACATCATTTACATTGTAATTTCAGTAACTTAAACTAGCTAGCATCGTCCCTCGTATCAGCACCAAAGGACCACTTAGCTCATAATAGAAGAAAACTGAGAAGCAAGTTATATATGGTGTGCTAAATTTCTTTTATAATCTACTAAACCAACATATATAGTTGTTGGTAACATTTCCACTTGTTGTAGGTTATCTAGCAGTGTATGCACAGGCTCCGTTTGTATTCTATTCTTCAGCGATCGCCGAAAATTGTTTGCAGACATGTGTACACATTTGGAACCGGAGGACACATATGTCTTTACCCAACAGTGCTGGCGGTATAGTTTGAGGATTGCCCCGCTCCCCCTCCCCTTGCCTTAGGCATTGCATAGTCCCAGACGACTTTGTTTTTTTCTGCATTGTTTAGAGTAGGCTGGATGTGAACTTGTTTTGATTGTATTCCATTCGTGCGACATTATGAGTCAAAAAGCGCCCTTTATCAGAAAAATAAAAGTTTTGGGTCATAAACAACTAACTACTCAAGTGATAAAACCTAAAAACTTGATCTCAATCATCTTAATATAATCTAACGCAATGCTATCTCATTCTAAGACATCCCAACCTTTTATAAACAAGCTAAAACACTTCATTACTATTTTTACACAAATTGTACAACAAAATATGTTGTAATAGTAAAAGATGGCTCTGCGAGTCAACTTGATTGGAAAGTTAAACTGCATGTTTTAGTGGATTTGATGATCTAAGGCATTGACTGCATCATTTTATAGAACTTAATCTTTTCAGGACTATGGTACGTACTCACACAAACTAATACATGATTTGATTATATTTGTATGAGGTGAAGATGACTAACATTATTTGCTTGTATGTGCAATACATATACTTCTTTAAAGTTATACCACATCCGCAAGATGAACATTATATTAGTGCATTCCTTAATAAAAGTACAATTATGTCGATACTTTCGTTTAATAACTCTTTCCTTACATTTTTAAAACGACAAGGTTGTTGAATTAATTCAGCTATTGGAAACTATGTTTATGTCTAAACACGAACCAAGAAAAGAGATGTAGTATATAAACTTAATTATTTAAAATGTACGACATTTCATTCAGTAAATTCAGTGAACAACTAATGGTCTGAAGAGTCCTCTCAGTAGGAATGTCTCCTTTGGTTCGCACTTGTGTGGCGGCTATTACCAAACCCGTAAAATCTTGAGAAAGGCGTTTTGGAGGCCGAGCTCCATGGAGGCCTTTATTTTTGAAAAATTCAAATTCAAACTTTTATGGTTCAAAAAATTCTGAAAAAAAATATGCGTGTATGTAAGGATGTAACTCACATGTGTAAAAATTCATGATGAAATTTCTTGAGTTGCAACCTATACAAAAAATACAAATTCATGGTCTGGGAGGATGAATAGTATCATGTGTTAAACATCCTCAGATTTGTCTTTTTTACACAACCCTCATTTCAATGTATTTTGAACTGAAAATTTTCACACTTCTGTATTATGCCTTCATATATATCTGTAATTTTTTTCCAGAATTTTTTGAAATGTAAAAATATGAATTTTAATGAAATTTCAAAGTTGAATTTGGAGGCCTCACTGGAGCCCGAGCTCCAAAAGGGATTTCCGGTAAAATCTAGGCTAGGAAGATTGGAAGAATGACATAGTGCAACACAAGTCAGAGTGTACAACAATTCAGGAGCGGATGCATTATGCACACTAAAGCGGAAGTATGCACCAAAGAGACAACTTTCGAAATTTCTATCATTATCTCTATGAAACATAGCACATTAGATAAGATCAATTATGCATTTCTGGAAACTTTTTTTCTAGAAAGCCAAACTTTAATTTTGTGTGGCATATGTGTGATCGGAGAGCTTGCATACGCCATGGCAGTCATGTCTTCTTCCTGCCTATATAAAGCACCCCGTTAGCAACCTTACAATTCAGGCGAAGAGTTTCAACCAACACTGAGAGCTCCTCTCCTAATCTCTCCCTTCTCTCCAACAGGAGTCTGGGGTTAGAGAGAGAGAGAGAGAGAGAGAGAGAAAGAGAGAGAGAGAGAGAGAGAGAGAGAGAGAGAGAGAGAGAAGTGCAAAAACAATCTCTCGCCCCACTGTTATACCAAGTTCACATCCATCTCACTGTTATATATCTTTGTATCACAATGGCTGGCCTATCCCTGGAGCACCCTTGGGCATTCGCCTTCGGTCTCCTAGGTGCATACTATTCTCATCACATGCAAAAGATCATTTTCCTTGAATTACCCCTTGTACTATGGTAGTTCTTGTTTACAGCAGCTATTTGCTAGTGCAGTACTAGTAGACTCCTTTGTGTCCTTAAAGATCGGCCTTTTGCAACATCTATCTATATTATCTTTTTTTGCTTGCCACTTGCCACTGATTGATTGATTAATTGATGTAGCCTAGTACTAGCTCTAGTGACATCTAGCTCGGTGCACCATGAACCCATAAAGAAACAACAACAAAGCAAATTGCATATTTTTTTCTCAAAGGATAAAGCACATAAAAGAAAGATGTACTAACTGTGTCGTGCAATTATCGCAACTCATCGCTTACTTTGGTAACTTTGTGCCGTGCAGGCAACATCATCTCTTTCACGAGCCTCCTGGCCCCCATGTAAGCGACTGTCTATGTTTTCTTTTTCATTTGATTGATCATATCAATATGTCTTCCCATAACTTATCTGTACATACTAAATTTATCAGACCAACATTCTACCGGATCTACAAGAGCAAATCCACGGAAGGGTTCCAATCAGTGCCCTATGTTGTGGCGCTGTTTAGCGCGATGCTATGGATCTTCTACGCGCTGGTCAAGTCCGGCGAGGGCCTCCTAATCACCATCAACGCCGCAGGCTGCGTCATCGAAACCGTCTACATTGTCATGTACCTCGTCTACGCCCCAAGGAAGGCCAAGGTCTTCACGGCCAAGATCATCCTTCTCCTCAACATCGCGGCTTCGGGCTCATCCTCCTCCTCACCCTCGTCGCCTTCCACGGCGAGAGACGCGTCGTCTCACTCGGCTGGATCTGCGTTGGCTTCTCCGTCTGCGTCTTCGTTGCCCCACTCAGCATCATTGTGAGCCCCTTTTGACCGACAAACCTCATACTTCAGCTCATGGCGCGACCTCTTGTACGTGTGTCAACTAACTTTGATGTGTTCCATTCCCCAGGGACGAGTCATCAAGACCAAGAGTGTGGAGTACATGCCCTTCTCCCTCTCCCTCACGCTCACCCTCAGTGCCGTCGTCTGGTTCCTCTACGGCCTGCTCATCAAGGACAAATACGTCGCGGTAATTTAAACATCATCCAACCCTTCTTTTAATTTGCCGACAGATACGCATTCTATTCGCAAGCATGAGCACTGACGAGTGGCAATTAACTTTTTGTTTGCTGCTCCCAAACATCCTTGGCTTCACCTTTGGGATGATCCAGATGGCCCTCTACATGTTCTACATGAACGCGACGCCGGTGGTGAGCGATCTGAAGGAGGGGAAAGAGGGGATGAAGATGCCGGCGGAGGAGCACGTGGTGGTGATAAACGTTGGCAAGATCGAAAAGAGCTCTGGCGCCGTGGTTCGCCCAGTCACCGCCGTTCCGGCGGCGCCGGGGCAACAAGTGATGGCGCTGGACTCTGTCCGTTCTGTCGATGTGGTCTAAATTCATGCATGCAGGCTTGGTTCATGCATGAGTCGTCCAAGCTTTAATATTCGTGCAACTTTTTTGGAAGGTCACGCCTGCAGGGCATGCATGATGCCTCTTTTCTGTTAGATCAACGTGTTGATTGTATGAGGCATAATAAACCATTTAATAGCTGCTAACTCGCTTTCACCACGCCCTTTGTTAACTCATGAGATTAAGTCTTTTTTTTTCTCTATAAGAGGTTATTGCGATCCGTTGTTTCGTCTTGATTTTATTTGCGCCGACAGGGTTTTAAATATGTTATGGTGGGTTTTTTTTAGTATATCTGGTGTGCTACTAGAGATGATATTTATTCTTAGAGGAGATTGCAGTTGTTCGGTGCGGGGTTGTAGTGTCCTTACACATTTCGACCTCGGTGTGAGCTTCTGGTCGGTGTGTGAGTCCCTTGAGAGCTCATATCTATGCTGAAACCATGGAATTGTTGCTATACGTTCACATGACTCTGCCCACTGATCTCTCGCTCGCTCATCTAGGCTCCCTGCCCCACTAACTTGCTTAGCATTTTTCCGCCCACTCTACTTCTATCTTATAACAATTTGGCTATCTTTTTTATTTGAAATGTTAGTTAAATCAAAAGATGTTTACAGATTTTAGAAAAATCTTAGTTTTTTTAAAAAAATGTCACAAACTAAAACACCCATGATTTTTCAAAAAATATTTGGGAATTTCTAAACTATTCGTGGATTTCATAAAATATTCACAAAAATATTTAAAAAAGTTTACAAACTTTAAAAAATGTTCCAAAACCTTAAAAATATTCAAGAGTTAAAAATATGTTCATGGATCAAAAAAAAGTTTAATTATTTTTAAATATCTTCAAAAATTTAAATGTTCACAATTTTCAATAAATATTCATGAGTTAAATTTGAAAAGACATAAAATAAATAATAAAAAGAAAAAATAAATGAAAAACAAACCTGGACCTCAAACAATGACACACATCATTACAGGCGGGGCCCAATGACCCCAACAGCCGTTGTTGCACCGGGAGGCTCCAAATCTAGAGGGCTTCACAGATTTGCAGTGCAGAATGCAGGTGAGAGTATTGTAACCCAAAAATGCTAGACATACAAAGATTTACAAACTTTTTCCATCTAACAACCAATCACAAACTTCTTCCTCCTGATTTTTATGAAGGTGGGCCGTCCCGCTTACTTGTTGACCAATAAAAACTAACCCACCTGTAAAAGCCTGTAAACTGTTTGTACGTGTAGCATTGCCGATTGTAACCCATCCGGAGTTTCCCGAGAAGAATTTGCTCTGTGCACTGCAGGAAAAACTACATATATCGAGCGTACGGGAAAACTGCCCATGCCCATGCCCATGTCGAGTGTTATTTTACGGGGTGCTCGTTATACTATGCCAAATACCTCTAGAAAGACTAAAATGCATTGTAGGTCCTCGAACTATTTCGAAGATGTCATGTAGGTCCTCAAACTATGAAAAGTGTCATCTAAATCCTCAAAAATCTTTGAACTGTAATAAGTGTGTATATATGTGACACCTCCGAAATAGTTTAAGGACCTACATGACACCTTTGAAATAGTTTGAGGATCAGGATGACACACATATTGCACTTTGAGGACATGGATGACGATTTTCATAGTTCGAGGACTTACGTGACACTTCTAAAATAGTTCGAGGACCTATGATGCACTTCACTCCTCTAAAAATAACTCGATATATATACAGTACTCGGCATACAATCCAATACACCAAGCACCTTAAATAATTCACTCTGCACACACAAGGTACTCGGCACGCACAATAAAAACACTCGGCTTGCACAAGGTACTCGGCAAATGGTTTACCACGAGTTCCCTTTGGCAGTAGTAGTTGATGGAGCTGTTAGAGCATCTCTAGTAGATCCTTAAAATCGCAAACTGTAAAACTGAAAGACAGGTCGAGAAAAATGCATTTTAAGAGTTCATTTCAGCTACGGCCGAATAGATGCTGTAAAATAAACTGTAAAACTGGGATAAGAGCTCATTTCTCCGGTCCGGCCGCTGCCGCCCCTTCCCTCAGCCAGCCGCGCCGGCTGCGCCCAACCCCATCGCACGTCGGCCGTGCCCCGTCCCTGCCGGCCACGCCCCATCACCACGCCGGCCGCGCCCAGCCTCGCCGGCCATGCCTCGTCGCCTCCGCCGGCCGCGCCCAGCCACGACCCGTCGCCTCCGCCGTTCACTCCTTGCTCTATTGCTAGTCGCGCCGGCCGAGACGTGCCTGTCTGCCTGCCGCGCCGGGAGGATTCCGGCGGCCAGGAAGAGGTCATGGGAGGCCACAGCGATATCGAGCTCGTCCAATTTGAACCGGCGGCGATCGATTGCGGTGTCTAGCGGCCTTTTCCGATGTGCAGTGATGAATTCCGGCGAGTTTAGGACGGATTCCGGCAAACTCCGCGGCAATGTATTTGCTCCGACGAGATTTGACCGGTATACGGGGCCCCCTAGGTTCGGCCTTCCAACCTCCAAATATAAGGGTTTCGGGTGTGCATTTTCGGTGGCTCTTAAAAAATTTATGGGTTGAACCACTTTTACGGTTTCTGTTGGGGATATAACTATTAGGTATGACCCGCCATGAGGGGCCGGGTTATACCAACGACGGTTCATTAACACGAAGCCCATGAAGGTATTGATGATGGCGATTCATGAAGATGACTACTAAGAGCCCAAGGCCCAAAGACGGCTTAAGGCCCGTGGGTATAAATCGCCATATATGTATGACTTGTATTGTAAGACATGTGTACTTAGTCACCGAGCCGGACATGTTGTTATGAACTGGTCGGGACTCTGTAAGCCGCAGGGCGTCAACCTGAGTATATAAAGGGATGACCCTGTGGCAGTTTAGGGCAAGAGACAACAGACCAAAAGCTAGGTCAAACGTATTCGCTCCCTAGTAATCGAGACATAAGCAATACCACCTCAACTGGAGTAGGCCTTTACCTTCACCGCAAGGGGCCGAACTAGTATAAACTCATGTGTCCTTTGTCCCGTTTAACCCCTCTAAGCTAACCTAGTGCGATGGCTCCACGACTAAGTCCTCACACTAGGACATATGCCATGACAATTCCACGACAGTTGGCGCCCACCGTGGGGCCAGCGCACGGTGGTTTCGAGTTCTTAAAGGGAAACTTCGAAGGGATCAAGGGATACGCTGTGGGCCGGATGACCAAGAGTCGCCGCGGAAAGATCTACATAGACGATGCGGGCTAGGGCCCCAAGGCCAGCTCAATTGAGTACGGGTACCGGGTCCCCTTCAACGGAATTCATGTTTTCATCAGCAAGATCGGCGAACCGGGCCCTGAGCCGGACATCTGCACCGACATCATCGAGACGGCTCAGCGTGCACGACCCGCCCGGGTTCAAACCACCGTGAAGCACGCCCTCGTTGGATTCATCCATGGGGCGGAATTTGAGGAAGGATTCGTGTCTGGCGGTGAGACGGCCATCTTTTCTGATGGTGAGTCGTCCACAGGCGAGACTACCTCATTATATCAGCTACAAGACGGCAGGCTTGGGGGCTGTTCCCATGGTGACAGCATTCCGGGCCCCTATAAGCCGCCGAGCTGGTTTGTGATCTTCATGGCCGGTACGCAATCAATGCAGAATTCTTCGACTGCAGCGGCAATGATTTCTGGGTCAGCAACGACGACGGCGGCCGGGGCAGGAGGCCCTGTGCGCCCGCCAGCTCAGGTCACGTCCGACTTATTGGACACGTTGACAACATTGTTGACAGTAGAGGTAAACCCGGCAAATCAAGCTCAACACAACACGGAAGTTGCAAAGCTACGAGATGAGATAGCTCAGGCCAAGGAAGATTTGGCAGCTGAGGACGCAAGGATGACTGCGGAGCGAGCCGCTCTAGATGCTCAGGCACAACGGATCCAGGCTGATTCCTTCCGGCTCTCGTTGGATCAGAATGCTTCAAACGACGTCTTGAGGAGAGGGCACCGCAGTCGTATGCCCCTAGTTTACGAGGCGAGGAACCTCTTCAACACACCTGGTGCAGGGACCAGTGACCCGCCAGGGGTAAACTGGGCGATGGCTGCACCTGTGACAGGAGCACCAGCTCAACCACGCACGACAGATCCGCCTCGTCAGAATAATATCCTGCCACAACATATGTGCCAACGCCACCGGGTCATTATTCTAACCCTTTGGATAACATGATTGTTGCGGCGTCGCGATTGGCGGCTCTCCCAATTGAAGGTGAATCTCTAGCTGCGGTTGAAACACGGAGGGCTAGAGAGCTTCTTCAGACAACATTGGTGCAGCAGGAGGCTTATTCTTACATCCGTGAGAGGATCCATTCAACTCCTCGCCCAAGCCGGAGCTATAGTAGACACATGGACTCCCCGGCGGTGTCAAGCAATGAGCAGCGTCGTAACCCACCCCGTGGACATGACCCGCCCCGTAACACTCAGGCCCCGATGGATCAGGATAGAGCACGTTGGGAGGCTGAGCTGGCGGTTCAGTACGCGGTTCATCAACCATCTCCGGTTCATCCGACAACTTCGGTGGAGGCAGGTGTGACCTCTAGAAGCACGGGTGTACCATGTTTAGTGCCGGCTCTGCGTAATGAGCGTCTGCCCAAGGATTTGAAATGACCTTGTAAGGTGCCCAATTACACAACCGACTTACCCCCTGAGGCGTGGATTGAGAGTTACGAGATGGCTATGGAGCTGCTAGAGGTTAGCGATGCTGCATGTGCCAAATACTTCACCATGATGCTGGATGGGACGGCTCGTACTTGGTTAAAGGGGCTGCCTGCCAACTCCATCGAATCGTGGGCTGAGTTAAAAGCCCGGTTCATCCAGAACTTTAAAGATACGTGCAAACAACCCATGTCAATTGTGGATTTAGATGCTTGTGCCCAAGAGGAAGACGAATCAATGACCCATTGGGTGCGCCGGGTCAAAGCCATCCTACATTCATCGGATAACATCAACACCGGCTCAGCGGTCCTCATGTTAGAGAAGAATTGCCATTTTTCCTCTTAAACAGAAGTTACGGTGGCTCAAGCGCCACTGCAATGATATGGGGGAGCTGATGGCGGATCTAATTAAATATGCCGACTCTGATAGTACCAAGGACCCCGAGTCTGATGATGAAAAGGCGGGAAAGGGAAAGGAGAGCTGCAACACTAAGGGCCAGCATCATAACCCGGTGAGTCAGGGGGCAACGATAAACGCAAGGCTGATAATAATTTTGATTTTGTGGCTAATACCAACATGCAGAACAATGGTCAGCATCGTCAAGGAAAGCCGCCTCCTCGGACAGGAGGGTCAGGTATAAATCTGGAACAGATGATGAATCAGCCTTGCCCAAAGCATGGTACGTGGGACAGGCCATCCACGCACCTTTGGAAGGACTGGCACATTATGAAGGCATTCAAAAATTCCGACTTGTTCTAGAACAATCATGGGCCAGGCGGCGGCTCAGGTTCCGGCTCTTATGGTTCGGGTCACGGGGACGGCGGTCCTTATTCTGGCTTCCAAGGCAATCAAGGAAATTAAGGCAACCAGGGAGGTTTTCATCAACAGTCTAGTCAGGGGAATCAGCAGCAACAATCTGGGTATCAGAGTAACCTGAAACAGTTGAGTAGTGGGCAGTACCACGTCTTCACCACAAGTTTATGCAAGCGGGATCAGAAGCTCCATAAAAGGGTTGTGAACGTCGTTGAGCCAACAGTTCCCCGTTACTTGCGCTGGTCTGAGCAACCCATTGTGTGGAGCCGTGAGGATCACCCGCCCCGGATTGATAATCCGGGCCACTTAGCTTTAGTAGTGGCACCTCAGGTTGGAGGATATAAATTCACTAAGGTACTCATGGACGGAGGTAGCAGCATCAATATCCTTTATTATGAAACTTTCCGTCGCATGGGATTGACTGATAAAAAACTTAAACCGTCAAACACCGTCTTTCACGGTGTGGTGCCTGGTAAGTCGGAGTACCTAGTTGGTAAGATAGCCCTGGAGGTTGCTTTTGGAGATGATTACATTTCCAGGTCTGAGACATTGACCTTTGAAGTGGTTAATATCAAGAGCCTTTATCATGCTCTGTTTGGGCGGCCGGCTTATGCCAAGTTCATGGCACGGCATTGTTATGTTTATCTGCAGCTCAAGATGCCGGGTCACAAAGGGACTATCACAGTGCATGGAAGCCAGAAGATAGCTTTGGAGTGTGAAGAAGGTGATGCGGCTTATGCTGAGTCTGTCTGTGCAACAGAGGAGTTAAAGTTTTACAAAGATAATGTTGAGCCGGCCGATATGGCATCTTTGAAGAAGTCAACTATGGAGCACGATCCAGTCTTGAAGTTTAAAGCGGCGGATGGCACCAAGCCAGTTGATTTCGTTCCTGGCGATTCATCCAAGCAGTTCAGCATCAGTGCTAATCTGGATCCGAAATAGGAAAGCGCGCTTATCGAGTTCATCCGTGAGAACCGGGACATCTTTGCATGGAAACCTTCTGATATGCCAGGTGTACCGAGGGAACTCGCTGAGCACACTTTTAATATTGATCCAAAGTTTAAGCCGGTCAAGCAGTTTCTTCATCGTTTTAATGAAGAGAGGCGTAAAGCTATTGTTGAAGAAGTGGCCCGGCTCTTGGCATCTGGGTTTATTGTTGAAGTTTTTCATCCTGAGTGGTTGGCTAACCCGGTGCTGGTGCTTAAGAAGAAAGACACGTGGCGTATGTGTGTGGATTACACGGACTTAAATAAGGCTTGTCCGGCTGATCCCTTTGCTCTCCCTCGTATTGATCAGATTATTGATGCTACGGGGGGTTGTGAGCATTTGAGTTTTTTTGGATGCTTATTAAGGACCAGGAGAAAACAGCTTCCATTACTCCGTTTGGAGCCTTCTGCTATGTATCTATGCCTTTTGGGCTCAAGATCGCCCAGACGACTTACCAATGGTGTGTGCAAAATTGCCTTCATGATCAAATCAGGCGTAATGTGCATGCCTATGTGGATGACATTGTGGTGAAATCCAGAAATAAGGAAACCCTGATTGATGATTTTAAGGAGACCTTTGACAACCTCCGGGTTTATAAGATGATGTTTAACCTGGCCAAGTGTATTTTTGGTGTGCCAGCTGGCAAGCTATTGGGTTTTCTAGTTTCAAAATGGGGTATTGAGGCTAACCCGGAGAAGATAAAAGAAATCACCTCTCTGGTTAAGCCAGCGTCTATTAAGGATGTTCAACGCGTGGCGGGTCATATTGCGGCCTTAAGCCGGTTTATAAGCTGGTTGGGTGAGAAGGCTATTCCTCTGTACCAGATGATAAAGAAGACAGATCACTTTGTCTGGAATGATGCTGCTGATCAGGCATTCGAGGCCTTGAAGAAACAATTGGCTGAGCCGCCAGTTCTTGCTGCTCCCATTGACAAGGAGCCCTTGTTGTTATATGTGGCTGCCAATAGCCGAGCTGTCAGTGTTGCCATTGTGGTGGAAAGTAAGGAAACAGGCAAAGAATATCCGGATCAACGGTCGGTTTACTACATCAGTGAGGTCCTTATTGAGTCCAAACAGAGGTATCTGCATTGGCAGAAGCTGGTGTATGGGTTTTTTATAGCTAGCCGGAAGCTTAAGCAGTATTTTCTGGGTCATCCTATCACTGTGGTTAGTTCTGCCCCCTTAGGGGATATCATTCAAAACAGAGAAGCCACAGGTCGGGTAGCCAAGTGGGCCATTGAGCTTGGGCCTCATGGTTTAAAGTATGTGCCCCGTACAGCCATCAAGTCTCAAGAACTTGTGGATTTTATCAATGATTGGACAGAGTTACAGACGCCTGAGGAGAAGCCGGATAACACGTATTGGACTATTCACTTTGATGGATCCAGGCAGTTGGAAGGCTCGGGGGCTGAAGTTGTATTAACATCCCCACGAGGTGATAAATTTTCTTATGTTCTCCAGCTGATGTTCCCTTGTACTAATAATGCAGCTGAGTATGAGGCCTTGCTCCATAGTCTTCAGATGGCTAAGGAGATGAGTTTAAGTCGGGTGCGGTGTTTCGGCGACTCAGATCTTGTGGCTTAGCAAGTTTCTGGCACTTGGGACTCTAAAGATCCACTCATGGCGGCTTACCATCGAGAGCCTGATGCTATTGCGGGTCACTTTAAGGGTTATCAAGTTGAACATGTTGATCGCAGGAAAAATGAGGCGGATGATGCTTTAAGCCGATTAGGGTCTCAACGTAAGCCGGTGCCACCTAATACTTTCCTGGATATTCTGCATAACCCTTCTGTTAAATTGCCTATAGAGGAGGATCTGACTATTCCTGACCCGGAAGCACAACTGGTGGCAGCTCTTCTTCGATTCCTAATTGGACAGTTCCATATTTGGCTTATATGGCCCGGGGCGAGTTAGCTGAGGACGAAACTTTGGCTAGACAGATAACCCGGTGGTCTAAGTCAATGACTATTGTCAATGGAGAATTGCATCATCGTAGTGTCACAGGGGCGTTTCAATATTGTGTTTCTCCTGAAGAAGGCTGTGAGATTCTATGAGAGATTCATGAAGGGGATTATGGTCATCATGTCGGGTCTAAATCTCTCGTAGCCAAAGCTTTTCGTCATGAATTCTATTGGCTGATGATGCACGCTGATGCGGAGGATCTAGTCAGTAGATGTGATGGTTGTTAGAAGTTCGCATGACGCGCCCATGTGTTGGCTCAAGAGTTGAGGATGATTCCAATTACTTGGCCGTTTGCAGTCTGGGGGCTTGGTACGGTTGGACCTTTCAAAAAGTCCAAAGACAAAAAGACACGTCTCCTGGTGGCGGTTGATAAGTTTACAAAGTGGGTTGAAGCAGATCCGGTTAGTAAATGTGACGCGGCAACGGCGGTTCAATTCATGAAAAAGGTGATTTTCCGCTTTGTTTTTCCCACAGTATTATAACTGATAATGGCACTAATCTATCCAAGGGGGCCATGTAGGAATTTTGTCAATGTGAGCACACCCGGCTTGATGTATCATAAATGGCTCACCCCCAGTCTAATGGTCAAGCTGAGAGAGCTAATTAAGAGATCCTAAAAGGCATCAAGCCCCGGCTTATGGTTCCCTTACAAAGGACGCCGGGTTGTTGGGTGGAGGGGTTACCTTCCATGTTATGGAGCATTAATACCACCCCCAATAGATCTACGGGTTACACACCCTTCTTCATGGTCTATGGAGCAGAGGCGGTTCTCCCCAGTGACATCCATCATGATCCACCGCATGTGGCGGCTTACGTTGAAGCTGATAATGAAAAGGCACATCAAGATGCACTTGACCTATTAGATGAGGAGCGTGACCTCGCGGCGGCTCGATCAGCGATTTATCAGCAAGATTTGCGTCGTTATCACAGCGCCGGGTTAAGACCAGAACCTTTCAAGAAGGTGACTTGGTGCTCTGGCTTATTCAGGTTCAAACTGATATGCATAAGTTATCCCCATCTTGTGAAGGGCCTTTCGTGGCCAGCAAGAATGTGAACAATGGATCATACTACCTTGTCGATGTTCGAGACCGCAAGGACTCACGCACGTCAGAGGAGGAGACCCGCCGGCCGTGGAATATTACTCATCTTCGGCCTTACTATACTTGAGCCACCGGCTCTTACAATGTACATATTTTGACAATGTATATATTATGATGATTATAATAAAGTCGGCATCCCTGATAAAGCAGGGCCTCTGCCATTTTCATTTCCAAGAATAATGAAGTCTTTTTCATTACAGAAAGGTCACTTGGGGGTTGCCTGTTCAAACATAGGTGTATTCACCAAAGAGAACAAGTGTTACTACCCTCTTGACCGAATATGTCACTTGGGGGCTTCCTGTTCAAACATAGGTGTATTCACCAAATAGAACATAGCGTTACTACCCTCGTGATCCATCTATCAAGCCAATATGATGATTTCATAAGAGCATAGCTCTAGTTACCTTGTTAATTCGGCTATCAAGCCAATATGATAATTTCATAAGAGCACAGCTCTGATTACCTTGGGAATTCGGCTATCAAGCC
Source organism: Triticum dicoccoides (assembly GCF_002162155.2). NCBI lineage: Eukaryota > Viridiplantae > Streptophyta > Magnoliopsida > Poales > Poaceae > Triticum > Triticum dicoccoides. The sequence continues at coordinate 613,275,609 of NC_041390.1, forward strand.
AATATGGTAATTTCATAAGAGCACAGCTCTGATTACCTTGGTAATTCGGCTATCAAGCCAATATGATAATTTCATAAGAGCACAGCTCTGATTACCTTGGCAATTCGGCTATCAAGCCAATATGGTAATTTCATAAGAGCACAGCTCTGATTACCTTGGTAATTCGGCTATCAAGCCAATATGATAATTTCATAAGAGCACAGCTCTGATTACCTTGGTAATTCGGCTATCAATCCAATATGATAATTTCATAAGAGCACAGCTCTGATTGCTTTGGTAATTCGGCTATCAAGCCAATATGATAACTTCATAAGAGCACAACTCTGATTACCTCAGGATTTCGGCTATTAAGTCAGTATTATAACTTCATGACTATAGCTCTAACCTACTTGGAGGTTTAATGACCGGGTTACAAAGACCAAAGAGAGTCTATTGCACAGCACAGTTCAAACATAGGTATATAATGAACCGACAGCACATGATGATATTAAGTACTTGGAAGTATTGTTTTCTAAGCTTTGGGTTATCTCCCTAACTGCTTTGGTATGGTAAGACGACAGTTTAATCACATATCACAGGTATGATATTTTTTATTATATTTGAACCAACTCTGGTTATACACTGCTTTAGTCACCAGTGGTTTTATATGGGGTATTATGACCCGCCTGCGGTAAACCACCAGGTCTATTTTGATCTACTTGTGTGCAGGGTAATGATAAATTTCATCTGCATAAATTGACGATACCATAAGCATAAAGTGGTATGCTTTTCAAGTGGCAGATCAAGTAGTGTTGCACAAAGTAAAAACGTGCATGATGGAACGACAGATCAAAGTTTCGCTAACCTATTACATGACTCAGTGAGCCAAAATAGATCAAGTGTTTTCCAAAGTTCAAATCTTTGAACCGCCCAGCAGATCAATCTTCTTGGTCTTGGCGACTTGAAGCTTCTGGATCATCCTTTTCCGATTCTTCGTCCTCCTCCGCCGTCTGGAAGTTTGGTGATGACCAATCAATGCCACGTAAGGCATGGAATTCAGCTTCAGCATCAATAAGATTCGAGGGGTCAACTTCAGGGGCGATAGTATGCTTACGAATTGAAGGGATCAGATCCATCACTTTATAAGCCGGCGTGGGCTTCTTTTGATTTTCTGCATCATAAGCTGGCTAATACTTTGATAGATTTGTCTCATCAGCAATCAGAGTCGCCATCTGAGATAGACGGTGCTTTAAACCGGTCGGCTCAATGGTCACCTCCTGAAGAGCCGCTTCAGCTTTTTCAGCCTGCTGTGTTAAAGCAGTCTTTTCCTCAGCCTCAAAGCTGGTTTTTAGTTTTTCCGTTTCAGCGACGCTAAATTGGAATTTTGAATCCAGTTTCCGGGTTTCAGATTCTTGATTCTCCAGCCTGGTCTTTGCATCAGCCAACTATGATTGAAATTCAGCAGTGGCGTCCTGTACAAACACAGAGTTACAAACACATTTAGATCCGAGTTACAGGAATATAAGTCCCAAGACTTTTGCAAGGAACAACACTTGGCACTTGGGGGCTAATGCCTACTGAAGAGTTCTTCCTACAGCGGTTTATATGACTAAGTCCCAAGCACTTTGCAAGCAACAGTACTTAGCACTTGGGGGCCAATGCATATTTGCTCATATTTCGTTACTACTTTATGATGACCCGGTAGTTCCGAAGACAACCACTGCCGGTTCATGGGGACTACATGAGTAAGTTTTGATCTTTAAACAATTATGAGTACCGGCTCATTCATGTTGATTAAACCAGCCCTTGGGGGTTACGGATGCAATGTTGATCATTAAAATTCAGTTTAAGAGAAAGATGACTTTTTTATCAAAGATGCTTTATACTCATTGCTATTGTAAAAAGTCTACAGCATACTCAATTCTATTATACACAGTAGACTTGTGGGTTGATAGGATATGCATATTGTGCTTAAGCCAAAATTCATACCTCATATTTTTATGCATCTGCTTCACCATATTGATTTCAAGATCGCGGCTGGTGTGTACTTAGTTGAGGTAGCCAGAGAGTACTTCACTACTACTCAATTGAGAATAGTGGGCAACATCAAATCTCACTTTTCGTTTTTCAATGAACTCTTGTTTAGTGGAGTGTTTGGCCAAGACAGTTGGATTTCCCGGTTCTGTAAAACCGGTGCCAGTGACCATAACATCGTCGGCATGTGTCTCTGACGGTTTAAGTGGGCTTGATCATTCAGTATTCAAAGTATTGAGTACTGAATGGTCAACGGAAAGGTCAGGAATCTCTGGTGGGGCTTCATAGGAAGGTTCTTCTGGTTGTTTTTCAGAAACATCTGATGCTAGGACTTGCTGCTCTGGTTCATGGACTTTAGGATCTTCAACCAGCTTGGTCACCTTTGCCTTCTTGTTAGGCTTTGCTTTTCCACTTCACGGTTCATGAGAGATCAGTACAAGTATAAGAGCATAAAGAGAGAGAGCACAAAAGAGATACCTAGAGGTAGTCTTGAAATCCGGCAGCTGGGTTTGAGATGAGTCACCGGAGGAAGAGCGAGAAACCTCCTGATAGTTTGAATCGAAAGGATTAAGTGGCTAACGAATGAGACCCGCCAGTGGGTAAAAGAGTAAGTATGGAAAGACCTCGTTTTGACATTTCCTTGGAGCTAGAGTATTTGGTAAGCCGAACGATAACTCTTCACCTCTGCTGGTCCGAGTTTGTCGCCGGCTCTCGTGCTGTTGTTGCTTCAAAAGAAAGTGAGGATCCAAATGAGCTAAGGGATGTGAAAAGCTTACTTTCTTGGTTACCCGTCGAATTTTCTGTCTTGGCAAAGGCTCTGAGTCGGACGAAATGATAGTTACCTCTTCTTCGACTGCCTGGCTGGTCCTGATGTCATCCTGATGATAATCAGTGTCAAGAAGATGGTTGAAAAATGAGCAAAGGGAATCAAGGGCTACCTCCGACTCAGAACTGTTGCCCAGCCCAAGCATCTCGGAAGTAGTTAATTTCTTCTTGGCAGCTTGCTTAACAGTCTTCTTGGTAGCTTTATTGGCAGGCCTAGCCTTTTTGGCAGCTTCATGGTCATATTGTTTTTCCCAAAAGTCTGATTCAGCCTATGACAGTCATCAAAGTTGAGTTAATAGAATATTTGAATGATGAGGTAAAAGTAAGTAATTCAGAGACTCGCGTCTGGTGGCGGGTTAATTGTGCAGAAAGGGTCCAGACCCACTTTGTTGCAGTCCTCTGAATCTTCGTTCAGAAGGGTCTTTGTCCTTTCATTAATGGCTTCATAAGTTAAACGCGCGGAGCTGTGGCGTAGTGGATCCTTTATATCAAGCGTGTAAGTACACATTAAACCGGGCCGGCGACTGAAGGGTATGATCTGCCATGAAACCCAGCATCGAACCAAGTCATTGCCAGTTAACCCATTTCCCAGCAGAGCCTTGAACTTTGCGATGGTAGGGGCAAGTTTTGTACGTTCAGCAGCGGTAAGTTTTTCAGGAAGACGATGCTTTGGGTCAAGACGTTGGACACGATAACCCGGCAGTGGATTCTCATCAGCCGGAGAGGTATATTTGTAGTAAAACCATGTCTGGTTCCAATCTTTGGGATGACTTGGCAAGCAAGCATAAGGGAAGATAGCATCTCTTCTTTGTTGAATTGAGATTGCACCAAGTTCCAAGCTAGGTCCATTTGTATACTCATTTTGGCGGTTCAAGTAAAAATATTCCCTAAAGAGTTCAACGTTGGGTTCCTCTTAAAGGTATACTTCACAGAAAACTTGGAAGTTGCAAATGTTTGACATGGAATTGGGTCCGATGTCTTGAGGATGGAGTTTAAAGAAATGCAGAACGTCTTGGAAATTTTTTGATCCGGGCGGTGAGAAGCCCCGGTTCATGTGATCAATAAAAATGATGACTTCACCATCCTTTGGGTGAGGTCTTTCTTCACTTGGTTTGGGGGATGTCAATGCATGATATCTTTTGTCAGTAAGTAGCCGATTTTGACAAAGTCTTTGAGCGATGGTTAAGTTTCCTAACCATAGACATGTGTTGTCATTTGATGAACGGGATCACATCATTAGAGAATGATGTGTTGGACAAGACTCATCCGTTAGCTTAGCATAATGATCGTTAAAGTTTTATTGCTATTGCTTTCTTCATGACTTACACATATTCCTTTGACTATGAGATTATGCAACTCCCAAATACCGAAGGAACACTTTGTGTGCTATGAAACATCACAACGTAATTGGGTGATTATAAAGATGCTCTATAGGTGTCTCCAAATGTGTTTGTTGGGGTAGCATAGATCGAGATTAGGGTTTGTCACTCCAAGTATCGGAGAGGTATCTCTGGGCCCTCTCGGTAATGCACATCATTATAAGCCTTGCAAGCAATGTGACTAATGATTTGGTTACGGGGTGATGCATTACGGAATGAGTAAAGAGACCTGCCGGTAACGAGATTGAACTAGGTATGATGATACCGACGATCAAATCTTGGGCAAGTAACTTACTGATGACAAAGGGAACTATGTATGTTGGTATTGCGGTTTGACCGATAAAGATCTTCGTAGAATATGTAGGAACTAATATGAGCATCCAGGTTCCGCTATTGGTTATTGACCGGAGATGTGTCTCGGTCATGTCTACATAGTTCTCGAACTCGTAGGGTCTGCACGCTTAACGTTCAATGACGATTTGTATTCTAAGTTATGTGTTTTGGTGACCAAAGTTTGTTCGGAGTCCCGGATGAGATCACGGACATGACGAGGAGTCTCGAAATGGTTGAGAGGTAAAGATTGATATATTGGAAGATGGTATTCGGACACCAGAATGTTTTCGAGTGGTTCACGTATTTTTCTGGAGTACCGAGGGGTTACTGGAACCCCCCGGGGGAAGTCATGGGCCTCATCGGCCACGGGAGAGAGAGGGGACAGCCCACAAGGGGTACCCCCCCATGGGAGTCCGAATTGGACTAGGGGAGGGGCGGCGCCCCCCTTTCCCTCTCCTACTCCCTCTCCTTTTCCCCCTTTCCCACTCCGGAAAAGGAAAGGGGAATCCTACTAGGACTGGGAGTCCTAGTAGGACTCCCCCATGGCATGCCCCTATAGGTCGGCCGCCTCCTCCCCTCCTCCTTTATATACGGGGGCAAGGGCACCCCAAAGTACAACATTTATTCTCTTAGCCGTGTGCGGTGCCTCCCTCCACAGTTTACTCCTCCGATCATATCGTCGTAGTGCTTAGGCGAAGCCCTGCACGGATCACATCACCATCACCATCACCACGCTGTCATGCTGATGAAACTCTCGCTCGACCCTCTGCTAGATCAAGAGTTCGAGGGACGTCATCGAGCTGAACGTGTGCTGAACTCGGAGGTGTCGTACGTTTGATACTAGATCGGTTGGGTCGTGAAGACGTTCGACTACATCAAACGAATATGCTAACGCTTCTGCTTTCGGTCTACGAGGGTACGTGGACACACTCTCCCCCTCTCGTTGCCATGCATCTCCTAGACAGATCTTGCATGAGCGCAGGAAATTTTTTGAAATTGCATGCTACGTTCCCCAACACCCTTCTCTCTTCCTCTCTCATTTTTTTCTTTTTGTTGGGCTCTTTTTGGCCTCACTTTTCTCTTTTTTTTTTCTTTTTGTCCGGAGTCTCATCCCGACTTGTGGGGTAATCATAGTCTCCATCATCCTCTCCTCATTGGGACATGCTCTAATAATGAATAATGATGATGATCACACTTCTTTTTACTTACAACTCAATATTACAACTCGATACCTAGAACAAAGTATGACTCTATATGAATGTCACTGGCAGTGTACCAGGATGTGCAATGATCTAGCGTAGCAATGATATCAAAAAATGGACAAGCCATAGAAATATCGTGCTAGCTCTCTTACGATCATGCAAAGCAATATGACAATGAATGTTCAAGTCATCAAAACGGAAGCGGTGGAGGTTGCATGGCAATATATCTCAGAATGGCTATGGAAAGGCCATAATTGGTAGGTATGGTGGCTGTTTTGAGGAAGATATAATAAGGCTTATGTGTGATAGAGCGTATCATATCACGGGGTTTGAATGCACCGGCGAAGTTTGCACCGACTCTCGAGGTGAGAAAGGGCAATTCACGGTACCGTAGAGGCTAGCCAATTGCATAAAGGTAAGAGTGTGTATAATCCATGGACCCATATTAGTCATAAAGAACTCATATACTTATTGCAAAAGTTTATTAGTGATATGTCTCCAACGTATCTATAATTTTTTATTGTTCCATGTTGTTGTATTATCATTCTTGGATGTTTTACAATCATTTTATAGTAACTTTACATCATTTTTGGGACTAACCTACTAACATAGTGCCGAGTGCCAGTTGTTGTTTTTTGCTTGTTTTTTACATCGCACAAAATCAATACCAAACAGAGTCCAAACGCAACAAAACTTTTTGGAGAATTTTTCTGGACCAGAAGACACCTGTTGGGCCAAAGAAGTACCAGAGGGGGTTCCGTGGGGAGCACAACCCAACAAGGCGCGCCTGGGGGCCCAGGCGCGCCCAGGTGGGTCGTGTCCACCTCGGTGGCCTCCCGCACCGCCTCTTCACCCTATAAATCCCCAAATATTCCAAAAACCCTAGGGGAGTCGACGAAACACAATTCCAGCCGCCGCAAGTTCCAGAACCATGAGATCCAATCTAGACACCATCACGGAGGGGTTCATCATCCTCATTGGGGCCTCTCCGATGATGCATGAGTAATTCATCATAGACGTATGGGTCCGTAGGCAGTATCTAGATGGCTTCCTCTCTCTCTCTCTCTCTCTCTCTCTCTCTCTCTCTCTCTCTTTTGATTCACAATACATGGTCTCTTGGAGATCTATTTGATGTAACTCTTTTTTGTGGGTGTTTGTTGGGATCCGATGAACTTTGAGTTTATGATCAGATCTATATATCCATGAAAGTATTTGAGTCTTATTTTGATCTCTTATATGCATGATTATTTATAGCCTCATATTTCTTCTTCGAATCTTTGGTTTAGTTATGCCAACTAGATTGATTTTTCTTGCCATGGGAAGAGGTGCTTTCTGATGGGTTCGATCGTGCGGTGTTCTTTCCCAGTGACAGAAGGGGCAGTAAGACACGCATGTGTCGTTGCTATTAAGGATAACAAGATGGGGGCTATTCCTACATGAATAGATATCATCTACATCATGTCATCGTTCTTATTGCATTCCTCCGTTTCTCCATGAATTTAATACACTAGATGCATGCTGGATAGCGGTCGATGTGTGGAGTAATAGTAGTAGATGCAGGCAGGAGTTGGCCTACTAATCTTGGACGTGATGCCTATATACTGATCATTTCCTAGATATCGTCATAACTATTTTATTTTCTATCAATTTCCCAACAGTAATTTGTTTACCCACCATGTGCTATTTCTTGAGAGAAGCCACTAGTGAAATCTATGACCCCCGGGTCTATTCTTTATCATATTTGCATTCCGATCTATTATTCGCCTTTGAGATCTATTTTTATTTGCTTTTATTTTCAGATCTATTATTCCAAAAACCCAAAAATACTTTGCTGCATTTTTATTTGCATATTTTATTTCACGTTTATTCAAGATCTATTTATCCAATCTATCACATTTTTATCCCGTCAACTTGACAATTTCCTACGCCGTTACCCGTAGGAGGGATGACAACCCCTCATAAGCGTCGGGTTGCAAGTATTTGTTCTTTGTGTGCATGTACCGTTTACATAGTCTTGCTTGCTTCTCTTACTGGATTGATACCTTGGTTTCATAACTGAGGGAAATACCTACCGTAGCTGTGCTGCATCATCCCTTCCACTTTGGGGAAATACTGACGTTGTTCAAGAGACATCAAATGGAATTTCTGGCGCCATTGCCGAGGAGGATGAAGTTAAGATAGTTTAATGAAAACTCTCCAATTTCTGGCCCCATTGCCGGGGAGGATCAAGTTAAGATAGTCTCCCGACAACTTGCCAATTTCTGGCGTCGTTGCCGGGGAGACATCATCAACATCTATCAGGTTCCTAATCACGAATCTCATCTCCTTGCAATTTACATTACTTCCCATTTTCCTCTCATTTTCATCTCCCCCACTTCACAAAAATTTTGCGTTTATTCGCCCTCTTTTTCGTTCGTCGTTTTCTTGTCACATATGTTTTTGTGTGCAATCTTGTTTGCGTAGTCACGATTTCTCAAGAAAATACCAAGTTGTGTGAGTTTTCTGATACCGATAATAATATTTTATTTGCACTCCGATAGCTCCTCCCACCACTAGTGCGGAATCTTGAGATATTAATGTTGCTTTGTTGAAACTTGTTATGAAAGAGCAATTTTTCGCTACTCCTAATGAGGATGTCGCGTCCCATCTAAACACATTCGTAGAATTATGTGATATGAAAAAGAAAAAATATGTGGACAATGATATTGTGAAGTTGAAATTATTACCTTTCTCTTTGCGAGATCGTGCAAAAATTTGGTTTTCTTATTTGCCTCGCAATAGTATCAATTCTTGGGATAAGTGCAAAGACGCTTCTATTACTAAGTATTTTCCACCCACGAAAATTATTTTCCTTAGGAAATAGATCATGAATTTTGAGAAACTCGAGCATGAACATGTTGCGCAACCTTGAGAAAGAATGAAATTGATGCTAAGAAAGAGTCCTACTATTGCTTTAAATCTTTAGATGATTATACAAAAAAATTATGCGTGATTGAATTTTGTTTCTAGGAATCTTTTAGATTCCGCCGCGGGTGGTACTTTTATGGAAATTACTTTGGGTGAAGCTACTAAATTGCTTGATAATATTATGGCTAATTATTCACAATGGCATACTGAAAGAGCACCTACTAGTAAGAAGGTTAATTCTATTGAATAAATTAGTACATTGAGTGAAAAGGTTGATGCTCTCAGGAAATTGGTTGCTAGTAAAAGTGCTACCATTGATCTTAATGATGTGCCTTTGTCTACTTTGATTGATAAAAATAGTTATCACGTAGATGTGAATTTTGTTTCACGAAACAATTTTAATAACAATGCTTATAGAGGTAATTTTAACCCTAGGCCTTTTCTTGGAAATTCGTCTAATAATTATGGTAATTCCTATTGTAGTTCTTCTTACAATAATAATAGGAACACCTCTGATCTTGAGAATAATATTAAAGAATTTATCAATGCTCAAAAAGTTTTCAGTACTTCGATAGAAGAAAAATAGAGTAAGATTGATGATATGTCTAGAAGCATTGATAGAATTTCTCACGATGTATAAAATATCAAGTTGAAATTTTTTCTACCCAAGGTTGATGAATCAATTAAAGATTTATATGTTTCTATGGATTAAAGTAATAAAAGAACCAATATGCTTAGAGCTAAAAGAGAATTTTTAGAAAGAGCGTTTTCTAGTGAGTGCTTTCATAAAAATGATGAAGATGTTAAAATGTTTGGTGTTTCTTCTATTAATTCTTTGGTTAGTAAAATTAGGATTGATGATAAAGGGACTGAAGAAGAGTCAACTTTATCTAGAGGGCATCCTGGTAATTCGGAGGGTGAAAATCTTGTAGATAAAATTGATAAAAGTGGGTTTGGCGAGGTCAAAACTATAACTAGTAATCTGCCACTCTTTTGGATTACAAAGACTTTAATTATGATAATTGTTCTTTGATTGATTCTATTTCTTTGTTGCAATCCATGATAAATTCACCCCATGCTTATGAACAAAATAAATCTTTTACTAAACATATCATAGATGCCATGATGAAAGCTTTAGAAGAAAAGCTGGAATTAGAGATTTCAATTCCTAGAAATTACATGATGAATGGGAACCTACTATCAAAGTCAAGATTAAAATTATGAGTGTTTTTCTTTATGTGATTTGGATGTTTTATATGCAATTATATGCAATTTTATATTATTTTTGAGGACTAACCTATTAACTTAGTGCCAAGTGACCATTGATGTTTTTGTTGCCTATTTTTGGCTTTTCAGGAAATCAATATCAAACAGAGTCCAAATGGAGAAAAACTTTGGATTAATTATTTCTGGACCAGAAGAGAACCGAGAAGGTTTGGGAGAAGACCTGAAGAGCCACGAGGGGGAGACAAGCTCGGGAGGCGCTCCCGGGCGGCACGCCCCCCAGGCTTGTGGGCCCCTCATGGCACTTCTTGACCTAATTATGCCTCTATAAATTCTCAAATATTCCCCTGACCTCAGAGAGCCACCCGAAATACTTTTTCCGCTGCCAGAAGTTTCTATTCCCATGAGATCCCATCTGGAGGCCTTCTCCGATACTCCGTCGGAGGGGGGATCAATCACGGAGGGGCTCTACATCAACCTTGTTGCCCTTCTGATGATGCATGAGTAGTTTACCACAGACCTACGAGCCCATAGCTAGTAGCTAGACAAATTCTTATCTATCTTTGATCTTCAATATATATGTTCTCCTTGATTTCTTGGATATCTATTTGATGTAATGACTTCTTACGGTGTGTTTGTTGGGATCCCATGAATTGTGAGTTTATGATCAGATCTATCCATGAATATTATTTGAGTTTTCTCTGAACTCTTTTATGCATGATTATTATAGCTTCGTATTTCTCTCCGATCTATTGATTTGGTTTGGCCAACTAGATTGATTTTTCTTGCAATGGGAGAGGTGCTTTGTAATGGGTTCGATCTTGTGGTGCTCAATCTCAGGTATAGAAGGGGACATGACATGTATTGTATCGTTGCCATCAAGAATAAAAGGATGGGGTGTATTTATACGTGAGTTTACTTTGTCTACATCATGTCATCTTGCTTAAGGCGTTACTCCGTTCTTTATGAACTTAATACTCTAGATGCATGCTGGATAGCAGTCGATGTGTGGAGTAATAGTAGTAGATGCAGAATCGTTTTGGTCTACTTGTCTCAGATGTGATGCCTATATACATGATCATTGCCTTGGATATCATCATGATTATTTGCTTTTCTATCAATTACCCAACAGTATTTTGTTTACCCACCATATGCTATTTTCAAGAGAGAAGCCTCTAGTGAAAACTATGGCCCCCTGGTCTACTTTTTATCATATATTAAAACCCAAAAATACCTTGCTGCAATTTTTCTTTATTTATTTTATTTTGTATTTTTTGTTCGATCTATCTATCTATGACCATACAACTTAATCTTGCAAATAACCGCCAAGGGATTGACAACCCCTTGCTCGCATTGGGTGCAAGGATTTGTTATCTTGTGTGTAGGTACTGCTAATGAGGTGTTGCGTGGTTCTCCTACTGGATTGATAATCTTGGTTCTTAACTGAGGAAAATACTTATCTCTGTTGTACCGCATTATCCTCTCCTCTTCGAGGAAATCCCAACGAAGCTCACAAGTAGCAATCTCCCACATAGTAAACTGCAATGATGATCATTGTCCAAATATCGTGGCCAATTGTCTAGGAACAATTTTGCACATCCTAACACCGTGACTCCACACTCACTATCTTTTATTTTTCTTGTTCTTTTATATTGCAACAACTAAATTTTATTTACGAGTTCTTTATTATCTTGCAAAGCTATCTTTTTATACCTGCAAAGTACTTCTAGTTTATTTCCTATTTCTAGGTAAATAAACGTTCGGTGTATGTGGGGTTGTATTAGTGGCCGATAGAACCTGAGAGAATACGAATCCTACCTTTAGCTACTTTTGGGTTTGACACTCCATACTTACCACCTACACTTTGGAAAGTGCTACAATGTTCCCTGCACTTGGGGATTATCAAGCTCTTTTCTAGCACCATTGTCGGGGAGCAATAGTGTAGGGTGAATATTTTTGTCTGCACTTGTTGGCCTTCTCACTAATAGAGCTTTTATTTTTGTTCTCATTTTATATATTTAATCGGTAGGAGACGCCAAATACCAAAAAACAGATGCACTTGCTCCTAAGGTTACGGAACCTCAAAAAATCCTCAATTTTGAGGAGAGATACTTGATGGATTATCTTAAATCCATTTATGCTCGTGCTAAGTGTTGGGGAATGCAGTATTTCAAAGAATCTCCTACGATCACGCAAGATCTATCTAATGCATAGCAATGAGAGGGGAGAGTGTGTCTACGTACCCTTGTAGACTGAAAGCGGAAACATTGAGTAACACGGTTGATGTAGTGGAACGTCTTTGCGATCCAACTGATCAAGTACTGAACGCACGGCACCTCCGCGATCTGCACAAGTTCAGCTCGGTGATGTCCCTCGAAATCTAGATCCAACTGGGGCTGAGGGAGAGTTTCGTCAGCACGGCGGCGTGTTGGCGGTGATGATGAAGTTACCGATGCAGTGCTTTGCCTTAGTACTACGACAATATGGCCGAGGTGGAAATCTATGGAGGGGGGCACCGCACACGGCTAAGAAATCAACTTGTGTGTCTATGGGGTGCCCCCTCCCCCATATATAAAGGAGGGGAGGAGGAGGATTGCCGGCCACAAGGGGCGCGCCCAAGGGAGGGATTCCTACTCCTAGTAGGAGTAGGTTTCCCCCTTTCCTAGTCCAAGTAGGACAAGAAAGAAGGAGAAGGAGAGGGAGAAGGAAAGAGGGGGGCACCGCCCCCTCCCTAGTCCAATTCGGACCAGCCCATGGGGGGGGGGCGCGGCCTCCCCTTGTCGCCCTTCTCTCCTTTCCACTAAGGCCCATGAAGGCCCAATACTTCCCCCGGTGAATTCCCGTAACTCTCTGGTACTCCGAAAAATACCTGAACCACTCAGAACATTTCCGATGTCCGAATATAGCCTTCCAATATATCGATCTTTACGTCCCAACCATTTCGAGACTCCTCGTCATGTCCGTGATCTCATAATATAAATCTTCATCGAACGTTAAGAGTGCAGACCCTACGGGTTCGAGAACTATGTAGACATGACCGAGACAAATCTCCGGTCAAGAAACAATAGCGCAACCTACATGCTCATATTGGCTCCTACATATTCTATGAATATCTTTATCGGTGAAACCGCATAAAACATATGTTGTTCCCTTTGTCATCGGTATGTTACTTGCCCGAGATTCGATCGTCGTATCACCATATGTAGTTCAATCTCGTTACCGGCAAGTCTCTTTACTTGTTCCGTAATGCATCATCCCGCAACTAACTCATTAGTCACATTGCTTGCAAGGCTTATAGCGATGTGCATTACTGAGAGGGCGCAGAGATACCTCTCCGACAATCGGAGTGACAAATCCTAATCTCGATCTATGCCAACTCAACAAACACCATTGGAGACACCTGTAGAGCATCTTTATAATCACCCAGTTACGTTGTGACGTTTGATAGCACACAAGGTGTTCCTCCGTTATTCGGGAGTTGCATGATCTCATAGTCATAGGAACATGTATAAGTCATGAAGAAAGCAATAGCAATAAACTAAGCGATCATAGTGCTAAGCTAATGGATGGGTCTTGTCCATCACATCATTCTCTAATGATGTGATCCCGTTCGTCAAATGACAACACATCTCTATGGCTAGGAAACTTAACCATCTTTGATTAACGAGCTAGTCTAGAAGAGGCATACTAGGGACACTCTGTTTGTCTATGTATTCATACATGTACTAAGTTTCCGGTTAATACAATTCTAGCATGAATAATAAACATTTGTCATGATATAATGAAATATAAATAACAACTTTATTATTGCCTCTAGGGAATATTTCCTTCAGTCTCCCACTTGCACTAGAGTCAATAATCTAGTTCACATCGCCATGTGATTTAACACCAATAGTTCACATCTTTATGTGATTAATACCCATAGTTCACATCGTCATGTGACCAACACTCAAAGGGTTTACTAGAGTCAATAATATAGTTCACATCGCTTATGTGATTAACACCCAAGAGCAATAAGGTGTGATCATGTTTTCTTGTGAGAGAAGTTTTAGTCTACGGGTCTGCCACACTCAGATCCGTAAGTATTTTGCAAATTTCTGTGTCTACAATGCTCTGCACGGAGCTACTCTAGCTAACTGCTCCCACTTTCAATATGTATCCAGATTGAGATGCAGAGTCATCTGGATCAGTGTAAAAGCTTGCATTGACATAACTCCTTACGACGAACTTTTTGTCACCTCCATAACCAAGAAATAATTCCTTAGTTTTCTAATGATAATTTTGACTATTGTCGAGTGATTTGCTCCTGGATCACTATTGTACCCCCTTGCCAAACTCATGGTAAGGTACATAATATGTCTAGTACACAACATAGCATACTTTATAGAACCTATGGTTGAGGCATAGGGAATGACTTTCATTCTCTTTCTATTTTCTGCCGTGGTCGGGATTTGAGTCTTACTCAACTTTACACCTTGCAATACAGGCAAGAACTCCTTCTTTGACAATTCCATTTTGAACTACTTCAAAATCTTGTCAAGGTATATACTCATTGAAAAATCTTATCAAGCGTCTTGCTCTATATATCTTGATGCTCAATATGTAAGCAGCTTCACCGAGGTCTTTCTTTAAAAAACTCCTTTCAACCACTCATTTATGCTTTCCAGAAAAGTTCTACATCATTTCTGATCAACAATCTGTCATTCACATATACTAATCAAAAGGTTGTAGTGCTCCCACTCACTTTCTTGTAAATATAGGCTTTACCGCAAGTCTTTATAAAACTATATGCTTTGATCAACTCATCAAAGCATATATTCCAACTCCGAGATGCTTGCACCAGTCCATAAATGGATCGCTGGAGCTTGCACACTTTGTTAGCACCTTTTGGATCGACAAAACCTTCTGGTTGCATCATATACAACTCTTCTTTAAGATATCCATTTGCCAAATTTCTTAATCATAAAATGCAGCAATTGCTAACATGATTCGGACAGACTTAAGCATCGACACGAGTGAGAAAATCTCATCGTAGTCAACATCTCGAACTTGTAAAAAAAACCTTTTTGACAAGTCGAGCTTTGTAGATAGTAACACTACTATCAGTGTCCGTCTTCCTCTTGAAGATCCATTTATTCTCAATGGCTTGCTGATCATCGGGCAAGTCCACCAAAGTCCACACTTTGTTCTCATACATGGATTCTATCTCAAATTTCATGGCCTCAAGCCATTTCGCGGAATCTGGGTGTTGGGGAACGTAGCAATAATTCAAAATTTTCCTACGTGTCACCAAGATCAATCTATGGAGTCATCTAGCAACGAGGGAGGAGTGGATCTACATACCCTTGTAGATCGTGCGCGGAAGCGTTCAAGAGAACGGGGTTGATGGAGTCGTACTCGTCGTGATCCAAATCACCGATGATCCTAGCGCCGAACGGACAGCACCTCCGCGTTCAACACACGTACGGAGCAGAGACGTCTCCTCCTTCTTGATCCAGCAAGGGGGAAGGAGAGGTTGATGGACATCCAGCAGCACGACGGCGTGGTGGTGGAAGTAGCGGGATTCCAACAGGGCTTCGCTAAGCGCTGCGGGAGGAGGGAGATGTGTCATGGGAGGGAGAGGGAGGCGCCAGGGCTTAGGTATGGTTGCCCTCCCTCCCCCCCACTATATATAGGGCCAAGGGAGAGGGGGGGGCGCAGGCTTGGCCCTTCCTCCAAGGAAGGGTGCGGCCAGGGAGGAGTCCCTCCTCCCCAAGGCACCTCGGAGGTGCCTTCCCCCTTTAGGACTCTTCCTTTCCCTCTTCTCTTGGCGCATGGGCCTCTTGGGGCTGGTGCCCTTGGCCCATATAGGCCAAGGCGCACCCCCTACAGCCCATGTGGCCCCCAGGGCAGGTGGCCCCACCCGGTGGACCCCCGGGACCCTTCCGCTGGTCCCGGTACAATACCGTGACCCCGAAACTTGTCCGGATGGCCGAAATAGCACTTCCTATATAAAAATCTTTACCTCTGGACCATTCTGGAACTCCTCGTGATGTCCGGGATCTCATCCGGGACTCCTAACAACTTTCGGGTTACCGCATACTAATATCTCTATAACCCTAGCGTCACCGAACCTTAAGTGTGTAGACCCTACGGGTTCGGGAGACATGCAGACATGACCGAGATGACTCTCCGGTCAATAACCAACAGCGGGATCTGGATACCCATGTTGGCTCCCACATGTTCCACGATGATCTCATCGGATGAACCACGATGTCAAGGACTTAATCAATCCCGTATACAATTCCCTTTGTCTAGCGGTACGATACTTGCCCGAGATTCGATCGTCGGTATCCCGATACCTTGTTCAATCTCGTTACCGGCAAGTCTCTTTACTCATTTCGTAACACATCATCCCGTGATCAACTCCTTGATCACATTGTGCACATTATGATGATGTCCTACCGAGTGGGCCCAGAGATACCTCTCCGTTTACACGGAGTGACAAATCCCAGTCTCGATTTGTGCCAACCCAACAGACACTTTCGGAGATACCTGTAGTGTACATTTATAGCCACGCAGTTACGTTGTGACGTTTAGCACACCCAAAGCACTCCTATGGTATCCGGGAGTTGCACAATCTCATGGTCTAAGGAAATGATACTTGACATTAGAAAAGCTTTAGCATACGAACTACATGATCTTGTGCTAGGCTTAGGATTGGGTCTTTGTCCATCACATCATTCTCCTAATGATGTGATCCCGTTATCAATGACATCCAATGTCTATAGTCAAGAAACCGTAACCATCTATTGATCAACGAGCTAGTCAACTAGAGGCTTACTAGGGACATGGTGTTGTCTATGTATCCACACATGTATCTGAGTTTCCTATCAATACAATTCTAGCATGGATAATAAACGATTATCATGAACAAGGAAATATAATAATAACTAATTTATTATTGCCTCTAGGGCATATTTCCAACAGTCTCCCACTTGCACTAGAGTCAATAATCCAGTTCACATCGATATGTGATTAACACTCAAGGTCACATCCCCATCTGACTAACACCCAAAGAGTTTACTAGAGTCAATAATCTAGTTCACATTACCATGTGATTAACACTCGATGAGTTCTGGGTTTGAACATGTTTTGGTTGTGAGAGATGTTATAGTTAACGGGTCTGAATCTTTCAGATCTGTATGTACTTCGCAGATCTCTATGTCATCTTGTAGATGCAGCTACTACGCTATATTTGGAGCCATTTCAAATAACTGTTCTACTTGGAGCTATTCTAAATTGTTGCCCCATTATACGTATCCGGTATCTCTACTCAGAGCTATCCGGATAGGTGTTAAGCTTGCATCGACGTAACTCTTTACGTCGAACTCTTTATCACCTCCATAACCGAGAAACATATCCTTATTCCTCTAAGGATAATTTAGACCGCTATCTGGTGATCTACTCCTAGATTACCTTTGTACCCTCTTGCCAGATATGTGGCAAGGCACATCAGGTGCGGTACTCAGCATGGCATACTGTAGAGAGCCTATGATAAAAGCATAGGGGACGACCTTCGTCCTTCCTCTTTCTTCTGCCGTGGTCGAGCTTTAAGTCTTAACTTCATACCTTACAACTCAGGCAAGAACTCCTTCTTTGACTGATCCATCTTGAACACCTTCAAGATCATGTCAAGGTATGTGCTCATTTGAAAGTACCATTAAGCGTTTTGATCTATCCTTATAGATCTTGATGCTCAATGTTCAAGTAGCTTAATCCATGCTTTCCATTGAAAAACACTTTCCAAATAACCCTATATGCTTTCCAAAAATTCTACGTCATTTCTGATTAACAATATGTCAACATATATTTATCAGAAATTCTATAGTGCTCCCACTCACTTCTTTGGAAATACAAGTTTCTCATAAACTTTGTATACACCCAAAACTTTGATCATCTTATCAAAGCATACATTCCAACTCCGAGATGCTTACTCCAGTCCTTAGAAGGATTGCTGGAGCTTTGCATACTTATTAGCATCTTTCAGGATTAACAAAACCTTCCGGTTGTATCACATACAACCTTTCCTCAAAAAAATCATCGAGGAAACAATGTTTTGGCATCCTGTCTGCAAGATTTCATAAATAATGCAGTAATCGCTAATATAATTCCAACAGACTCTTAGCATCGCTACGAGTGAGAAAGTCTCATCGCAGTCAACTCCTTGAACTTGTCGGAAAACATCTTAACGACAAGTCGAGCTTTCTTAATGGTGATACCTATCATCATTGTCCATCTTCCTTTTAAAATCCATATGTACCTAACAGCCTTACGACCATCAAGTAGTTCTCCCAAAGTCTACACTTTGTTTTCATATATGGATCCTCTCTCGGATTATATGGCCTCGAGCCATTTTGGAATCCAGGCCCACCATCGCTTCTCCATAGCTCGTAGGTTCATTGTTGTCTAGCAACATGACTTCCAAGACAGGATTACGTACCACTCTGAAGTAGTACGCATCCTTGTCATCCAACGAGGTTTGGTAGTGACTTGATCTGAAGTTTCATGATCACTATCATAAGCTTCCACTTCAATTGGTGTAGGTGCCACAGGAACAACTTCCTGTGCCCTACCACACACTAGTTGAAGAGACGGTTCAACAACCTCATCAAGTCTCCACCATCCTCCCACTCAATTCTTTCGAGAGAAACTTTTCCTCGAGAAAGGACCCGATTCTAGAAACAATCCCTTATTGCTTTTGGATCTGAGACAGGAGGTATACCCAACTATTTTGGGTGTCCTATGAAGATGCATTTATCCGCTTTGGGTTCGAGCTTATCAGCCTGAAACTTTTTCACATAAGCGTCGCAGCCCCAAACTTCTATGAAATGACAGCTTAGGTTTCTCTAAACCATAGTTCATACGGTGTCATCTCATCGGAATTACGTGGTGCCCTATTTAAAGTGAATGCGGTTGTCTTTAATGCCTAACCCATAAACTATCGTGGTAATTCGATAAGAGACATCATGGTATGCATCATATCCAATAGGGTGCAGTTATGATGTTCGGACACACCATCACACTATGGTGTTCCAGGCTGTATTAGTTGTGAAACAATTTCCACAATGTCTTAATTCTGTGCCAAACTCATAATTCAGATATTCATCTCTATGATCATATCATAGATCTTTTATCCTCTTGTCACGACGATCTTTCAACTTCACCCTGAAATTACTTGAACCTTTCAATAATTCAGACTCATGATTCATCAAGTAAATATACTCAACATCTACTCAAATCATCTGTGAAGTAAGAACATAACGATATCCACTACACGCCTCAGCACTCATTGGACTGCACACATCAAAATGTATTACTTCCAACAAGTTGCTTTCTAGTTCCATTTTACTGAAAACGAGGCTTTCAGTCATCTTGCCCATGTGGTATGATTTGCATGTCTCAAGTGATTCAAAATCAAGTGAGTCCAAACGGTCCATCTGTATAGAGTTTCTTCATGCATATCTACCAACAAACATGGTTCACATGTCTCAATCCTTTCAAAAATGAGTGAGTCCAAAGATCCATCAACATGGAGCTTCTTCATGCGTTTTATACCGATATGACTTAAGTGGCAGTGCCACAAGTAGGTGGTACTATCATTACTATCTTATATCTTTTGGCATGAACATGTGTATCACTATGATCAAGATTTAATGAACCATTAATTTTAGGTGCAAGACCATTGAAGGTATTATTCAAATAAACAGAGTAACCATTATTCTCCTTAAATGAATAACCGTATCGCGATAGACATAATCCAATCATGTCTATGCTCAACGCAAACACCAAATAACAATTATTTAGGTTTTAATACCAATCTCAATGGTAGAGGGAGCGTGCGATGCTTGATCATATCAACCTTGGAAATACTTCCAACACATATCGTCAGCTCACCTTTAGCTAGTCTCCGTTTATTCCGTAGCTTTTATTTCGAGTTACTAACACTTAGCAACCGAACCGGTATCTAATACCATGGTGCTACTAGGAGTACTAGTAAAGTACACATTAACACAATGTATATCCAATATACTTCTATTGACTTTGCCAGCCTTCTCATCTACCAAGTATCTAGGGTAATTCTGCTCCAGTGGCTGTTCCTCTTATTACAGAAGCACTTAGTCTCGGGCTTGGGTTCAACCTTGGGTTTCTTCACTAGAGCAGCAGCTGAATTGCCGTTTCATGAAGTATCCCTTCGTGCCCTTGCCCTTCTTGAAACTAGTGGTTTCACCAACCATCAACAATTGATGCTCCTTCTTGATTTCTACTTTTGTAGTGTCAAACATCGCGAATATCTCAAGGATCATCATATATGTCCCTGATATATTATAGTTCATCACGAAGCTCTAGCAGCTTGGTGGTAATGACTTCAGAGAAACATCACTATCTCATCTGGAAGATCAACTCCCACTCGATTCAAATGATTGTTGTACTCAGACAATCTGAGCACAAGCTCAACAATTGAGCTTTTCTCCCTTAGTTTGCAGGCTAAGAAAGTCGTCGGAGGTCTTATACCTCTTGACGTGGGCACGAGCCTGAAATCCCAATTTCAGCCCTCAAAACATCTCATATGTTTCGCGACGTTTCAAAACGTCTTCGGTGCCTCAACTCTAAACTATTTAACTGAACTATCACGTAGTTATCAAAAATGTGTATGTCAGATGTTCGCAACATCCACAAACAATGTTCGAGGTTCAGCACACTGAGCGGTGCATTAAGGACATAAGCCTTCTATGAAGCAATGAGGACAATGCTCAGTTTACGGACCTAGTCCGCATAATTGCTACTATCAACTTTCAACTAAATTTTCTCTAGGAACATAACTAAACAGTAGAACTGAAGCGCGAGCTATGACATAATTTGCGAAGACCTTTTGACTATGTTCAGGATAATTAAGTTCATCTTATGAACTCCCACTCATATAGACATCCCTCTAGTCATCTAAGTGATTACATGATCCGAGTCAACTAGGCCGTGTCCGATCATCACGTGAGACGGACTAGTCATCATCGGTGAACATCTTCATGTTGATCGTATCTGCCATACGACTCATGCTCGACCTTTCGGTCTCTTGTGTTCCGAGGCCATGTCTGTACATGCTAGGCTCGTCAAGTCAACCTAAGTGTGTCGCGTGTGTAAATCTGTCTTACACCCGTTGCATGTGAACGTTAGAATCTATCACACCCGATCATCACGTGGTGCTTCGAAACGACGAACTTTCGCAACGGTGCACAGTTAGGGGGAACACTTTCTTGAAATTTTAATGAGGGAACATCTTATTTACTACCGTCGTTCTAAGCAAATAAGAAGTATAAACATGATAAACATCACATGCAATCAAATAGTGACATGATATGGCCAATATCATATTGCTCCTTTTGATCTCCATCTTCGGGGCTCCATGATCATCATCGTCACCGGCATGACACCATGATCTCCATCATCATGATCTCCATCATTGTGTCTTCATGAAGTTGTCTCGCCAACTATTACTTCTACTTCTACAGCTAACAGTTAGCAATAAAGTAAAGTAATTACATGATGTTTATGTTGACACGCAGGTCATAAATAAATTAAGACAACTCCTATGGCTCCTGCCGGTTGTCATACTCATCGACATGCAAGTCGTGATTCCTATTACAAGAACATGATCAATCTCATACATCACATATATCATTCATCACATCCTTTTGGCCATATCACATCACATAGCATACCCTGCAAAAACAAGTTAGACGTCCTCTAATTGTTGTTTGCATGTTTTATGTGGCTGCTATGGGTTTCTAGCAAGAACGTTTCTTACCTACGCAAGAACCACAACGTGATATGCCAATTGCTATTTACCCTTCATAAGGACCCTTTTCATCGAATCTGATCCGACTAAAGTGGGAGAGACAGACACCCGCTAGCCACCTTATGCAACTAGTGCATGTCAGTCGGTGGAACCAGTCTCACGTAAGAGTACGTGTAAGGTCGGTCCGGGCCGCTTCATCCCACAATGCCACCGAATCAAGATTGGACTAGTAACGGCAAGCATATTGAACAAAATCAACGCCCACAACTACTTTGTGTTCTACTCGTGCATAGAAACTACGCATAGACCTAGCTCATGATGCCACTGTTGGGGAACGTAGCAATAATTCAAAATTTTCCTAAGTGTCACCAAGATCAATCTATGGAGTCATCTAGCAACGAGGGAGGAGTGGATCTACATACCCTTGTAGATCGCGCGCGGAAGCGTTCAAGAGAACGGGGTTGATGGAGTCGTACTCGTCGTGATCCAAATCACCGATGATCCTAGCGCCGAACGGACGGCACCTCTGCGTTCAACACACGTACGGAGCAGCGACGTCTCCTCCTTCTTGATCCAGTAAGGGGGAAGGAGAGGTTGATGGACATCCAGCAGCACGACGGCGTGGTGGTGGAAGTAGCGGGATTCCAACAGGGCTTCGCTAAGCGCTGCGGGAGGAGGGAGATGTGTCATGGGAGGGAGAGGGAGGCGCCAGGGCTTAGGTATGGCTGCCATCCCTTCCCCCCACTATATATAGGGCCAAGTGAGAGGGGGCGGAGCCTTGGCCCTTCCTCCAAGGAAGGGTGCGGCCAGGGAGGAGTCCCTCCTCCCCAAGGCACCTCGGAGGTGCCTTCCCCCTTTAGGACTCTTCCTTTCCATCTTCTCTTGGCGCATGGGCCTCTTGGGGATGGTGCCCTTGGCCCATATAGGCCAAGGCGCACCCCCTACAGCCCATGTGGCCCCCAGGGCAGGTGGCCCCACCCGATGGACCCCCGGGACCCTTCCGGTGGTCCCGGTACAATACCGGTGACCCCAAAACTTGTCCCGATGGACGAAATAGCACTTCCTATATATAAATCTTTACCTCTGGACCATTCCGGAACTCCTCGTGATGTCCGGGATCTCATCCGGAACTCCGAACAACTTTCGGGTTACCGCATACTAATATCTCTATAACCCTAGCGTCACCGAACCTTAAGTGTGTAGACCCTACGGGTTCGGGAGACATGCAGACATGACCGAGATGACTCTCCGGTCAATAACCAACAGCGGGATCTGGATACCCATGTTGGCTCCCACATGTTCCACGACGATCTCATCGGATGAACCACGATGTCAAGGACTTAATCAATCCCGTATACAATTCCCTTTGTCTAGCGGTACGATACTTGCCCGAGATTCGATCGTCGGTATCCCGATACCTTGTTCAATCTCGTTACTGGCAAGTCTCTTTACTCATTTCGTAACACATCATCCCGTGATCAACTCCTTGATCACATTGTGCACATTATGATGATGTCCTACCGAGTGGGCCCAGGGATACCTCTCCATTTACACGGAGTGACAAATCCCAGTCTCGATTCGTGCCAACCCAACAGACACTTTCGGAGATACCTGTAGTGTACCTTTATAGCCACCCAGTTACGTTGTGACGTTTGGCACACCCAAAGCACTCCTACGGTATCCGGGAGTTGCACAATCTCATGGTCTGAGGAAATGACACTTGACATTAGAAAAGCTTTAGCATACGAACTACATGATCTTGTGCTAGGCTTAGGATTGGGTCTTTGTCCATCACATCATTCTCCTAATGATGTGATCCCGTTATCAATGACATCCAATGTCTATAGTCAGGAAACCGTAACCATCTATTGATCAACGAGCTAGTCAACTAGAGGCTTACTAGGGACATGGTGTTGTCTATGTATCCACACATGTATCTGAGTTTCCTATCAATACAATTCTAGCATGGATAATAAACGATTATCATGAACAAGGAAATATAATAATAACTAATTTATTATTGCCTCTAGGGCATATTTCCAACACTGGGCTCATCATCGCTTGCTCATAGTACGTAGGTCATCATGGTCTAGTAACATGACTTCCAGAACAGGATTACTGTACCACTCTGGTGCGGACCGTACTCTGGTTGACCTATGAGGTTCGGTAGTAACTTGATCTGAAGTTTAATGATCATTGTCATTAGCTTCCTCACTAATTGGTGTAGGAATCACTGGAACTGATTTCTGTGATGAACTACTTTCCAATTCAAGAGAAGGTACAATTACCTCATCAAGTTCTACTTTCCTCCCACTCACTTCTTTCAAGAGAAACTACTCCTCTAGAAAGGATCCATTCTTAGCAATGAATATTTTGCCTTCGGATCTATGATAGAAGGTGTACCCAACTATTTCCTTTGGGTATCCTATGAAGACACATTTCTCTGATTTGGGTTCGAGCTTATCATGTTGAAGCTTTTTCACATAAGCATCGCAGCCCCAAACTT
The DNA here is from genome assembly GCF_002162155.2 of Triticum dicoccoides. Taxonomy (NCBI): domain Eukaryota; kingdom Viridiplantae; phylum Streptophyta; class Magnoliopsida; order Poales; family Poaceae; genus Triticum; species Triticum dicoccoides. Next base: position 613,299,831 of record NC_041390.1, read on the forward strand.
TAAGAAACAACAGCTTAGGTTTCTTCCCGAACCACGGTTCATACGGTGTTGTCTCAACGTATTTAGTTGGTACCCTATTAAGCGTGAATGCAGCTGTCTCTAATGCATAACCCCAAAACGATAGTGGTAAATCGGTAAGAGACATCATAGATCGCACCATATGTAATAAAGTACGGTTACGACGTTCGGACACACCTTTACCCTGTGGTGCTCCAGGTGGCGTGAGTTGCGAAACCATTCCACATTGTTTCAAATGAAGACCAAACTCGTAACTCAAATATTTGCCTCCGGATCAGATCGTAGAAACTTTATTTTCTTGTTACAATGATTTTCCACTTCACTCTGAAACTCTTTGAACTTTTCAAATGTTTCAGACTTATGTTTCATTAAGTAGATATACCCATATCTGCTAAAATCATCTGTGAAGGTTAGAAAAAAATGATACCCACTGCGAGCCTCAACATTCAACGGACCGTATACATCGGTATGTATTATTTTCGATAAGTCGGTGGCTCGCTCCATTGTTCTGAAGAACGGAGTCTTAGTCATGTTGCCCATGAGGCATGGTTTGCAAGTATCAAGTGATTCATAATCAAGTGAGTCCAAAAGCCCATCAGCATGGAGTTTCTTCATGCGCTTCACACCAATATGACCTAAACAGTAGTGCCACAAATAAGTTGCACTATCATTATTAGCTTTGCATCTTTTGGCTTCAATATTATGAATATGTGTATCGCTACGATCGAGATTCAATAAACCAATTATTTTAAGTGTATGACCATAGAAGGTTTTATTCATGTAAACAGAACATCAATTATTCTTTGACTTAAATGAATAACGGTATTGCAACAAACATGATCCAATCATAATATGCTCAACGCAAACACCAAATAACATTAGGTTCAACACTAATCCCAAAGGTAGAGGGAATATGCGATGGTGATCTTATCAACCTTGAAACCAATTCCAACACACATCGTCACTTTGCCCTCAACTAGTCTCTGTTCATTTTGTAACTCCTGTTTCCAGTTACTAATCTTAGCAACTGAATTAGTATCAAATACCTGGGGGTTACTATGAACACTAGTAAAGTACACATCAATAATCTGTATATCAAATATACCTTTGTTCACTTTGCCATCATTCTTATGCGCCAAGTATTTGGGGTAGTTCCGCTTCCAATGACCATTTCCTTTGCAGTAGAAGCACTCAGTTTCAGGCTTGGGTCTAGCTTTGGGCTTCTTCATGGGAGTGGAAACTTGCTTTCCATTATTCTTGAAGCTTCCTTTCTTTCCCTTGCCCTTTTACTTGAAACTAGTGGTCTTTTCAACCATCAACACTTGATGCTTTTCTTGATTTCTACCATTGCCGATTTCAGCATCGCAAAGAGCTCGGGGAATCATTTTCGTCATCTCTTGCATATTATAGTTCATCACGAAGTTCCAGTAACTTGGTGATAGTGACAAGAGAACTTTGTCAATCACTATCTTTTCAGGAAGATTAACTCCCACTTGATTCAAGCGATTGTAGTGCTCAGACATTCTGAGCACATGCTCACTGGTTCAGCTATTCTCCTCCATCTTGTAGGCAAAGTATTTGTCAGAGGTCTCATACCTCTCGACTCGGGCATGAGTCTGAAATACAAATTTCAGCTCTTGGAACATCTTATATGTTTCGTGGCGTTCAAAACCTTTTTGAAGTCCTGGTTCTAAGCCGTAAAGCATGGTGCACTAAACTATCAAGTAGTTATCATACCGAGCTTTGCCAAACGTTCATAACGTCTGCATCTGCTCCTGCAATACACTACTAGGGAAAACCTTATACACAGAACTTTAGCAGTAGCGCGTGTTAAAAAGCACGCTGGTGCTAAGTAGCAGTAGCGCGCTGATGTAAATGGTGCTACAGATACAGTTGTAGCAGTAGCGCTCCTGAAGATAAAAGCGCTACTACTAAAATTCCCACGGCTTAGCCGATAGGCTACACATAGTAGTAGCGATCTACGTCGAACCGCGCTACCGCTACTTGCTTTGTAGCAGCGTGTTTACACTGAAAGGCGCTACTGCTAAAGAAATAAAATTAAATGAAAAGCAAATAGAAAAGTAAATGAAACTGAAAGAAATAGAAAAGGGTGAAAGGAAAAAAAATAAAATGTAAAGAAAATAAATGAAAAAGGGGGAAAAGAGAAAGGAATAGCAGTAGCCCGTATCGAGGAACGCGCTGTAGCTAGATTAGCAGTAGCGCACTTCCTGGAACGCGGTACTACTACTTCTGACTTAACCGCGCGGTTCGTTCTTCCCCATGGCCACTTCCCCCAAATCCAACTCCTCTGTTGTCGCCACCGCCGTCGCCCGTCGGCCGCCGTGCGCTCTCCCGTCGCTCTCCGCACACCCACGACGCCGCCCCCAACCCCGGATTTGACGCCGCCCCCGACCCCGACCTCGACGCCACCCCCGACCTTGACACCGCCCCCGACCCCAACATCGACGTCGCCCTTCGCCGCGCGCCCGAGTCCCGACCCCGACCTAGACGCCTCCTGCCCCTCCCTCGCCGCAGGCAACCGAGGTGAGCACGCCTGCTCCTCCCCCTCCCCTACCTCTGCCTAGGGTTCTTCAAATTTTAGTTGCATCAAATTAGTTAGGGTTCATCTATGGGTGGAAACGAATTGGATGCGGATGTTATCGGATATGGATGCGGCTCGTATGTTTTCTTAGATGATGTTTTGTTAGATGATGAATAAACACTATTGTAATGCATAATAAAATGAGTAAAATTTGACCACTTATTTCACTTTTAAGTTGGATAATTGGAATATCTGCTACCACTTTCCACCCCTAGGTTCATCAAATTAGATGGTAATTAGGGCAGTAGTTCCTAGGTACTAATTAGTTAGTAAGAACTAGGTACTAACTAGGTACTACTTTCTTTTTATTTATAGTAAGTTTATTTTTAGTAAGAACTAGTTGAATTAATATAACTAGTTGAACATGTCACATTTGTTGTTATTTTTTAGTTAAAGAAATTTTTCCCGCATCGACGTCGACGATGCCTATCCCGCATCCTTGTCGTCGACTCGATGGAGGACGCCTGCTTGACCAGATGGGCCATGTCTGGGACTGGGCTCCGTCGGGCTGGTACTGGGAGGCGCTACCTACCGGGAGCGCATCTTGGTGAGGAGTAAGCCTGTCGTTGACCCGGACCTTTTTTGGTGGCGGTCGCGTGGGCCAGTGACGGTCGAGAGGGTTGAGGACCCCACGGAGATGGTACGTCACCGTGTCAGCGAGGAAGACGCGCACGTCTGTCGCTACTTGGTTGCGCTGGAGCACATGTTCTCCAATACCTGGCAGGTTCTCCAGGGATCTCACTGGAGCTATGATCCTGTGATGGTTCCTTCTCTTTGGGTGTCCACCGCCCGCGCTGATACCCGTCGTTCGCTAGGGTTTTAGTTGTACTAGTGATGTTATATGTATGATACTATTTGGGATGTATTAGTGATAATATTCGACGATGTACGGACGCAAGAGATGATTTACTTTTTCTTATTAAATGCATGCTAATTTGAATACTTATTTATTTTACGATTTGGTTTTGCTTATTGAATGCTCATGCCAATATGAGTCGTATAAGATATTCTGAAATTTATATCTTGTGTTGCTCAAATAGGATATGTGCTTGCCCAAGTGGCCGGTCATGTTTGCAGGTTACACCTCCAAGTAGCCTATGTTTTGCCGGAGTGTTGATTCATTTCCGTTCTGGCAAATTTCAGGCGCTCGATATGTCCTATTTTAGCAAAGGTCATGCCGGATTTTTCCGTGAATTTTGGCATGACTTGTGCGAGAATATGTAGGAAATATCGAGTGCACCGGATTTGTGTGTTTGAGTATCCTGGTAGTTTGATATGTCTCCAACGTATCTATAATTTATGAAGTATTCACGCTATTATATTATCAACCTTGGATGTTTTATGTGCATTTATATGCTAATTTATATGATTTTTGGGACTAACCTATTAACCTAGTGTCCAGTGCCAGCTTCTGTTTTTTCCTTGTTTTTGAGTTTTACAGAAAAGGAATATCAAACGGAGTCCAATTGACGTGCCAATTTTTGACGATTTTTTATGGACCAAAAGAAGACCCCGGAGTAAAAGAGTTGGGCCAAAAGATTCCCGGGGCATCCACGAGGGTGGGGGCGCGCCC
>NC_041390.1:613304152-613305783 GCF_002162155.2 Triticum dicoccoides
CGACGCCAAAATATCCTATAAATACAGAAACCTCGGAAAATTAACCGAGATCGGGAGTTCTGCCGCCAGAAGCCTCCGTAGCCATCGAAAACCAATCTAGGCCCTCTCTGCCACCCTGCCAGAGGGGGCCATCATCACCGGAGGTTATGGAGGAGGATCCCGGAGGGTCCATCATCACCATGAAGGCCAAGGACCAGAGAGAGAACCTTTCCCCATCTAGGGGAGGCCATGGAGGAGGAAGCACAAGGGGGAGAACCTCTCCCCCTCTCTCTTGGTGGCACCGGAGTGCCATCGAGAGGGGAATCATCGTCGCGGTGATCGTCTTCATCAGCATCACCATCATCATCACCATCCTCATCTCTTTTACGCGGTCCACTCTCTCGCACCTCGTTGTAATCCCTACTTGAACATGGTGCTTTATGCCACATATTATGATCCAATGATGTGTTGCCATCCTATGATGTTTTGAGTAGATATCTTTTGTCTTTGGGTTGATTGATGATCTAGATTGGTATGAGTTGTATGTTTTACTTTGATGTTGTCCTATGGTGCCCTCCGTGTCGCGCAAGCATGAGGGGTTCCCGCTGTAGGGTGTTGCAATACGTTCATGATTCGCTTATAGTGGGTTGGTGAGTGACTGAAACACAAACCCGAGTAAGGGGGTTGTTGCGTATGGGATAAAGAGGACTTGATGCTTTAATGCTATAGTTGGGTTTTACCTTAACGATCTTTAGTAGTTGCAGATGCTTGCTAGAGTTCCAATCATAAGTGCATATGATCCAAGTAGAGAAAGTATGTTAGCTTATGCCTCTCCCTCAATTCGTATGTAACTTTTTGAGTAGATGATTTTTCATATAAGAAAACTTTTTAATCCGAGTTCGTATGCAAAAGTTATGCCCATTTTACTAAATTCCAGAGAGATTTTGCAAATAAAGTAGAAATTTATATTTGTAAATTTTCCCAACTAGACCACATATCATATGGGAAACTTATTTTCTTTTATTTTTGGACATTTCCATTATTTTCTTTTATTTTTTTAAAACTAAAAAGGCGGTCCAGGGGGGTCCATTTAGCACCAGGGTTACTAATGGCGCACCTGATGTGTGGTGCGCCATTAGTAATATATTACTAATGGCGCACATGGTGTCTGGTGCGCCATTAGTAGTTTTAAAAAAAATAAAAAAATTGTTAGTAATGGCGCACCACGGGATAGTGGCGCACTATCCCGTGGTGCGCCATTACTAACAATTTTTTTTCAAAACTACTACACTATCCCGTGGTGCGCCATTACTAACAATTTTTTTTCAAAACTACTAATGGTGCACGGTGGGTGTGGTGCGCCATTACTATGTCAACTAGTAATGGCGCACTATACCATGGTGCGCCATTACTAACAAATTTTTTATTGTTTTTCAAAACTACTAATGGCGCACCAGACACCAGGTGCGCCATTAGTAATATATTACTATTACTAATGGCGCACCTGTATCTGGTGCGCCACTGCTACATAGCAGTGGCGTCATTAATGTCCATATCATTTATAGCCCTTTTCCTAGTAGTGTGATCTTCACCTTTCCTTTTTACATTTTATCCTTTGGCAAGCACATTGTGTTGGAAAGATCCTGATATAT
>NC_041390.1:613309417-613326494 GCF_002162155.2 Triticum dicoccoides
TCCCCATCTAGGGGAGGCCATGGAGGAGGAAGCACAAGGGGGAGAACCTCTCCCCCTCTCTCTTGGTGGCACCGGAGTGCCATCGAGAGGGGAATCATCGTCGCGGTGATCGTCTTCATCAGCATCACCATCATCATCACCATCCTCATCTCTTTTACGCGGTCCACTCTCTCGCACCTCGTTGTAATCCCTACTTGAACATGGTGCTTTATGCCACATATTATGATCCAATGATGTGTTGCCATCCTATGATGTTTTGAGTAGATATCTTTTGTCTTTGGGTTGATTGATGATCTAGATTGGTATGAGTTGTATGTTTTACTTTGATGTTGTCCTATGGTGCCCTCCGTGTCGCGCAAGCATGAGGGGTTCCCGCTGTAGGGTGTTGCAATACGTTCATGATTCGCTTATAGTGGGTTGGTGAGTGACTGAAACACAAACCCGAGTAAGGGGGTTGTTGCGTATGGGATAAAGAGGACTTGATGCTTTAATGCTATAGTTGGGTTTTACCTTAACGATCTTTAGTAGTTGCAGATGCTTGCTAGAGTTCCAATCATAAGTGCATATGATCCAAGTAGAGAAAGTATGTTAGCTTATGCCTCTCCCTCAATTCGTATGTAACTTTTCGAGTAGATGATTTTTCATATAAGAAAACTTTTTAATCCGAGTTCGTATGCAAAAGTTATGCCCATTTTACTAAATTCCAGAGAGATTTTGCAAATAAAGTAGAAATTTATATTTGTAAATTTTCCCAACTAGACCACATATCATATGGGAAACTTATTTTCTTTTATTTTTGGACATTTCCATTATTTTCTTTTATTTTTTTAAAACTAAAAAGGCGGTCCAGGGGGGTCCATTTAGCACCAGGGTTACTAATGGCGCACCTGATGTGTGGTGCGCCATTAGTAATATATTACTAATGGCGCACATGGTGTCTGGTGCGCCATTAGTAGTTTTAAAAAAAATAAAAAAATTGTTAGTAATGGCGCACCACGGGATAGTGGCGCACTATCCCGTGGTGCGCCATTACTAACAATTTTTTTTCAAAACTACTACACTATCCCGTGGTGCGCCATTACTAACAATTTTTTTTCAAAACTACTAATGGTGCACGGTGGGTGTGGTGCGCCATTACTATGTCAACTAGTAATGGCGCACTATACCATGGTGCGCCATTACTAACAAATTTTTTATTGTTTTTCAAAACTACTAATGGCGCACCAGACACCAGGTGCGCCATTAGTAATATATTACTATTACTAATGGCGCACCTGTATCTGGTGCGCCACTGCTACATAGCAGTGGCGTCATTAATGTCCATATCATTTATAGCCCTTTTCCTAGTAGTGTGATCTTCACCTTTCCTTTTTACATTTTATCCTTTGGCAAGCACATTGTGTTGGAAAGATCCTGATATATATATATATATATATATATATATATATATATATATATATATATATATATATATATATATATATATATCCAATTGGATGTAAGTTATCATGAACTATTATTGTTGACATTACCCTTGAGGTAAAAGGTTGGGAGGCGAATCTATAAGCCCCTATCTTTCTTTGTATCCGGTTAAAACTTTGAACCCATAAATATCATGTGAGTGTTAGCAATTGTGAAAGATTAAATGATAGTTGAGTATGTGGAGTTTGCTAAATCAAAGCTCTGACATAGACTCTTCCTGAAAATAAGATGAATTGCAATTGTTTGATGACTGAGAATATCGTTTGTTAGTTTCAAGAGAGTTTATGATCTATACTTTAACATGTGAATAGCTTGTTACTTGATCATGAAAGTTTTATGAAAATGAGCTACTGTTATGATATATAATGATGCTAGAAAAAGTGATTGGAACTATCATTGATGAAACTTATGAACTTTCTAGCATTCACACTTCATAAATTATTTCTTTTATCATTTACCTACTCGAGCGGACGAGCAGGAATTAAGCTTGGGGATGCTGATACGTCTCCAACGTATCTATAATTTATTAAGTATTCATGCTATTATATTATCAACCTTGGATGTTTTATATGCATTTATATGCTATTTTATATGATTTTTGGGACTAACCTATTAACCTAGTGCCCAGTGCCAGCTTCTGTTTTTTCCTTGTTTTTGAGTTTTACAGCAAAGGAATATCAAACGGAGTCCAATTGAAGTGCCAATTTTTGATGATTTTTTATGGATGAAAAGAAGACCCCGGAGTAAAAGAGTTAGGCCAGAAGAGTCCCGGGGCGTCCACGGGGGTGGGGATGCCCCCCCCCCCCAGGTGCGTGGGCCTGCCTCGTGGATGCCTCGGGCACCTCCTTGACGTGAGACCGACGCCAAAAATTCCTATAAATACAGAAACCTCGGAAAATTAACCGAGATCGGGAGTTCCGCCGCCAGAAGCCTTCGTAGCCATCGAAAACCAATCTAGGCCCTCTCTGGCACCCTGCCAGAGGGGGCCGTCATCACCGAAGGGCATGGAGGAGGATCCCGGAGGGGCCATCATCACCATGAAGGCCAAGGACCAGAGGGAGAACCTCTCCCCATCTAGGGGAGGCCATGGAGGAGGAACCACAAGGGGGAGAACCTCTCCCCCTCTCTCTTGGTGGCACCGGAGTGCCATCGAGAGGGGAATCATCGTCGCGGTGATCGTCTTCATCAGCATCACCATCATCATCACCATCCTCATCTCTTTTATGCGGTCCACTCTCTCGCACCTCGTTGTAATCCCTACTTGAACATGGTGCTTTATGCCACATATTATGATCCAATGATGTGTTGCCATCCTATGATGTTTTGAGTAGATATCTTTTGTCTTTGGGTTGATTGATGATCTAGATTGGTATGAGTTGTATGTTTTACTTTGATGTTGTCCTATGGTGCCCTCCGTGTCGCGCAAACATGAGGGGTTCCCGCTGTAGGGTGTTGCAATACGTTCATGATTCACTTATAGTGGGTTGGTGAGTGACTGAAACACAAACCCGAGTAAGGGGGTTGTTGCGTATGGGATAAAGAGGACTTGATGCTTTAATGCTATGGTTGGGTTATACCTTAATGATCTTTAGTAGTTGCGGATGCTTGCTAGAGTTCCAATCATAAGTGCATATGATCCAAGTAGAGAAAGTATGTTAGCTTATGCCTCTCCCTCATATGAAACTGCAATAGTGATTACCGGTCTTGTTAACGATTGCCTAGGACAATTCCTCACACCAATCCACCATTATTCGACACTCGCTATTTATAATAATTAGTAATATATTCTAACTTCATGATAACAGCACCTAATTTTATATTTTAGCTCTCGGTATCATATAAAGTTATCCTCTTCATACCCACAACATAGTTTTATTTCTCGTTGCTAGTTGGAAGCAAATGTTCGGTATACATAGAGTCGTATTAGTGGCAGATAGGGCTTGAGAGAATATGGATCTTACCTTTAGCTCCTTGTGGGTTCGTCACTCCATACTTACCACTTCCACCTTTGGAAATTGCTGCGATGATTCCCTACACTTGGGGACTATCATAGTTGTCTTCGATCGATTTTCCATTAATGTTTCAACTATGAACATAGGAAATGTCTGACGACGAAAAGGATTTCGGTATTTGCAAATACTGCGAAGACGAGCGCAGCCTGTGCGACAGAATCTTCCTAGATGATGATAGGCGCTTCAACATCAAGTTGGACGAGAACTTCGAAGTGGATACAGTAAGTCACAACGACAAGTCTTTTTTTCGTAATTAAGCATGACATCTGCTTCATTTGCTTCAACTTATAATTTTTTTTTTTACTATTCTACTAGCGTATCCCCTGATATGCAAGAGTTTTTGTCTTGGATAAGATAGGTTTCAGTCGTATGAAAACTACTATGAAGGTAAAAAGAGTTTACTTGAAGATCGAGCATGGTTGTATTTTCCACGCAAAATTATAAAACACGGACACTTACACCTATTGTGGATGCAAAACTTGGCAAGCACTATGCAAGCCTTATGCATTTGAGCCTGGTATAGTTATCACCTTTGATATTCGTCCGGAAGATGATATTGAAGGTAATATTGACATTTGGGTCGATGTGCAGACGCCTCCAGTTATACCGTTATGTGAGTTTCTCAACCATATTTATGTCTTTGATATTGTTTATTCAAAAATAGTTGACAACTAATTTCTATGGACAGCTTATTTCCGTTCAAGCAAACATGTCCAGCGCTTGGTAGACAGGACCTACTACTGTCCTGGGGCTGAACTAAACTGCGAGGAGATAAGTCATTATGTCTCATGGCTTGAGGATCTTCATACTGTCAAGACAAACTATTTTTCTGGACTTAAAAATCTTAGTACTCAAAAGTGCGACCAATAGTGTTTGTACTGAACTACAGTCACATCTATTTAGGAAAGATGGTAAGATTTTTACTATTTGTCCTCAGTGCATCTTTTGCATATATTATTTTTTTAAGCTAAACTTCATTGCTAAGTATGTTACTATACTATGTTCTTCAACAGGGACTCCTGATGAATGTTGTGCCTCATTGGAACGAGACTAAATGTCGCATGAGAATTGTTAGCTTACGACCAAGATATCCTAAAATGCACTTTAGTGCATTCAGGATTTCTAATAGCGAGGAATGCTTAATAGTGAAAGACTGGAGCAAAATTGTGAACGATCGCAGAGAAGTACTAGGGGCCAGTAATCAGAAGCGCAGGCCACGATTAGGAGACAGATTCATCTGCATGCTCCGACTTGATGAAGCAGGAGTGCTACACATGTTTTATGTTATTTTACCTGAGAGAGAGCTAGAAATGAGTTTAAGATGATGATGTGCTACACTATGACTATGATGATTAAATAGCTAGTGTTGGTGGTAATGACTATGATGATTATTATTACCTAGTGTTGGTGGTGATTAGATAGCTACCGCGGCTAGTGTTGGTGGTGATTAGCTAGCTAGAATGAGTTTGAGATGATGTGCTACACTATGACTATGATGATTAAATTACTACTGTTGGTGGTAATGACTATGATGATGATTAAATAGCTTGTGCTGGCGGATTAGATTCAAGTGGAGGCAACATGTGGTGCACATCGAAAGTACTACTAGTCCAAACTAGATCAAGTTTGGATTGGTAGTATACTTTTGACATGCACCACACATTTCCTCCACTTGAACCTAATCCACCTTCATTTGACACATTGTTATGGACATAATGATATAAACCTCATAATTGGTATTTTACCAAAAGTTGTATAACGCCGTATAAATACACTCAAAATGAAAAAAAAATGAAAAAAAATGAATACTAGTAGCGATGGATACTAAACACGCTGCTATTAGCTAGATTAGCAGCAGCACGGGAGAGAACAAATGTTGCGGCTATGTGTCTTAGTAGTAGCGTGTGTCGCACGCGCTACTGCTAAGTAATAGTTGTAGCGCCTTATTAGTAGCACGGTGTCCCGTGCTACTAGTGGGCATTAAACCCGCGCTACTACTAGGGTTTTCCCTAGTAATGATAGGTACGTCACCTAGCGGTGCATCAAGAACATAATTCTTCTGTGCAGCACTGAGGATAATCCTCAGATCAGAAACCTATTCTGCATCATTGCTACTATCATCTTTCAACTTATTTTTCTCTAGGAACATATCAAAAAAATAAAACAGGGAGCTATACGCGAGCTATTGATCTACAACATAGATATGCAAAATACTATCAGGTACTAAGTTCATGATAAATTAAAGTTCAATTAATCATATTACTTAAGAACTCCCACTTAGATAGACATCCCTCTAATCATCTAAGTGATCATGTGATCCATATCAACTAAACCATGTTCGATCATCACGTGAGATGGAGCAGTTTTCAATGATGAACATCACTATGTTGATCATATCTACTATATGATTCACGCTCGACCCTTCGGTCTCAGTGTTCTGAGGCCATATCTGCGTATGCTAGGCTCGTCAAGTTTAACCTGATTATTCTGTGTGTGTAAAACGGGCTTGCACCCTTTGTATGTGAATGTAGAGCTTATCACACCCGATCATCACGTGGTGTCTCGGCACGACGAACTGTAACAATGGTGCATACTCAGGGAGAACACTTATACCTTGAAATTTAGTGAGAGATCATCTTATAATGCTACTGCCATACTAAGCAAAATAAGATGCATAAAGGATAAACATCACATGCAATCAATATAAGTGATATGATATGGCCATCATCATCTTGTGCCTTTGATATCCATCTCCAAAGCACCGTCATGATCACCATCATCACTGGCTTGACACCTTGATCTCCATCGTAGTATCGTTGTCGTCTCGCCAACTATTGCTTCCATGACTATCGCTACCGCTTAGTGATAAAGTAAAGCAATTACATGGCGATTGCATTTCATACAATAAAGCGACAACCATATGGCTCCTGCCAGTTGCCGATAACTGTGTTACAAAACATGATCATCTCATACAACAATTTATATAATCATGTCTTGACCATATCACATCACAACATGCCCTACAAAAACAAGTTAGATGTCCTCTACTTGTTGTTGCAAGTTTTACGTGGCTGCTACCGGCTTCTAGCAAGAACCGTTCTTACATACGCATCAAAACCACAACGTGGTATAGTGATTGCTTTTTGATCTTTAGAAAGAACCCTGTTCATTGAATCCGATTCAACTAAAGTTGGAGAAACTGACACCCGCCAGCCACCTATGTGCGAAGCACGTCGGTAGAATCAGTCTCATGAACGCGGTCATGTAATGTCGGTCCGGGCCGCTTCATCCAACAATACCGCCGAATCAAGAAGCAACTAGTGACGGCAAGAAATATGTATATACCCACGCCCACAACTCTCTTGTGTTCTACTCGTGCATATAACATCTACGCATAGACCTGGCACTGATACCACTATTGAGGAACGCAGTATTTCAAAAAAAATCCTACGATCACGCAAGATCTATCTAGGAGATGCATAGCAACGAGAGGGGATAGTGTGTATACGTACCCTCGTAGACCGAAAGCGGAAGCGTTGAGTAATGCAGTTGATGTAGTCGAATGTCTTCGTGATCCAACCGATCAAGTACCGAACGCATGGCACCTCCGCGATCTGCACACGTTCAGCTCGGTGACGTCCCTCGAACTCTAGATCCAGCTGAGGCCGAGGGAGAGTTTCATCAGCACGATGGCGTGTTGACGGTGATGATGAAGTTACCGACGCAGGGCTTTGCCTAAGCACTACGACAATATGGCCGAGGTGGAAATCTGTAGAGGGGGCACCGCACACGGCTAAGAAATCAACTTGTGTGTCTATGGGGTGCCTCCCTCCCCCGTATATAAAGGAGGGGAGGAGGAGGAGGGCCGTCCACAAGGGGCACGCCCATGGGAGGGATTCCTACTCCTAGTAGGAGTAGGTTTCCCCCTTTCCTAGTCCAAGTAGGAGAAGAAAGAAGGACAAGGAGAGGGGGAAGGAAAGAGGGGGCACTGCCCCCTCCCTAGTCCAATTCGGAACAACCCATGGGGGGGGCGTGCGGCCTCCCCCTTGTGGCCCTTCTCTCCTTTCCACTAAGTCCCATGAAGGCTCAATACTTCCCCTGGCGAATTCCCGTAACTCTCTGGTACTCCGAAAAATACCTGAACCACTCAGAACCTTTCTGATGTCCGAATATAGCCTTCCAATATATCGATCTTTACGTCTCAACCATTTCGAGACTCCTCGTCATGTCCGTGATCTCATCCAGGACTCCGAACAAACTTCAGTATATCAAATCACATAACTCATTACTACTAGGGAAAACCCTAGTAGTAGCGCGGGTAATTGCCTAGCAGTAGCGCGGGGGCCGGCGCTACTGCTAGGGCGCTACAGCTAACTTTTAGCAGTAGCGCGGGTGGTACCCGCGCTACTGCTACTTCTAGTAGTAGTAGCGCGGTTGCCACACGCGCTACTACTACTTAGTTGTAGCGTGTTTCAAAGTCCCGCGCTACTACTAACTAATTGAGAATTAAAAAAATCCATCCATGGCGGCTGCTTTTGTTGGGCATCGTCCTCTCCATCCATGGCTGCTACTTGTCGTGGAGGGGATGAAGTTGTCTGTGGTGATGGTGCTTCCCCACCCAACTTGTGCCCGTACCTCTCGTCTACTGCTGCTACAAGAGAAGAGAAAATTATTAGAAAGAGGAATAGAGAGATAGAGAGAAGTAGGAGGAGGAACTCACCGGTGGCCGCCGGAGTTGGATCTGATGCCCGAAACCCTAGATGAAGCTCGATGACCTGCTGCTGCTTGTCGTGGGACCCTTGACCCGGTGAGGAGGTGCAAGTGGCTGCGTCCATGGTGGATCTGGCCGCCGCCATGGATGACACTCTGCTGGTTTCCGTCTCCTTCGACCAGCGGAGAAGAAGGAGCATGGAGGGGGAGGGGAGGGGTCTGCAGTGCCATCGAGGATGGATGATGAAGGGGAAGGGGGAGAGGAGGTCGCCGGATTTTTTTAGTGCCGCCGAGGTGCGAGGCCGGTAGTGGCGGTGGGTGAGGAAGGGAATGGCCAGTGGGGAGAGAAGGGGAATCAGAAGAGTGTGGGTTTGGATTTGGGCCTCGGCACGCTATGTGTACATATGTCTTGGTGGGTGGATAGTAGTAGCGCCGGTTTATACCCCTCGCTACTACTATGGCATGTCCCGGGTGGGCACGGTAGATACCACTTAGTAGTAGCGAGGGTTATAAACCCGCGCTACTACTATCAACTTAGTAGTAGCGCAGGTTTATACCCCTCGCTACTACTATGGCATGTTCCGGGGGTGCACAGCAGAGACCACTTAGTAGTAGCGAGGGTTAAAAACCCGCACTACTACTTGTTGTAAATATGCCCTAGAGGCAATAATAAAATGGTTATTATTATATTTCTTTGTTCATGATAATTGTCTATTGTTCATGCTATAATTGTGTTATCCGGAAATCATAATACATGTGTGAATACATAGACCACAACACATCCCTAGTGAGCCTCTAGTTGACTAGCTCGTTGATCAAAAGATATTCATGGTTTCCTGACTATGGACATTGGATGTCATTGATAACAGGATCACATCATTAGGAGAATGATGTGATGGACAAGACCCAATCCTAAGCATAGCTCAAAGATCGTGTAGTTCATTTGCTGTAGCTTTTCCGAATGTCAAGTATCATTTCCTTAGACCATGAGATTGTGCAACTCCCGGATACCGTAGGAGTGCCTTGGGTGTGCCAAACGTCACAACGTAACTGGGTGACTATAAAGGTACATTACAGGTATCTCCGAAAGTATCTGTTGGGTTGGCACGAATCGAGACTGGGATTTGTCACTCCGTATGACGGAGAGGTATCTCTGGGCCCACTCGGTAATGCATCATCATAATGAGCTCAATGTGACCAAGTGGTTGATCACGGGATCATGCATTACGGCACGAGTAAAGTGACTTGCCGGTAACGAGATTGAACGAGGTATTGGGATACCGACGATCGAGTCTCGGGCAAGTAACGTACCGATTGACAAAGGGAATTGTATACGGATTGATTGAATCCTCGACATCGTGGTTCATTCGATGAGATCATCGTGGAGCATGTGGGAGCCAACATGGGTATCCAGATCCTGCTGTTGGTTATTGACCAGAGAGGCTTCTCGGTCATGTCTGCATGTCTCCCGAACCCGTAGGGTCTACACACTTAAGGTTCGGTGACGCTAGGGTTGTAGAGATATTAGTATGCAGTAACCCGAAAGTTGTTCGGAGTCCTGGATGAGATCACGGACGTCACGAGGAGTTCCGGAATGGTCCGAAGGTAAAGATTTATATATGGGAAGTCATGTTTTGGCCATCAGGAAGGTTCCGGGGGTTACCGGTATTGTACCGGGACCACCGGAAGGGTCCCGGGGGTCCACCGGGTGGGGCCACCTATCCCGGAGGGCCCCATGGGCTGAATTGGGTGGGGAAGCAGCCCCTAGTGGGCTGGTGTGCCCCCCCTTGGGCCTGCCCTGCGCCTAGGGGTGGGGGCGCCCCCCACTTGGCTTGGGGGGGAAGCCACCCTTGGCCGCCGCCCCCTTGGAGATCCAGCTCCCTAGGGCCGACACCCCCCCAAGGCCCCTATATAAAGAGGGAGATGGAGGGCAGCCTCACCGCTTGCTCTTGGTGCCTCCCTCTCCCTCCATAACACCTCTCCTCCCCGCTTGCGCTTGGCGAAGCCCTGCCGGGATCCTGCTGCATCCACCACCACGCCGTCGTGCTGCTGGATCTTCATCAACCTCTCCTTCCCCCTTGCTGGATCAAGAAGGAGGAGACGTCTTCCTAACCGTACGTGTGTTGAACGCGGAGGTGCCGTCCGTTCGGCACTAGGTCATCGGTGATTTGAATCACGTCGAGTACGACTCCATCAACCCCGTTCTTTTGAACGCTTCCGCACGCGATCTACAATGGTATGTAGATGCACTCCTCTCTCCCTTGTTGCTAGATGACTCCATAGATTGATCTTGGTGATGCATAGAAAATTTTAAAATTCTGATATGTTCCCCAACAATGGCATGATGAGCTAGGTCTATGCACGAGTAGAACACAAAGCAGTTGTGGGCGTCAATATTGTCAATTTGCTTGCCGTTACTAGTCTTATCTTGATTCGGCGGCATCGTGGGATGAAGCGGCCCAGACCGACCTTACACGTACGCTGACGTGAGACTGGTTCCACCGAATGACATGCACTAGTTGCATAAGGTGGCTGGCGGGTGTCTGTCTCTCCCACTTTAGTCGGATCGGATTCGATGAACAGGGTCCTTATGAAGGGTAAATAGAAATTGGCAATTCACGTTGTGGTTTTGGCGTAGGTAAGAAACGTTCTTGCTAGAAACCTATAGCATCCATGTAAAAACTTGCAACAACAATTAGAGGACGTCTAACTTGTTTTTGCAGCAAGTGTTTTGTGATGTGATATGGCCAAAGGATGTGATGAATGATATATGTGATGTATGAGATGATCATGTTCTTGTAATAGGAATAATGACTTGCATGTCGATGAGTATGACAACCGGCAGGAGCCATAGGAGTTGTCTTTATTTATTTATGACCTGCGTGTCAACATAAACGTCATGTAATTACTTTACTTTATTGCTAAAGCGTTAGCCATAGTAGTAGAAGTAACAGATGACGAGACAACTTCAAGAAGACACGATGATGGAGATCATGGTGTCATGCCGGTGACAACAATGATCATGGAGCCCCGAAGATGGAGATCAAAAGGAGCAAATGATATTGGCCATATCATGTCACTATTTGATTGCATGTGATGTTTATCATGTTTTACATCTTATTTGCTTAGAACGACGGTAGCTTAAATAAGATGATCCCTCGTAATAATTTCAAGAAAGTGTTCCCCCTAACTGTGCACCATTGCGAAGGTTTGTTGTTTCGAAGCACCACGTGATGATCGGGTGTGATAGATTCTAACGTTCGAATACAACGGGTGTAAGCCAGATTCACACACGCAATACACTTAGGTTGACTTGACGTGCCTAGCATGTACAGACATGGCCTCGGAACACGGAAGACCGAAAGGTAGAGCATGAGTCGTATAGAAGATACGATCAACATGAAGATGTTCACCGATGGTGGCTAGTCCGTCTCACGTGATGATCGGACACGGCCTAGTTAACTCGGATCATGTTTCACTTAGATGACTGGAGGGATGTCTATCTGAGTGGGAATTCATTGAGTAATTTGATTAGATGAACTTAATTATCATGAACTTAGTCTAAAATCTTTACAATATGTCTTGTAGATCAAATGGCCCACGTTGTCCTCAACTTCAAAGCGTTCCTAGAGAAAACCAAGCTGAAAGACGATGGCAGCAACTATACGGACTGGGTCCGGAACGTGAGGATCATCCTCATGGCTGCCAAGAAATATTATGTCCTAGAAGAACCAATAGGTGACGCACCTGTCCCACAGAACCAAGACGTTATGAACGCTTGGCAGTCACGTGCCGATGATTACTCCCTCGTTCAGTGCGGCATGCTTTATAGCTTAGAACCGGGGCTCCAAAAGCGTTTTGAGAGACATGGAGCATATGAGATGTTCGAAGAGCTGAAAATGGTTTTTCAAGCTCATGCCCGGGTTGAGAGATATGAAGTCTCCGACAAGTTCTTCAGCTGTAAGATGGAGGAAAATAGTTTTGTCAGTGAGCACATACTCAGAATGTCTGGGTTGCATAACCGCTTGACTCAGCTGGGAGTTAATCTCCCAGATGACGCGGTCATTGACAGAATCCTTCAGTCGCTTCCATCGAGCTACAATAGCTTTGTGATGAACTTCAATATGCAGGGGATGGAAAAGACCATTCCTGAGGTGTATTCAATGCTGAAATCAGCAGAGGTGGAAATCAGAAAGGAACATCAAGTGTTGATGGTGAATAAAACCACTAAGTTCAAGAAAGGCAAGGGTAAGAAGAACTTCAAGAAGGACGGCAAGGGAGTTGCCGCGCCCGGTAAGCAAGCTGCCGGGAAGAAGCCAAAGAATGGACCCAAGCCCGAGACTAAGTGTTTTTATTGCAAGGGAACTGGTCACTGGAAGCGGAACTGCCCCAAATACTTAGCGGACAAGAAGGCCGGCAACACTAAAGGTATATGTGATATACATGTAATTGATGTGTACCTTACCAGTACTCGTAGTAGCTCCTGGGTATTTGATACCAGTGCGGTTGCTCACATTTGTAACTCAAAGCAGGAGCTGCGGAATAAGCGGAGACTGGCGAAGGACGAGGTGACGATGCGCGTCGGGAATGGTTCCAAGGTTGATGTGATCGCCGTCGGCACGCTGCCTCTACATTTACCTACGTGGTTAGTTTTAAACCTCAATAATTGTTATTTAGTGCCAGCTTTGAGCATGAACATTGTATCAGGATCTCGTTTAATTCGAGATGGCTACTCATTTAAATCCAAGAATAATGATTGTTCTATTTATATGAGAGATATGTTTTATGGTCATGCTCCGATGGTGAGTGGTTTATTCTTAATGAATCTCGAGCGTAATGCTACACATATTCATAGTGTGAATACCAAAAGATGTAAGGTTGATAATGATAGTCCCACATACTTGTGGCACTGCCACCTTGGTCACATAGGTGTCAAACGCATGAAGAAGCTCCATGCGGATGGACTTTTAGAGTCTCTTGATTACGAATCATTTGACACGTGCGAACCATGCCTCATGGGTAAAATGACCAAGACTCCGTTCTCAGGAACAATGGAGCGAGCAACCAACTTATAGGAAATCATACATACTGATGTGTGCGGTCCAAATGAGTGTTGAGGCTCGCGGTGGCTATCGTTATGTTCTCACCCTCACTGATGACTTGAGTAGATATGGGTATGTCTACTTAATGAAACACAAGTCTGAGACCTTTGAAAAGTTCAAGGAATTTCAGAGTGAGGTTGAGAATCAACGTGACAAGAAAATCAAGTTCTTGCGATCGGATCATGGGGGAGAATACTTGAGTCACGAATTTAGCACACACTTAAGAAAATGTGGAATAGTTTCACAACTCACGCCGCCTGAAACACCTCAGCGTAATGGTGTGTCCGAACGTCGTAATCGGACTCTATTGGATATGGTGTGATCTATGATGTCCCTTACCGATTTACCGCTGTCATTTTGGGGCTATGCTTTAGAGACTGCCGCATTCACTTTAAATAGGGCTCCGTCGAAATCCGTTGAGACGACACCGTATGAATTATGGTTTGGGAAGAAACCTAAACTATCGTTTCTAAAAGTTTGGGGATGCGATGCTTATGTCAAGAAACTTCAACCTGAAAAGCTCGAACCCAAGTCGGAAAAATGCGTCTTCATAGGATACCCTAAAGAAACTGTTGGGTATACCTTCTACCTCAGATCCGAAGGCAAGATCTTTGTTGCCAAGAATGGGTCCTTTCTATAGAAAGTGTTTCTCTCGAAAGAAATAAGTGGGAGGAAAGTAGACCTTGATGAAGTATTATCTCTTGAACCGGTAAGTGGCGCAGCTCAAGAAAATGTTCCTGAGGTGCCTGCACCGACTAGAGAGGAAGTTAATGATAATGATCATGAAACTTCAGATCAAGTTACTACTAAACTTTTTAGGTCCACGAGGACACGTTCCGCACCAGAGTGGTACGGCAACCCTGTCTTGGAAATCATGTTGTTACATAATGGTGAACCTTCGAACTATGAAGAAGCGATGGCGGGCCCGGATTCCGACAAATGGCTGGAAGCCATGAAATCCGAGATAGGATCCATGTATGAAAATGAAGTATGGACTTTGACTGACTTGCCCGATGATCGGCGAGCCATAGAAAATAAATGGGTCTTTAAGAAGAAGACAGACGCGGATGGTAATGTGACCATCTATAAAGCTCAGCTTGTCGCTAAGGGTTATCGACAAGTTCAAGGGGTTGACTACGATGAGACTTTCTCACCCGTAGCGAAGCTGAAGTCCGTCTGAATCATGTTAGCAATTGCCGAATTCTATGATTATGAGATATGGCAAATGGACGTCAAAACGGCATTCCTTAATGGTTTTCCTTAAGGAAGAATTGTATATGATGCAGCCGGAATGTTTTGTCGATCCTAAGAATGCTCACAAGGTGTGCAAGCTCCAACGCTCGATTTATGGGCCGGTGCAAGCATCTCGGAGTTGGAACATTCGTTTTGATGAGATGATCAAAGCGTTTGGGTTTACGCAGACTTATGGAGAAGCCTGCATTTACAAGAAAGTGAGTGGGAGCTCTATAGCATTTCTCATATTGTATGTGGATGACATACTGTTGAGGGGAAATGATATAGAATTCTTGGAAAGCATAAAGGACTACTTTAACAAGTGTTTTTCAATGAAGGACCTTGGAGAAGCTGCTTATATATTAGGCATCAAGATCTATAGATATAGATCGAGACGCCTCATTGGTCTTTCACAGAGTACGTACCTTGACAAGATATTGAAGAAGTTTAAAATGGATTAGTCAAAGAAGGGGTTCTTGCCTGTATTGCAAGGTACGAGATTGAGCACGGCTCAATGCCCGACAATGGCAGAAGATAGAGAAAAGATGAGTGTCGTCCCCTATGCCTCGGCCATAGGGTCTATCATGTATGATATGCTGTGTACCAGACCTGATGTAAACCTTGCCATAAGTTTGGTAGGAAGGTACCAAAGTAATCCTGGCATGGAACACTGGACAGCGGTCAAGAATATCCTAAAGTACCTGAAAAGGACTAAGGACATGTTTCTCGTGTATGGAGGTGACGAAGAGCTCGTCGTAAAGGGTTACGTCGATGCTAGCTTCGACACAGATCTGGATGACTCTAAGTCACAAACCGGATACATGTATATTTTGAATGGTGGGGCAGTAAGCTGGTGTAGTTGCAAGCAAAGTGTTGTGGCGGGATCTACATGTGAAGCAGAGTACATGGCAGCCTCAGAGGCAGCACAAGAAGCAGTCTGGGTGAAGGAGTTCATTACCGACCTAGGAGCCATACCCAATGCGTCGGGCCCGATGACTCTCTTCTGTGACAACACTGGAGCTATTGCCCTTGCCAAGGAGCCCAGGTTTCACAGGAAGACCAGGCATATCAAGCGTCGCTTCAACTCCATTGGTGAAAGTGTTCAAAATGGAGACATAGAGATTTGTAAAGTACATACGGACCTGAATGTGGCAGATCCGTTGACTAAACCTCTCCCTAGAGAAAAACATGATCAACACTAGAACTGCATGGGTGTTCGATTCATCACAATGTAACTAGAATATTGACTCTAGTGCAAGTGGGAGACTGTTGGAAATATGCCCTAGAGGCAATAATAAAATGGTTATTATTATATTTCTTTGTTCATGATAATTGTCTATTGTTCATGCTATAATTGTGTTATCCGGAAATCGTAATACATGTGTGAATACATAGACCACAACACGTCCCTAGTGAGCCTCTAGTTGACTAGCTCATTGATCAAAAGATAGTCATGGTTTCCTGACTATGGACATTGGATGTCATTGATAACGGGATCACATCATTAGGAGAATGATGTGATGGACAAGACCCAATCCTAAGCATAGCTCAAAGATCGTGTAGTTCATTTGCTGTAGCTTTTCCGAATGTCAAGTATCATTTCCTTAGACCATGAGATTGTGCAACTCCCGGATACCGTAGGAGTGCCTTGGGTGTGCCAAACACCACAACGTAACTGGGTGACTATAAAGGTACATTACAGGTATCTCCGAAAGTATCTGTTGGGTTGGCACGAATCGAGACTGGGATTTGTCACTCCGTATGACGGAGAGGTATCTCTGGGCCCACTCGGTAATGCATCATCATAATGATCTCAATGTGGCCAAGTGGTTGATCACGGGATCATGCATTACGGCACGAGTAAAGTGACTTGCCGGTAACGAGATTGAACGAGGTATTGGGATACCGACGATCGAGTCTCGGGCAAGTAACATACCGATTGACAAAGGGAATTGTATACGGATTGATTGAATCCTCGACATCGTGGTTCATCCGATGAGATCATCGTGGAGCATGTGGGAGCCAACATGGGTATCCAGATCCCGCTGTTGGTTATTGACCGGAGAGGCGTCTCGGTCATGTCTGCATGTCTCCCGAACCCGTAGGGTCTACACACTTAAGGTTCGGTGACGCTAGGGTTGTAGAGATATTAGTATGCAGTAACCCGAAAGTTGTTCGGAGTCCCGGATGAGATCACGGACGTCACGAGGAGTTCCGGAATGGTCCGGAGGTAAAGATTTATATATGGGAAGTCAAGTTTTGGCCATCGGGAAGGTTTCGGGGGTTACCGGTATTGTACCGGGACCACCGGAAGGGTCCCGGGGGTCCACCGGGTGGGGCCACCTATCCCGGAGGGCCCCATGGGCTGAATTGGGTGGGGAACCAGCCCCTAGTGGGCTGGTGCATCCCCCCCTTGGGCCTGCCTTGCGCCTAGGGTTGGGAAACCCTAGGGGTGGGTGCGCCCCCCACTTGGCTTGGGGGGAAGCCACCCTTGGCCGCCGCCCCCTTGGAGATCTATCTCCCTAGGGCCGGCGCCCC
>NC_041390.1:613326918-613337449 GCF_002162155.2 Triticum dicoccoides
CCCGAAGGCCCCTATATAAAGAGGGGGGATGGAGGGAAGCCGCACCGCTTGCTCTTGGCGCCTCCCTCTCCCTCCGTAACACCTCTCCTCCCCGCTTGCGCTTGGCGAAGCCCTGCCGGGATCCTGCTGCATCCACCACCACGCCGTCGTGCTGCTGGATCTTCATCAACCTCTCCTCCCCCCTTGCTGGATCAAAAAGGAGGAGACGTCTTCCTAACCGTACGTGTGTTTAACGCGGAGGTGTCGTCCGTTCGGCACTAGGTCATCGGTGATTTGAATCACGTCGAGTACGACTCCATCAACCCCCTTCTTTTGAACGCTTCCGCACGCGATCTACAAGGTTATGTAGATGCACTCCTCTCTCCCTCATTGCTAGATGACTCCATAGATTGATCTTGGTGATGCGTAGAAAATTTTAAAATTCTGCTACGTTCGCCAACACTACTATCAACTTAGTAGTAGCGAGGGGTAAAAACCCGCGCTACTAGTAAGTAGCAGCAGCGAGGGTTATAAACCCTCGCTACTAGTAAGCGTCTGCCTATAAGCTTTTCCCTAGTAGTGCATAATACAAAACGTCATCGAACGTTAAGCGTGCGGACCCTACGGGTTCGAGAACTATGTAGACATGACCGAGATAAATCTCCGGTCAATAAACAATAGCGGAACCTGGATGCTCATATTGGCTCCTACATATTCTACGAAGATCTTTATCGGTCAAACCGCATAACAACATACGTTGTTCCCTTTGTCATCTATATGTTACTTGTCTGAGATTCAATCGTTGGTATCACCATATGTAGTTCAATCTCATTACCGGCAAGTCTCTTTACTCGTTCTATAATGCATCATCCCGCAACTAACTCATTAGTCACATTGCTTGCAACGCTTATAGTGATGTGCATTACCGAGAGGGCCCAGGGATACCTCTCCGACAATCGGAGTGACAAATCCTAATCTCGATCTATGCCAACTCAACAAACACCATTGGAGACACCTATAGAGCATCTTTATAATCACCTAGTTACGTTGTGACATTTGATAGCACACAAGGTGTTCCTCCGGTATTCGGGAGTTGCATAATCTCATAGTCATATGAACATGTATAAGTCATGAAGAAAGCAATAGCAATAAACTAAACGATCATAGTGCTAAGCTAACGGATGGGTCTTGTCCATCACATGATTCTCTAATGATGTGATCCCGTTCGTCAAATGACAACACATGTCTATGGCTAGGAAACTTAACCATCTTTGATTAACGAGCTAGTCTAGTAGAGGCATACTAGGGACACTATATTTGTCTATGTATTCACACATGTACTAAGTTTTCGGTTAATACAATTCTAGCATGAATAATAAACATTTATCATGATATAAGAAATATAAATAACAACTTTATTATTGCCTCTAGGGCATATTTCCTTCACTAAGAACCCCAACTGACTTGGTTGGGGTGAAATCATTAGGAGAGTATACAAACTTCGTGAAATATCGCTTATCTCAAAAAAAGGAAACGCTTGGATGATTTATTAATCAGATTGCATAAAAAGGAAAACCTTGAATGATTATTAATCAAATTACATTGCTTTGTTAGAACTTTGTGTGCTCAACATAAAAAAACTTCTTTCTTTTGGAAGGATATTACACACCTTCCATTCCAATATAAGTATAATGATAATCTTACCTTAGTTTCCGATGTTAAGGGAGAATATCATTATTATGATATAGAAAAAATTGAAGAATTTGCTACCTTTAGTGGTGCTTATGAAATTGCCTCTTTGCTTGAGAATGTTGGAAGTGGTGATGCTACTACGAAATCTGAAAATTTTGCTATACTTTGAAAATTTCAATAGTAATCCTTATCTTACTAATGAGATCAAAAGGATCACCTCTATTAGAGGAGAGACTAATGTTTTGCAGGAACCAATGGAAGAAGAAAATATTATGAGCTCACTAGATGAAAAGGGGGAGGGGAGTGAACAACAAAAAGAGGAAGAGCGGATTAGCTACCCATGCCCACCTCCCGATAAGAGTAACTTTTTAACTCATATGTTGTTTGATCATTCCCTTTTTGATGGTGTTGATGCTTATGGAGATGATGCCCCTCTGAATGATACCTATGGGTATGAACTTGTTTTTTTTTTGAGGAACCGGCAGGAGCACTGCCTTTTCATATAAGAAGGAGAATAAAGTTTATGTACAAGAGTGTTCCGGTTTTCCGAGAGAAACCGGACAAAAACCCGTAGAAACTAATCAATCGATACCGGGTGCTACCTGTGCTCGGCCAAAGGCCAAAGTCCTTTGCTTGATGTCGTCGAAGGCAATAGCTGCTACCTCTAGGTGCGTGAGGCGGGTTCCATTGAAGATGTGGCGGTTTCGCTCCTTCCAGATGTTCCAGATGGTGTAAAGGAAGCGGCCGCTTCGCCTTCTTCCGTCGTCCTTGGGCAAATTGGTGGTGAACGAATCCCACCAGTCTGAAATCCCCATCGAAGGGGGCAACGTGGGCGTGGCCCCAGAATCCTCTCCCGTCCACACTTGGACGTGAGACCAAACTGCGGCGGCAAACGGGCAGTCCTTACAGAGATGAGTGGCCGTCTCCGGTGCCCCAAGGCAAAGGGGGCAGCGAGGGTCGTGCGGCCAGCCACGAACGGCTAGCATGTCGACCGTTAGGATTTTTCCGTGGAGCACAAGCCAGGAGAAGAACTTGCATTTTGGCTCAGCGTGTGCCTCCCAAATCTTGGCTGGGGAAAACCTGGGATAGGATGCAGAGAACTGGGTCGCGTAGGCCGAAGCAGTAGAGTATATGCCATTTGGGGTCCACCGCCAAGTGATGGAGTCCTCCCGGTCCGGGTTCAACTCAACCTGAGAGATAGCTGATGCGAGGGCAATGAACTCCTGCAGATGGGTAGGCGATGAAAGACGGGCCACCGATCTGATCCAGTTCTCCTCCTGGAGCTCCTTCGTCACAGTTCTCCTCTTCCTGGTGGCAATTTTGTATAGCTCCGGGAAGGCCCGGGACAGGGGGCCCCGTCCTGTCCAGTCGTCGTGCCAGAATAAGGATTTTCTCCCATTGCCCAAGGAGATGGTGGTAGAAGCCCTGAAGAGCGCCATATCCGTCTCATCGCAGGGCACCGCAGAGCCCACCCATTGGCGGCCAGGATCAGTCCACATAAGCCAAGGCCGGCGTAGACGGAGCGCCCAACCAAATCTCTCGAGGTCAGTGATTCCCAGGCCCCCCATGGGCTTAGGCCGGCAGACAGTCTTCCACTTGACCAGAGAATGTCTGCCAGACGTGTTTTCCGACTCTTCCCCGCACCAGATGAAGTTACGAGTGATCTTACTAAGCTTCTGGATTGCCCAAGTGGGAAGCGAGAGCGCAGTGAGGTGATGATTTGCGATGGCGCACAATACAGACTTTGCAAGGGAGACCCTGCCCGGTCGCGCCAGGTTCTTCCCCTTCCAGCCCGGCAACCGGCCCATTGCCTTGTCTAGAAGAGGTTGGAGGTCAACCCTTCTGAGCCGCCTGGTATGTAGTGGGATACCTAGGTATCGGCCGGGGAATGAGGCCAGCTTGGCCGGGAAGGCTGAGAGGATTGCCGGGAGATCGATGTCCTGGCAGCAAATGGGGAACACCTCGGTCTTGCTGACGTTTGTGATGAGGCCCGATGCATCCCCAAAACAGGCAAGGATCCTAGCGATGGCGTCGATCTCTTCTTTGACCGGGTTAGCGAAGATGCCCGCATCGTCTGCATAGAGAGAAACCCTGCAGGAGGCCGTCCGCGCCCTGATGGGCTTGAGGGTCCCGGCCCGGGAAGCCGCCCGAAACATAAGTTGCAGAGGATCGATGGCCAGAATGAAGAGCATAGGTGACACCGGGTCGCCCTGGCGAAGGCCTTTTCCATGTACGAATGGGGTTCCCGGCTCCCCATTTAACAGCACCCTAGAGGAAGATGAAGCGAGGGTCATGCAGATCCATTCCCGCCAGCGCTGCCCAAATCCCAACTGTTGCAGCACCTCCAGGAGGTAAGCCCAACCCACAGAGTCGAAAGCCTTGGAGATGTCGAGCTTGAGGAAAAGGCCTGGCGTTGAAGAGCAGTGCAATTCTTTGATCAAGTTTTGCACGTGTAGGAAATTATCGTGGATGCACCATTTCTGCACAAAGGCACTCTGGCACTTGGAAACCAGCGACGGAAGAAGAGGGGCTAGTCGGTTAGCCAACAGCTTGGAGAAGATCTTGGAGATGCTGTGTATCAAACTGATTGGGCGGTAGTCGCCAATCGAGGATGCGCCGGCTTTTTTCGGGAGCAGAATAATGTTGGCAGAATTGATCAGGCCAGCGCAGTCGCCTCTCAGGTTCGCGAGCTGCATCACCACAGCCACGACATCCACTTTGATGATCTCCCAGCATGATTTGAAGAAGGCGCCGATGAAACCATCAGGGCCCGGGGCCTTGACCGAAGGTAAGGAGAATACCGCCTCCTTAATCTCCGCCTCGTCGAATGGAGCGTCCAGAGCCGATAGGTCGTGGCGCTGCATCCCGATGTTCTCCTAGACAATGGACTTGGTGCGCAGGGTAGGCGTGCCGATGTTAGCCTAGAAGTGGTCCAGAAGGGCCCGTTCCTTGTCATGTCTAGTAATTGCCAGCCCCGAGGTGGTGGTGATTGTCTGGATGAAGTTCTTACGCCTTCGTCTGTTCGCTCGAGCATGGAAAAGCTTTGTGGTGGCATCCCCCAGTCGGATCCAGTTGAGCCGAGAACGCTGTCTCAGCTTGATTTTCTGAATGGCGAGGAGCCCCAGGTACGAGGCCTTAAGTTGTTTACGCAATTCCCTCTCCAAGTCCGAGAGCGGTCTTCCCTCCTCAGCAACATCTAGGCGCCAGATGATCTCCTTGGCAACTGCGATCTGGGAGCCAAGCATCCCGACCTTTTCCTTTTGCCACTTGCGCAGGGCCTTCGCGGTCCGACAGAGCTTGATATGAATCTTGCGGATGGCATCCCGGGCCTGAACAGGTTTGCTCCATGCCAAGGCAATGGTGTCTTTGAAGCCCGGGAGACGAAGCCAGAATTCCTTGAATTTAAAGGAAGGCTTTCTTAAGTCGTCGACGCACCCCTCAAGATATAATGGAGCATGATCCGAGCAAGCTGTGGTGATAGCCTGAAGGTGCGCATTGGGAAAGAGCATGTCCCAATCGTCAGAGTGGAACACGTGGTCAATCTTGGTAAGGACCGGGTTGGCCTGCGCATTTGACCAGGTGAAACGGCGCCCGCCTAGGTGAAGCTCCTTTAGCTGCAAGAAATCAAGAGCCCCACGGAACTTGCCCACCAGGCGGCGGTTGATGTTGGTGTTGCTCTTATCCGCCGCTTTAATGATGAGGTTGAAATCCCCCAGAAGGAGCCACTCGCTTCTGGCCATGGTCTTGAGAGTCCTCAGCTCCTCAATGAAGGCCAACTTGTCTTGCTCGCCTTATGGTTCCTTATATTAAGACTGAAATTGTTAATGTTGCTCCCGCACCTGATAGTCCTATTATCTTTTTTAAATCTCCAAGTTACACTATGCCTTTGTGTTTATTTAGGATTATATTGATGGGTTGTGTTTCTTTTATGCACATGATGATTTTAATAAGAATAATATGCATATGTTTGTTGCTCATACTTGCAATTATTATGAGAGAGGGACTTCTTCTCTCCCTCTATATGTCTACAGTCCACTAAAATTGCAAGAAGCTGCTTATACTATGTGTTGACCTTTACCGTGTTCATTAATTGTTCTCTTACTAGATGACCCGTTGCTACTTGGTTGGCGGGCTTTGTGTACGGTCGGGTCGGCGGGCTGCACGAGCGGGTGCCACGTGACGCTTTTACCCGGGCCTTGACTACCTAGATCCTTGCCGTCGCGGAGAAAAATGATTAGAAAGTACAAAGGAAGGACAAGAAAGCACAAAATGACATCTAAAAAATAAAATTACACCGAAAACCATAGAACTTGTCTTCTTCATCCGAATGTTTTTCGCTCACCGGAGCTTGAAAAAACATTGAACATGTAATAAGGGATAAAGATACATGCAAATGCCCTTGCTATATAAGGATTTGCAGACCGTAATAGCCACTCACAGCTAAGAACAAAATTTAGTAGCCACTAAACGAACATAGGTTGGGGCAGGACCCCACGCAGCGCGGGCTTGCAATCCTTCACCACCAATCCATATGGTTGTAGAAACTGGACCTTGCCGTAGAAGCTTCTGGCATTTGCACATCTAAACCGCGTGTGTGCATCAGGCATCTTAGTACTGCATGCAGAAGCCAAGTGTGAACTCATTTTTCTTGTATTTATTTAATGTGACTTCTATCCGTCAATAAAAGGGCCCATTGTGTTGTTGGAAAAAATAACATCGATACCACTCTAACTCTTGGTTATAGAAATTGTTGAAAATACAGTAAATGCTTTAATTCCTTGAATTATCAAGGAGTGCAAAGTACAATATTCTGATGATGCAAAAATTATAGCTAGCAGTAGACATATCATATCATATCATGAATCACCATCATAAAAACGTGCAAGGTCTCTCTTTGAACTTATAGAGATTTAATTCTTGTAGTCGAATAAACCCCGTGCAGGTTCTTATGACGTTACTCAACAAAGGAGGAAAAAAGAAGGTGGATGAAATTTAAATATTAATTTGGGCAATCTTCACAAGTCATCATGTGGAAATTCACATAAAATCCGATAGTGGTGGCTGTGTGAGTATCACAAGTCCAACTTGTTTCTAGTATGCCAGTTAAAAAGTTCTCATTGATCTTGTATTTCTTTGATGTATGATTGGGACTGTTTGTGGGATTTCAAACGTCGGGACCAGTTCATAGGCATTTTATGACTAGCGTTGGAGGCCTAAAAGTGTCCGTCCGGTCACTTCTGAATATTTTGGTGACCCACGTTGAAGATTCTCTAACAATGGTGGACTGGGATACCTGTCATATAATAATGTTAAGCAAAGGGTAGATTTTTTATCGGACTTTTGTGTGGTGGGGTGTATGTGCGCGCGCCGGGGTGGCAGTGGGGGGAGGGGAGGGGGTAAAGATACCAGAGTACCTTTTGATACGTTCGCAAGGACAGTAGATACTCTTGATGACAGCAATAATTATCTCCCAACCAATTCAAGTGATATATAGTAGCTGTAGACTACCAGTTCCATACAGCAATAGCAAGAAAATAAAGTTACATACTAGACTGAAGAAAAACATATCGGAGCAAGCGATGCAAGACTGAACGTGCAATGGATGAATCTTCAGGGTTCAGGGTTAGAACGAATCGAAGAACAATTCTGCCTAAATTCAAACCAGGGCATCATATTTGCTCCTCGAGAGTCGTGGTGGTATGTGCCCTTGTATGGATTGACTAGATGGAGAAACAATATTGACCATGAATCTCATATGAAACACACGCTTTAATTTTTGAGGGAAAAACGGTGGGAAGGATCCTCACCCTGAAAATCACGCGCTTTGTGAACGTGTATATCAGTGACAAAAGCCACAAAGGTGGTCAAATTTCAGTGGACCTGATTACATCTGCGACGGCTTTCCAAAAGAGAGCAACGGCATCCGTTCTTTGCTAGCCGACCCAAATCAACAGCTTTCATAGCCCTCAAACAAAATATCAACAGCTTTCGCGTGCGTCCAACTCCAATCATGGGTCCGCCGTCCGCATCGTGAAGCGCAAAATATTGTTAAGAGAACCTCTACCAAGGTTTTTTGTTTGTAGGAATCAGGATGACAACAGTGAGCATGCAAGGTCTTCATATAGGAAGAAACTTTTTATTTAAGTCATATGAAGAATCTAGGCCGGGCATCTCCAACGGCGGCAAATTTTCTCGCGCATCCATCCACGGACACGGATGGGGACACGGATGCGGAAGGCCGTCATCCAACACTTCCCGCATACATTTCAACATATGAACTAAATGGATGAAATTAGTATAAACACGGCGGATTTCATATAAATCTAACGTCATTCATGCAAACACGGCAGATTTTCATTACATTTCAAACATTTAGAACAAAAAAAACTACGGTGGCCACCGGCGTCCAAACCCTTGTTTTTTCCTCCCTGGGACCGCCTCCTTCATCCACCGTCTCCATGAGCACCGGCGATAAGACCGATGACGTGAAGCTGCGACCTCCGACGAGGAAGAGTAGTAGAACACGGGGGATGGACGGGACCAGATGGGACACAATGCACTGCCGCCTCCCGTGCCCTACTCACCCTCGGAGGAGTCCGCGCCTTGTCCATCGCCGGTGGATATGAGGTCCACGATGGAAATGGTGGCGCTCGCGCTGTCGTCTTCCTACATGGACGCCTGATAGTTCATCAACGGCACGTAAGAGGTGCAGCTGGCCTTGTTCTCCTCCACGGTCGCATGTAGCGGCTGCTTCCTGGCAAGCGGTGGTTTGAGCGCGGACTGCCTCGTAGATCGCACGCTACTCTGCGACGTAGTTGGGGTTCGCCACGGCCGGGGCCGTCATGACCTCCTCACTCGCCGTCGATTTGGCCCTCCGCCAGCCGGTGCTGCTCCAGAAGAAACAAGTTGCACCGATGTTCCCCCTGCATCTGCTGGAATGCCGACATAGGCGCCGGCGCAGGCTGCACCTCCATCATGGCGGCGTGGTAGCCTGCTCCATATGGTGAAACTGGCGTGCACAGGCGTGCTCTAGCGCGGTGTTGTCGGAGCCCATCTCCATCGTGGGGTCACACTCGTCATCGGAGACCTCGAGCGAGTTGGCCGGCAAGCCGGCCTTTATCCTCTTGGCACGGCAGCTCTGCCAAGCGGCCGCAAAGGCGGCCACCTTGTGCTTCATCTCTATGGAAAGACTCTTCCACAGAGCTTCGCCTCCTGTAGTCATGGTAGATGCGGTGCAAGCGAGGAGGATGTGGAGCGGCTTGTGTAGTGGCGTGAAGTTACCCAGGTGTGGCCGCTTTTAAATGGTGGATTCCGGTGAGGCCAGGCGTTCGGGTGCATCAATGCGCGGCGCCAGAGTGGGTTTCTCAACCGGCGAGCCTTCTTAATGGCAATATAAGGACGGATGGGGCACTGTAGGGGCGTGGTAGATATCCATTCTGTCCCATCCAGTAATGCGTCTTCGGCATTGAACAGGCGCGGACACCGAAGACTCATCGCGGGTAGTGTCCTCGACCGGCGTGCCGCTTCATTGGCGGAGCTAGTGAGAGGTCTCGTCCGCTCTAGGCCGGTTTCAATGTGGAGTGGCCGCTCTATGCCGGTATGGATGCAGGCAGCTGGCGACGGGAGGAACACGCGCGGATGAGGGAGGGTGATTTTGGATGGGTCAGGATGGTCAGAAGTGGGCGTGAATGTAGTCCGTATGTCCACAAAGCCCCTCGCATTTGTCTCTGTTTGCGGAAAAAAATGCATCTGTACTATTCCGTGGACCGATATAGAACCACCTTGGACGGCACAATACGTCCAAACTAGGCGGTCCGTACGGATACGGGTAGTTTGAGGGTCGGAGCTGCCCTAACTAGGATTATTGATTTACTCACTCTACATCCGTACCCAATTCTCAACCAAACAGCACCACGGGTATAGTTTTTAGTTCTTTTTATTAAATATAAGGTGTACTTCCTTAGTCTCTTACGTGCCTAGAGGTAAGACATACTTGTAATCCTGACCGTCCGGTGGACAAGGATAGCATTGTACTTCGTAAAATTTTATTACGCTGCTGCATTTAGGATGTTATATGTCACCCATTAGATCATATAAAAAGTTAACAGTCTATAACGATTTGGGGCATTGTAAAATTTCACATGGTTCTTAGACAGAGTTTGTGAGTGCACATGTCTAGCGTGTACCGTATACTGGACAAGCGCCCACACACTTCAGTTGCATTATCTTTTAGAGAGAAGACCAGTTGAGTCGATTGATTAGCAAGCCAAACATCATTTGCATTGTAATTTCAGCAACTTGAAACTAGCTAGCATAGTCCCTCGTATCAGCACCAAAGAACCACTTAGCTAGTTGCACTATTAATAGAAGGAAACTGAGAAGCAAATGCTTAGTTTGTGCTTCTCACCCGCAAAAAAAGTTTGTGCTTCTAAAATTATGTATGGTGTGCTAAATAGGAAATACCTGATGGAGCTGGAGCTCCTTGGAGCCCTTTATTTGAAAAGAAAAACAATTTTTTAGAATTTTAGGTCTCAAAAATTCTGAATAAAATACACATATACATATGGATGTATACTAGTACTTGTCTGTGAAGCTTCATGACGAAATACGTTTTCATGTGAGCTACACAAAAATGACAAATTTGTGTATTTATAACACATGTACTATTCACTATGAAATCGCATGATTATTTTTTGTTGAGGCCACACAAAAATTATTTTGTGATGAAATTTCACACACACTTAATAAACATCTATAAGTACTTGTGTATTCCTTTTTTTGTAATTTAGACACTTGATTTTGGTATGTTTGAAAATAAAGGGCTCCACGGAGCCTGACAGCAAAAAATCCACTATCATAC
>NC_041390.1:613338106-613339314 GCF_002162155.2 Triticum dicoccoides
GGTACATTCGAACGGTCACGCCGGGCCGAGACGACGCCACGGCACCTGTGTGCCACCGGTGTAGTCGGAGGGCATCGCCAGGCATAGAACTCCACAGAGCACACACAAAACATCACAACAAGGGGCACCACAGGCGCTCAAACTGCAGCTACGAGTCGAGACTAAACCATGACACTGTGTCATCGATGCAGTCGAAAAGCACCGGGCAACCAAGACTGCACAACGCCGCGACACCACCTGTGTCATGGGGTACATTCGAACGGTCACGCCGGGCTGAGACGACGCCACGGCACCTATGTGCCACCGGCGTAGTCGAAGGGCATCACCAAGCATAGAACTCCGCAAAGCACACCCAAAACATCACAAGACCGGGGGATGAAGACAACGCCATCAAGATGGAAACGACGGGAAGCGTCGTCGCTGTCTCGGCCAGCAGAAGGCTTGACCAAGGATTTCTCCCCATCCCCGGTCAAGTCTGCCACGCGACAAGTCACAGAGCAGCCGCCAATAGCGCCGGGTAGCGCTGAAATGGCGGTCCCAGATCCAGGTGAATCCAAAAAGCGGAGCGACGCCGGCAGGCACCCTTGACGCTGAGGGCACCAGTGAGGACCACCGGTGCGGCGCCCCTAGCGGAAAAGCCACGAACAGCGGCAGCCCATAGGGGGGAACTAGGAGGTGGAGGGCTCCAGAGCCGCAGGAGCCACGACGCCACCTTCGTTGGCGAGCACGCGTAGAAGCACAACGACGACGGAACAGGGGGTGGTAGAGGTGGGAGACGTGGCGGCAGAACAGCAGTCGGCGATGGCAAGCGGATGAGGGCGGGAGGCGGCGGAGCTCGACGCAAGGACGCAAAGCAGGGGGCGGGTGCAGCACCCGGAGCAGCAGAAACGGAAGATGGGACCTCCGCCGAGGCAGCCACGAGGACCGGCCCCCACAGCCGCCCGGGGGCGTCGGGAGCCCGCAAACAGCGGTGCAGCAGCCGGATCTAAAGGGATGGCGATGACCGACACCAGGGGAGCGACCGAAAGGAAGCCCGACCCCAGATATGGCGGGGCTTGAAGCGGAAGAGGGCGGGCATCGGGGGCAGCACACGCGCGGGACGGATCCCGCCGCTGCCAGCCGTCGCCGGGCTTTGCCGGACGTCGTATTTGCCGCCGCCGGCGGGGGCGGTGGCTGGTGGAGGGGATGTGCCGGCAGCCAACGGGGTG
>NC_041390.1:613339647-613361557 GCF_002162155.2 Triticum dicoccoides
TAGTTATAGTTATCGAAACGACTGTGTGTTTAATAGAATAAACATTCAAAAAAATTGCAGGGCCTTATGGCTTTTGGTTGCAACCGATGGGAGACAGTACGTAGCACGGGATACGTACAACTGGTTTGGATGACGGTCCAATAATAGATTATGTGTATAGCCATTTTGTCTTATTTGTGCCGGTTGTGGCATTTTGTCATTGATTTTTGCTTTATTTCTACTGGATCTGTTCGTGATACTTTGGCACTTGGTTCATTTTAATAAATAACTATCTTTTGATGTAGAGGCCGAAGTAATCCTCCTTTTAGAGAAAAATATATAGTTATACGTCAGATTTCTCTTTGCTACAGGTTATCTAGCAATCTACATACTAGCTTCGTTTGTAGTCTATTCTTTAGCGATCTGAACACCAACAAGTGTTTATAGCCGTGTGTACGCAGATGGAACAGAAGGACAAGGATGTTTTTGCCCGACATGGTTGGAGGCTTAGTCTGAGCCCCCCCTCCCCCTCGCCTTAGTTATTGTAGTCTCAGACAACTTTGTTTTTGTCAGCGTTATTTAGAGTGTGTGTGGTTGTGTGTGTATCTTTGCCACGTAGAGAATGGATGTGAACTTGTTTTGATTGTATTCCACTGTTGCGACATTTTGAGTCAAAAAACACCATTTTTCGAAATTTTTGTGGGTCATAATTAAACAACTAACTATTCAAGCGATAAAACCCACAAACTTGATCTCAAACATCTTATTATAATCTACCGCAATGCTATCACGGTCTAAGACATCCCGACCTTATATAAGCAAGCTAAAACACTTCACTACTATTTTTCACAAATTGTACAATAAAATGGTTCTAAGAGTCAATTCGATTGGAAAGTTAAACCGCATGACCTTCTTTTTTATGGATTTGACGATCAAGGTATTGGTTGCATCATTTCTAGGAACTAATCTTTTGAGGACTATGGTACTTGCACAAACTAATACATTATTGGATTATATTTATATGAAATGAGGTTAAGGTGACTAACACTATTTGACTGTATGTGCAATTGCATACTTCTTTAAAGTTATACCACCTCCGTAAGATGAGTATTCAATTAGTGCATTCATTACTAGAAGTATAATTATGTTGGTACGTTCGATTAATAACTCTTTGCTTACATTTTTAATACGAGAAGCTGTTAAATTAATTCAGTTTTGGACACTATGTTTATGTCTAAACACTGATGAAGAAAAGAGATATAGCATATAAACATTATTATTTTTTCCTGTAAGACATTTCATTTGGAAAATTCAGTGAACTAAGGATCTGAAGAGTCCTCTCAGTTGGAATGTCTCATTTGGTTCGCACTTCTCTGGCGGCTAATACCACACCCCAAAGATCTAGGTTGGGAAGATTGGAAGAATGACGTAGTGCAACACAATTCGGAGTGTACAACAGTTTCAGCAGCAGAGGCATTATGCACACTAAAGCTAAAGAGTGCACCAAAGCGACAACTTTATAAAATTTCCATCATTATCTCTATCAAGCATAGCACATTAGATAAGCTCAATTATGCATTGCTGGAAACCTTTTTTTTTTCTGGAAAGCCAATCATTAATTTTGTGTGGCATATGTGTGATCGGACAGCTTGCATACGCCAAGCAGTCATGTCTTCCTGCCTATATAAAGCACCCCATTACCAAGCTTACAATTCAGGCTAAGAGTTTCAACCAACTTAGAGAGCTCTCCTCTCCAGACCTCTCCCTTCTCTCCGCCAGGAGTCTAGGGTTAGAGAGAGAGCGAGACGAGCAAAAACAATCTCTCGCCCCACTGTTATACCAAGTTCGCATCCACCTCACTGTTATACATCTTTGTATCACAATGGGTGGCCTATCCATGGAGCACCCTTGGGCATTCGCCTTCGGCCTACTAGGTATATTATTCTCACCACGAACAACAGATGCCCAACAATTACCCCTTGTATTATCATAGTTTCTTATTACAGCTACTATTTGTTAGTGCAGTACTAGTAGACTACTTTGTGTCGTTTGAGATCACCCTTTTGCAGCCTCTATCTATATATCTTATCTTTGCCACTGATTGATTAATTGATGGGTAGTCTAGTACTAGCTGTAGTGACATCTAGCTCAGTGCCCAAAACCCCAAAAGAAACAACAACAAAGCAAATTGCTTATGTTTTTTCGAAAAGGATAAAGCGCATATAAGAAAGATGTAAATGTGTCATACAATTATCACAACTCATCGCTAACTTTGCTAAACTTTGTGCCTTGCAGGCAACGTGATCTCTTTCTCAAGCCTCCTGGCCCCGATGTAAGCGACTGTCTATGTTGGTTTTTGTTTCATTTGATCCTGTTAATTGATACGTTCTCCCATAATAACTAACTAATGTACTCACAAAAATAAAATATTAGACCAACATTCTACCGGATCTTCAAGAGCAAATCCACGGAGGGGTTCCAGTCGGTGCCCTACGTCGTGGCCCTGTTCAGCGCGATGCTGTGGATCTTCTACGCACTGGTGAAGACCGGTGAGGGCCTCCTCATCAGCATCAACGCTGCCGGCTGCGTCATCGAGACCGTCTACATCGTCATGTACCTCGTGTACGCCCCTAGGAAGGCCAAGATTTTCACAGCAAAGATCGTTGTCCTCCTCAACATCACCGGCTTCGGGCTCATCTTCCTCCTCACCCTCTTCGCCTTCCACGGTGAGACACGCGTCGTCTCACTCGGCTGGATCTGCGTCGGCTTCTCCGTCTGCGTCTTCGTTGCCCCACTCAGCATCATCGTGAGCCCTTTTTGACCGACAAACCTCCTACTTGAGCTCATGCATGGCGGGACCTCTTGTACGCGCGTCAACTAACTTGATGTGTTCCTTTCCCCAGGGACGAGTCATCAAGACCAAGAGTGTGGAGTACATGCCCTTCACGCTCTCCCTCACGCTCACCCTCAGCGCAATCGTCTGGTTCCTCTACGGCCTGCTCATCAAGGACAAATACGTCGCGGTAACTACACAAACAACCCTTTTGGATACGCATACATACAATTCTCTCAAGCATGAACACTGACGATTAAAATTATGTTTCCAGCTCCCAAACATCCTTGGCTTCACCTTCGGGGTGATCCAGATGGTCCTCTACGTGTTCTACATGAACAAGACGCCGGTGGCAAGCGAGGTCAAGGAGGGGAAAGAGGCATGGAAGGCGCCCGCAGAGGACCACGTCGTCGTGATCAACGTCGGCAAGACGGACAAGGGCTCGTGCGCCGAGGTGCGCCCGGTCACCGAGATGGCCAGCGCCGTCGACGTCCCCAGGAGATGCGCTGCTGAGGCGGCGGCGGCGCCGGGGGTGGACTTTGCCCGTTCTGTCGACGTGGTCTAGATTCACGCACGCATGCAGGCATGCATGGCTCATGCATGAGCCGAGCAACCGTTAATATTCGTACAACTTTATTTTCTTTTCCAAGAAAAAATAATATTCGCACCACGGTCTGCAGGTGCATGTACCTATTGTATGTAAAACAAACTACGTATGATGATTCGGCGTGGGTCGTAGCTAGGATTGGCAGCCCACTTATTCTATGATGTGTTTATAGACCACGCTCCAGCCCATAAAGTTCCCAAAGATGTTTAATGAATTTATCAATCGAAATTATATATATATACTACTATCTATAAAAAAAGAGGAATTCTTTTTTATTCCCTAGTTTCATGTTTGTGATATACTGTATATATTTTACCTCATTTAGCAAAATTCTCTGTTTTTACCTTTTTTGTGAAATTCACAATTTTTACCAAATTAGTGAAACCTACAAAACAAATTACCTCCTTCTATTTATTTTCTCATTCTCTGCTGATTGTAGATGCCACGTTCGTGGTCTAGTTAATTAGTACCATGAGTTTTTTCTGGTTTACTCCATTTTTTTATGACCGAACTGAACCCAAAAACGGTGCTTGACTACGGCAGGGAACTCCCTCGATCGGCCGGGCTCAGATCCAGCCACTATGCCAGGCAACCTACCTGGCCTGTTCTATTCCCTCCTCGTTGGTGCCATGGTTGTTGCTCGATCCGGCTGACCCGGTGCTCCTCTTCCACAAACACGGGAGGGGAGGCGGAGCTCAAATCAATTGAGACCTTGAGGTCCGCGCAAACTGGTGAGGCAGCTGGCGAAGACGAGCGTGTATTGGCCGGCTCGGAGACGCAAAAAAAAACATGGATGGAGGAGTAGCGGGCAACCTCGACGTCCGTGGAGTTGGAGGGCGGGCTGAGGCGGTCGAAGGAGTAGACGAGCTTGACGAGGTTAGAGCATGGTTAATGGTATAGCCAACTGCTGGCTATAAGCCATTGTCCTATCATCTATAGCCCATCTTATAGCCAATATGTACAATAGTTGATTGTGTACTACATTTTTATTATATGACCCACCTTTCACTCTCACAAAGTGCCTAGGAGCACGTGCTAGAGCTGGCTCTTCATCAAGAGCCCGCTTACCTTCTCTCTTCTCTTTTCTTTCCTCCAACTAAGTAAGAATATACTAGTTTATTTCTTATAGCCAGCTGACTCTGCTCTATTGTACTTGCTCTTAGATTGGAGCTTGGGAGGATGTGGAGCTAGGTGGAGAGGAAGAAGCCAAACTGGGAGAGGTCGATGTCAGGCGCATCCTGTCTGAGGCGACTGGCAATACCACCGTAAAGTTTGAAATAAATTTGGAAAATATGCAAGCACAGGTGTAAATTGTAGGATTTAAACCTGGATGGATTGGTTCCACCACAAGGAACCTAACCGTCTAAGTTAGACTCAGTTTGTGGTAGTTTTTATCATCATGAAGCTTAATTATGATTTTTTAAACAAATATTCATAGTTTGTCATATTTTATTTTTGCTGGAATAAATATATGTGATATTCCGAAACTTACCTGGCAAGCTAAATTTGTGTGATTCTTTTAGTACTTGCTGCTAGGCTAAATCGTAAATCCTGACAAGATTGTACACCGGTGGTTGCACATTGAGATTCTATTTTCTTTTCTTCAATGGTCATAAAAATCCTTAGTCCTTAACCTCTAGCCGTTGGGTGGGCATCCAAGGGCACACATCCATCAAATGTAAAATAAGGTGAAGATGGGTCATGCTTTCTTTTTGGGAAGGCCACCACGGCGAGCTTTATTGATGATCAAGCAAGAGTTGCATCGTCCACGAGATTACGAACGACAGAGCCAGGGGGATTTAGAAACAATATCCTATCCGATCCTACGAGCTGTCTCAGACGTCGCCTCCCCGCAAGTTGGATCCCGTCTTATTTCCATCGGGGGTCTACTTTTGTACTACATCTACTCGCCACTTTTAATTTCTTTCTATCATTTCCCGCACTAGCTGCATGATGTCATCGGACCGGATCAAAAGGGTTTCTGCGCCATCTTAGCTCGTATGCAAATGGATGACGTGTATAGCATTAGTTCCATGTAATATCTATGCGTGGTCCAGCACTCAATGGTAAGTAGTTAGGCACGTAGCCTGAGATTTGTGTACATGACTTTGCCAAAAAAGAGAGCTTGCTTTGTGTACATGATATACACGTGTGAGCTTTCTCTTTATCGCCTGCGCCGCGACATTTGCAGCTTAGGCGCCACCACGTAGAAGACGTGTATACAGACCTTCATCTTTTTTACCAATCATCAAGCTTTGTTTGCCCACCAAGTACGCCACGTGGCGTCTTCAGTTTCCGCAGGGGTGGTGCATGCAGCGACGTAAAGTACGTGGGGTGAGCAATCATTCATGCATAAAAAGAGCTTTGGTGCAGCTACAACAAGGACGTCGCTGGTGCAATGTATTAAGATACACCAAGTATTTGAAGGTCACACGGTTGGATTGACACCTTTCAATCCGTGCTTTTGTTGTAGCTTTCGTTGCGCTTATTATTGCCAAAACAAGATAGCTTAATTAGTGCGGCTTTGTCAGGATCTTGATTGTGCCATGTAATACTAGCTGTTATGCTAATTGATTAGCACCAACTTGTCACAATCTTAACTCTATCATCAACGCTTTTACATTTAACATGTTAAATCGACCAGCTTGCAGAATAAGTCAACTTTACTTTTCATAATAATCTCAACTTTGAAGTATTTTTTACATATGGACTGAGTTTGAAGGCTCGCGGGCAGGCCGGACATATGCAGATAATTTGGTTCGGTTGGATAGGTTTTTCCTTCTGTCCTGTCTGAGCACTGTCTAAGTTGTCCGCTAAGACAAATAGGGAGGTAGTGGGGATCCGAGTAGCGGTGCTCTTAAGAAAATATCAAAGCTTCTTGAGTAGCAGTGTAAGAGCATCTACCTAAAGTCTAAGAGTCTTGTTCATATGAGTGCTTAAAATTTTTGGGAGCATTTTTGTGCATGTGTTGTAATGGATTACCTAAAATTGGATTGTGCGAGTTAAATACCTGGTAGGACACCACTGTGGACGTCGTGACATCTTTGGTTCCCTTGCTTCATCCCCAATACCCTGCTCCTCGGCACTACTCACATATGTACCACCCTCCATCTACCAGTATTTACTCTTTTGCC
This sequence comes from Triticum dicoccoides, assembly GCF_002162155.2. Taxonomy (NCBI): domain Eukaryota; kingdom Viridiplantae; phylum Streptophyta; class Magnoliopsida; order Poales; family Poaceae; genus Triticum; species Triticum dicoccoides. The sequence continues at coordinate 613,346,201 of NC_041390.1, forward strand.
TCAATATATTTTGTTTCGAATGTAGTTAAATATAAAGTTCTAGAGAACCAGTAGGAGACTATAGGAGCACTGACCTTTTTGAGCTCTCTCACGAAGAGAGGCATGAAATATTTTCTCTGGGAATGGAGTAAAGTTTGTTTATGTCACATTAGCAACCTCAGGAGCACTGGTAACCAAGGCCCAAGATGGTATGGCGACTAATCGGGCCTACTTGCTCGCTTTGAGCACGTCTTAGCTATTACTAGCTACGTGCGCAAATTATATCCTTTTTTAGGATCGCGCAAATTACATCTTGTCGTGGTGATGGGGAAGCATACGTCTCGCACACTCCAACACCAAATGACGCGTCGCCTCAAAGAGGTTGTAGTAGCCGGCCGATTAGTTGTTACATCATTAGTTTTATTCATTCATGTGTTTATTTCGGCTTTTTTCCTTTCTATGTCTTTCTTAACTTCTGGTTTACACTAACTTTTTTATAAAAAGAAAAATACATAGAAGTAAAAACTTGTTCACCGCACATTCAAAAATATGTTCATGAAATGTAAATATTTGTAAGCATTCTCCAAAAAGATCATGTCACTCAAAAAAATTGTATCAATAAAAATTGCTCACAAGTTTACAGAATATGTTCATGACTTAAATTATGTCAATAAAAATGTAAATCATTGCTCATGTAATTTGTAAAAAAAATTGTACCACTCAAAAAAACTATCCATGAATTAAGAAACATTGTGCATTCACAAATAATATCATGACATTTTCAAAGATGTTCATAAAATGTAAAAAAATGTTTTGCCAATTTTAGACAAATGGTGATAACAAATAAAATATGCTCCATGCGATTTCAAAAAGTTGTAACACATAACAAAATATTACATGTTTTTGAAAATGTTTGTGACATTGTTGAAAAAAATAAATTTTAAAATGTGCACCATGTCTTCAAAAAATGGTCAATGTGCATTTTGCTATTTTCAATATGTAATTGTATTCATCATATATATATAAAAAAATTTAATGTGCATTTAGAAAATTTGGCACAAGTTTGAAAATAAAAAATCAAAAGAAAAATAAGAAACAAAACCAAAACTGTAGAAAAACGAAATTAATAGAAAATAAAAAATAATATGGTATACATACGAAACCCAAAACAAAAATACAAAAGATAGGCCTAATAGTCCACGTGGGCGAGCCAGGAGCAGGGGTGGGCCTATAGTTGTGCACAATGTGCTGCCCGCACAGGACCCATCAATTTGGGGCGCCCAAAACTTTTCCATGGGCCTAGTACCAAAATCACTAGTTAAAGAGTATTTATTGCAAAGATCACTCCAACTCTTCAGGTTGTGACAAGTGGCGCACATCCAGCGCGTCACTTGTCGCAACCTGAGAGTTTTTTCTTTTTTTTTCATAGATCCGTTTATTTAAAACGTTTTATCTCTCAAACCGTGCGTCCAAATCTCAAACCACTTTCAGAGTTGGATTCCTCGCGTCGAGATCTTCAAAACTACTCCCTTTGTTCCTAAATACTTGTCTTTCTAGGCATTTCAACAAGTGACTACATACGGAGCAAAATGAGTGAATCTACACTCTAAAATATGTCTACATACATCCGTATGTAGTAGTCATTTAAAATTTCTAGAAAAACAAATATTTAGGAACGAAGGGAGTAGATCCTATGTTGATAGGTTTTGATAAAATTTTCTCATGAAAAAACCGACCGAAAAAAATCAGACGAAAAAACCGAATTGGGAGCATGGGTTTTTTCCTCTCCAAAAGAGGCACGCCCGTGCCTCTCACGAAATCACAACCGTGCCTCTCGCGGAAGCAAAATCGTGACTCTCTCGGAAGGAAAAAAAGAAGAGAAAACGTGTTTTATTTTTCGTTTCCGAGGAGGCACGGCCGTGACGCTCGCAAAAGCACAACCGTGCTTCTCGCGGAAGCAAAACCGTGACTCTCGCGAAAGAGAAAAAAATAGAAAACACGTTTTTTCGTTTCCGAGAGGCACGGCCGTGACTCTCGCGAAAGCACAACCGTGTCTCCCGCAGAAGCAAAACCGTGACTCTCGCGAAAGACAAAAAAAACAAAAAACCCGTTTTTTCTTTTTCGTTTCCGAGAGGCACGGCCGTGACTCTCGCGAAAGCACAACTGTACCTCTTGTGAAAGCAAAACCGTGACTATCGCGAAAGGAAAAAGAAAACAGAAAACGCGTTTTTCTCCATTTCCGAAAAGCACGGCCGTGACTCTCGCAAAAGAAAAAAAAGAAAACACGTTTTTTCTCGCAAAAAACTTTTTTTCGAAATATTTTTTTGGTCGAAAAGCTAAGGAAGATCGATGGAAAACCAAAACATTGAAAGAAAACGTTCAAATAGCCGAAAACGTGTGCGGAAAAATAAAAAACAAACAAAATCCAAAGGGAACGCCCAGAACGCGACACATCGCGAATGACTGAGAGCGCGCCAAGTGGCGCTGATCGTTGTGAGACTTCTGAAGGAGGGCTCGTTAACTGATGGCTCCCGCCTAATACGTATTTAGATATTCCTGGGCGCTGGGCCTCGCATGGTGTTGAGCCGCTGCCCTTCCGTGTGAGTCGAGGTCGAGCGGCCACTACTCGATCGATCGGAAACGCCCCCCAAAAAAAGATCGATCGGAAACGGTATCGATCGCAGCATGCACTCCTCAAGCACAGGAAACGGGATCGTCGATCGAAAAGCGCTCGCGTCGTTACAGCCTAGGATACAGGATTGTCGATTGCAAAAGCACTCGTCGTTACAGCCTAGGAATCGGGATCGTCGATTGCAAAAGCACTCGTAGTTACAGCCTACTAGGACACTGACTGGATCGTCAATCGATCGGCTGCTGCTCGATTGGAAACGGGGTGGTCGGATCAATTGGCGGCAGTTCCAGACGCCTGCAGGGCACCGGCGGCAAGCGACCCGAGCACACGGGCGAGAGGATTGACAAGGGCATGCAACGACAGCTCTCACGGCTTCGATCTTGCGAGTGCTTCATTTTTTTTTCAAAACGGAGGTAAAAGAATTGCCTCATCGATTAATTAAGAAGAAAAGAATTGTCCAATTAATTTATGAAAAACTGGGCGAAAACCGATACAAACAACCCAAAAGAGGGCTACTCACATAGCACGAAGCACCACGAACACATACACTGCCCACCCAATGCTCCTAACACACAACACTCACAACCCTCAACACTTGGTGAGAACATCGATGCAACGACTCAGAAGATCAAAGCCACGACGAAGACACGAGAATGTGAGCACTACCCATCATGAAATCACGTATGCCTTCTCTTTGCCATCACACTTCTTGCGTTTGTTTCTCTTTGATTTCACCTTCACGAGGCAACCATCTGTCTTGCCGGATGTCGAGCGATCAGTCACCAAGCGGCTCTCAAAAGGCGGTGCCAACACACCACACGCATCCACATTCTTCAGATGCACACATGACAAAGAGGAGTCATGTTCCTCACATGAGGTCGCCGACGAGTCTATCTTCATATTCTCCACTGACAGACTCATACAAAGCTCCCTAAGCTCAGGCATGATCTTCAACATCGGAGCCACGACAACGGCCATGGACTCGCCCTCAGTGGAAGACAATATAGGGGGCGAGGTAGGCATCGATGCTGAGTTGTCTCCACCACGAGGGGAGAAACATCCGAATAACTCCGCCCCCTTGTCCTCTCCAAAGCAAACACCGTTTGCACAAGGAGCATGCGACGTCAGAGTAGTCTTCAACATAGTCGACACAGCGGAGAGTCCACTTAGAGCAGCCTCCGCTCGCTCCAAAAAACTTTCAACCCGCGCCAGACAACCTTGGAGCAGCATAGTCTGATCCAGAGCGGACTGCACCACCACTTCAGACTAGGTTGTTGAATTAGCAGAAGCAGAGACGACAGACGCCCAAGATCCACGGTGAAGTGACTTGGAGGGGAACGTGGATTTCATCGAACCCTTGCATGAAGCAGGAGCGGGACAATGCACGGAGGCGGGGCAGGACACATGCGGCATGGCAAGGCATGCCAGCGAGCTTAGAGGACGCCAGGGATTGCGGCATCCACGCACACGGTGACCGTTTTCCAAACAACGAGAGCACCGTAGCGGATCTCTGCAATGAGCCGCACGGTGCCCATGAGCGAGGCACCTGCAACATCTACCATAAAGCCAAGCGGGGATGGGACGTGGTGGAGCCACTTTCGGTGACGGTGACGACGTCAGAACACGCAGGCTGCTCCGCGGAAGCACCTCCTGCCAATGCCCACTTGTGTCCGTCTCATGCTCCACGCACATCCCGCCCGACTCGAGGGCCTTGGTGGCACCCGGTGGTGTCTGGGGAGCTAGCACCTCTTCATCATCTTCGTCGTCGTCATCACCAGCGGAGGCCCAGAACACAGATCGCGGCACACGGGTCAGTTCGTCCCCCATGCCAACGACGCTACACTCATGTTCCTCCGCATTGTCCTTGTCGATGACATTGGCCGGGGCAACGAGGGCCTGCAGCAGCACATCCGAGTCGGCACCGGCAAGCGGGATTGGAGCCGGCAGCAGCACATCCGAGGTCGCACCGACGAGCTGGACGGGGGCGGTGGGCATTGGGGCCGAAGCAGCTGCCGCAGGCCTGGGATATGGCGTGAGCGAGGCCTTCACACCCCCATCTTCCTTCCTGAATCTGCAGATTGGGGGTTGCGGCCGTGGTCGAGGGCGGACGCCGGCAGACGGGTTGGAGACAGCAACTGGAGCGCTCGACGCTGAGCATGGCTTGGTCTTCACGGCTGCTCCCACATCGCCAGCAGCACCCAGCGGCGGCAGCGGCGGAGCAGAGAACTCACGAGTAAGGGACCTCCGGCCTGGACTCGGGGAAGCAGAGGAGACCACGGCACCGAGCCCTTGACGGATCGACGCAGACGGCGGGAGAACAGCAACTGCAGCAGCGGTGGAAGACGACGCTGGATCGGTGGCCGCCGCAGACGTTCGCGACAGCGGCATCGCTGGGCGAGCCGAGAGACGTGGCAGCGCCGAGACCGTCGTGGGAGAGCACGCCGCGGGGAGCTCAGATCCGATGTCGGCGACCGCAACGGAGGTCGGAGGCTGGAGATCCAGGCGGCGGCGGCGCACGCCCAGCCGCCGCTTCCGCGGTCGCAAGAGCGCCATAGTTACACTCTTCTCACCATACTAATGAAGAACCATTATTGCCATTTTCTTCTTCTGCGAGTGCTTCATGGCTTCAAAACAGGTAGCCTGCCCTTGGTGAGCCCTCCTTTCTCATTAACTTCTGCCCTTACTCTTGATTCCTAACTAATGTTTAGCAAGGATCGTTAGAAATCGATAATTGCTTCCTCCGTTAATGACCGCAGTGTAGCAGTTCAATTGGACTGGACACGAGACTAGATGATTTAGAGCGTTCATCTAATCGCCAAATATTGATGTATAATCTTCAATTGATATCTTTAATCTTAATTTATTCATGCTTCGTATATTGTATTTCAATAATACAAATATAAGTAAGATAGGGCCCCATTTTTAGGTTTAGCACAGGGCCTCGGATTTTACCGGCCGACCCTGGCCAGGTGAGAAGCAAAATGTACGTACCGAACCAGAAAAAATCCAGCGCACAAAACAAGAATCACGCAGGGAAGAATAAAGTATATGGACTGGCCCAGTCACAACACGGGACGGAACCTTTGAGGCTAGCGGCCAGTTCTTTTGGGCGATTCTACCAGAATCGCCCCCCTTCCCAGCTTCTCCCAGAATCACTACTTCATATTTTTTTTTACAATCCTAGCTAATTAGACCTTAACTAGATAGGATTGTAAAAAAATGAAGTGGCGATTCTGGGAGAAGGTGGGGAGGGGGGTGATTCTGGGAGAATCGCCGAAAAGAACTGGCCCTAGATGGTGTTCTATCTCGCGGTAGGTGAGATATAGCACTCATGCCTAGTGAGAGCCAGGCGAGATGCAAAATCTACATGATGATTTTTCTACTATTTTTTAATACATGATGAAGATTTTTAAAATTCATGATAACCAATATAAAATGGGTGGTGAACATATTTTTAACACACGATAAACATTTTTATTAAAAAATTGTTCAAACTTTAAAAATATTTGCATTTTATTATAAAAGTGTTAATGCTTTTCCTTAAAGTTTTAATACTATTCTTATTTATCAAAAACTACATAATTTTGAGAATCTAGTATATAAAACCAATTTTGTATATAATGAAAAAAGCAAAATAAGAATAATAAGGCGTGCCATTATGTATCTTTTACCGGTTTCTTCGATTTCCAGTGATTTTCATATTTTTTTTCTCTTACATATATTTATACTCCCTACATACCCTTATACAAGGCCACTTTGTTTTTCATGTCAAACTTTGACTCATAATTTTGGTCAACAAAATATGGATTATATGTCATAAAAAAATATATCATCAGAAAGTTTTTTGAAATGTGCATCCAATGACATACTTTTTGCGGCATATAACTCACTTTTTGTTGGTAAAATTAATGATCAAAGTTAGATATAAAAATATGAAGTGGCCTTGTATAAGGGAATGGAGGGAGTATTTCAAAATGCTCTAAGATATGTTCGGTGAATTTATATTTCTGTGACATTTGAAGAAATGGTTTATTTTAAAGCACAAATGTAGTAAGATGATTTATAGTGGGCATCACGTTGATTTCAATCCGAAAGAGGAGGAGGTTGCAACCATGTTTGTTGGGATGACAGGATGCGTTATAAACAACTTCTGTGTCCAGCTAAAAAGAAAAACTTCCGTGTGACCACCCAAGCCCCAAAAGACATCTTCATTGTGGCCTCCCAAGTTGTCTTGCATGTTTTTCCGAGCTCTCACATGTTCTAATGCATTATGACCAAAAAGATATAAAGAGAAAACAACACGAACACAATTCTGAGCGTAAAAGTGCGAGATTCCGTCCAAAGCTCCTCGTTGAAACTGTAGAACACTAGAATCAGTTGATGCCCGTTCGTTTTTGTTTTTATTTTTGACTGAGCAGTTCGTCCCCTTTTGTACGACTGGGTGGCTATTGTGGAAGAGCTGGTGGTAGTTTTTTTTAACACAGTACAGACACAAGCACTCATATACATGCGCATACACTCACTTCTATGAACGCGCACATGCACACCATACCCCTATGAGTACCTCCGAAAGACTAAGCCGGCATATCATCTTGAAATTTACGAAGTCACCGTAGGCACCTCGTCGTCGACGGAAACGTCTCCTCCCACTGAATGCGCATCGCCGAAAATTCTGAAATAAATCCAGGAATAAATGCGAGCATCAGGATTTGAACCCTGATAGGCTAGGGATACCACAGTCCCTCTAACCATCCAACCATAGATTGGTTCGCCCTGGTCGACGTAGTTAGGTCATGGTCGATCTAGTTAACACAGGCTCCTTAAAAAAATATAGTACATAGTAAAATACTGACAATATATGCTGGGTCGCTTTGTGTACGTAGTAATAGTGGAGTTTGTTTGTTCCCCTAAAAAATGCAATTTGTTTGCGGTCGATTTGGATTACGTACATAGTCGGAATCGGAAGAGCAGGAAGGAACCTTTGAACGTGACGGAACCGACCGGAGAATGGAACATGCATGCACGTAGTAGCTTGGCCCGCAATCCGTCTCTCTCTCCCACTCCCACGGCATATAAATTCCAACTTGAAAGCTCGGGCAACAACATCCCAACGACGTACTCCCTGTCTTTGAAAGAGTGTACTTCTAACAAAATTGAAGGATCAAATTATCTCAAAGTTTAATCAAGTTTGTGCAAAAATATATCAATTTTTGCGAAACCAAATAGTATATGATGAGAATATATTTTATCCTAAATCTAATGCTACTAATTTGATGGCATAAATGTTGATGTATTATTGTATAAATGTGGTCAGATATAAAAGAGTTTGACTTTCCAACAAAGTTAGAAGTACACTCTTTCAAAAATGAAGGGAGTAACCATGAACACGCCCGTAGCGGACGGGGATTGCAGCATCTGTGATCCCTCATCCATGCACACAGCGTCCTGTGAGATCGGGCGCCTGCCGGGAGGAGCTACTTGTGCGCGTGATATCGCTCACCTCGCTGGTGGCCGCCTGCCATGCAGCTGTTGTCTCCCGGGCCTTTCGAGCCACCGCCGACAGCGACACCGTCTGGTCCTGCTTCATGCCACGCGAGCTTCCGCGCTTCGCCAAGAAGCAGATCTCCCCATCGATGGCGTCCAAGAAGGCGGTTTTCCAGCGCCTCTCCTGCCTGCCCTCCTTCCTTCCACGCAAGCTCATGGTACGTACTCCTTCTGTTCCAGATTACTCGTCATGGTTTTATTTCAAATTTGAACTAAAACCAAGGCCGGTCATGAGATTTCGGGAGCCCGGGGCGAAACTAAAACCTTAGGGGCCCTCAACATAAACATCAAAATAACAGGCTATGAAGAAAGTATACAACAGTGCGTGATGCAAAGACAAGTTTACTGTCATGCTTGAACTACATCTGTAGGAGTATATTATTTTAGGTACCAAAAGGGACAGAAGACTCCAAGAATGGTCCTAAAACAATTTGCATCCTAAATGCATTGTTGAATTCAAAATTTGAATTCTCGTAATGAAAATGGTAGAATCTTACCACAAATAGGAGTATACATGAGAAATTAGATAGATGAGTAAATCCATATGACTGATGTGGAAAATACTTCTTCATAACTTCAAAACTTAGATACCTTTATATCTTCAAAATCAAATCTATGGTGACGTGGTAGTGCAAAGATACTCCCACCTAGTTATGCAAATCATTAAATCAAGAGTTAGTTACCCAATTATGCCGTCATTGCTCAGTTCATATATAAACTAACAGCCGTGAGCAGCATCCGGAACCTCTTCCTTGCCTTGACAATTGAATCTATAGCACCACATGAACATCAGTATTAAAGCACAGAACCAGAATGATCAATTGTGCAAATAGTGGAAGATGCCGTCCAGCAATACTCATCTCTATAGACGAAACACAGCAGCACCGATCCGCCGCTGATTTCCGGCGCAGACCACGTCTCTAGATCGGCCACAATCTAGGCGTGAGACGAAAAGGCGGCGCCGGCTGCGTTCGTGAGGGTGATGCACGCGTTTGGTCATCGATCCCGCGAGTGAATGCGTGAGTTATGCCGATGTATCCGATGTATCAGACTTTCCATCTACAATTTTCGCAAAAAAAAATAGACTTTCCATCTACAATAGCTGCTACCACTTTACCCATGGGCCAGCACAGATGAACTTTTTTACTGCCTAAATGCAAAATACATATTTGGGGGCCCCTCCACCTTGGGGGCCCGGGCGGCTGCCCCCTCCCCCCCCTTCAAGGCCGGTCCTGACTAACACCTCGACGAGTAATTTGAAACGGAGGGAGTACTACATAGTATTACCGCCATCAAACTGCTACTGAATTTTTGCATAAACATATAGCTAGCTAGGTTTTTTCTTCTAATTCTTCGACCGGCACGAGAGATGTTTCCATATGGATCCATGCACTAATAGGTTGGCGTTTTTTTTTCTTTTCTTTTAGTGCACATATACCTACTAACGTACGTGTGGTGCAGCACATGAGGCTCGACAAGGCTACCGGCGCCAAGTGCTTGTTGCTTTCGGCAGAGATACTACAGGTCACCAAGTACCAGCGCTACGTATGGGACTTGACTCCTAGCGGGGCAAATTTTTGTGTTTTGACCCTTTTCTAAAACCTATTCGAGATTTGACCCTAGTTTGAAAAAAAATTGAGATCTGACCCTTTTGCTATCGTCAGAGTCCATGACGGTAGGGTCTAACAACCTACCGCCAAGGACTTTGGCCGTAGAAAACATCGCAACCGCCAACCGGGCTGGTGGTAGCCTGCACAACCCTACCGTCAAGGTGCTTGGCGGTAGGCACGAGCACGCACTGTGTTTAATATTTAGGAGGTTTTTGGCGGTAGGGCATGCAACCCTACCGCCAGGGACCTTGATGGTAGGCTGTTATACCCTACCGCCATGGTCCCTGGCGGTAGCAAAAGGGTCAGATCTCGAAAAAAATTAAATTAGGGTCAAATCTCGAATAGGTTTCAGAAAAGGGTCAAATCTCGAAATTTAGCCTCCTAGCGGTTTTGACTACGAAACTCTCAACGCTAGCAAAAGGTTAAAACCGTACATTTCCATATAACGAATTCCATCTACTGCTTAATTTGTCTCACTACTATAATATTTGGAGTGGCACAAATCTTAATTATGTCTATATTTCGTGCCACATGTCGTGACATTAAGGAAGTGTGGCAAAATAGATATCCGCGGGAAGATACACAGCAGGATGCTCTCCGAAAACGTAACGTATGCCGCTTACATGGTGTTTAAGCTACACCCCACTTAATTCTATGGGTTGGATTATCCGTTCCAGGAGGCTTCAGTTAGCGTAGGAGAGGGACGTGAATCAGTCTCGCAAGTTTGCCTGCAAAGTTGTGTGGAGGATGAGGGCGGTGCTGGCGAGTCACCACATATACATGTCTTGGAATCACCTGCATATGGTCTAGAATGGGAAATTACTCTTGGAGATGACATGGCAATCCCTCGGAGGAGGGACGACGGTTGGATGGAGGTGGAGTTGGGTGAGTTCTACAACGAGGAAGGCTGCGACTGTGAGGTGTTGGTTAGCCTAACAGAGACGACACTGACCAACAAGTGTGGTCTTATGTTGTTTGGCATTGAGTTTAGAAATAAGATACAAAAGCCAACGAGGTTGCCGTGTGTAATGTAAGAATATCTAGCCGTCTGGTGAAAAATATACATATAGAAATATTAGGACAAATTATGAAGTGAAGTAAAAAATGTATTGTAAAGGTGCAAGCTACCATTTCTCTCCTCTTTATTTACCCAACCCCAATAAGCTAAGTGCATGTAAAATTAAGGACACCATGTGTAAAATGTTACTGGTCTTGATTATCATGAGAGACAAGCATTTTTTCTATTTGGAAGTGCATTGAGAAGATAGAAGTACACTTTTTTGTGGACAAATTTTAAAGCCAAACGTACACTCTTCACCGAACGGAGGAAGTAGGAGCAAAGAAAGTTTATTTCTGCATTTTTGGTTATATATATCAAAAACCGCCAAGAACTTGAGTAATCAGAGAGGGGGCGCACAAAGTGGGGTCATTGTAACAACATCCTTTTTCGGAAAGAAGAATAATGCCGAAATTAATGGATTGTACTTTGTACCCCCTATTGTATACATAGCTGATGAAAAAGGCTAGAAGAAATAATAAATGTACAACAAATTTATTGTACAGAAATGATTGGAAATGGATGTATATAACCAGATTTTGAGTATCGTCGGATTCGCCTTCACCGTCGCCTCCCAAGTCAATCTCCCGGCATGTACTTTCTAGCTCTCGCATCTTAGCACAACAAAAGACCCTCGCTAGGCTGGGTGTAGAAGTGCGAGATTCCGTCCAAAGCCCCTCGCTGAAACAGTAGAACCACTAGAACAGTTCCTTGTCTTTAATACGACGGGTAAGAGAGCTGGTCGACGTGGTTAGGTCATGGTCGATATAACGCAGCGCTCGACCCGGTTGGTCACATACAATAGCAATAACGTACTCTCAATATCTGCAGGGTCGTTTGGTGATTTGATCATGGTTGACGATCGATTTGGAACTTCAATGCGACGGGAACCGGAGGCCGGAACATGCATGCATGCACGGTCGGCACGTGACGAATATACAAAGGCTAGAGCATACAAGTACTAGTAGTAGGACAAAATGCGCCTAATTCTTTTCCATTTTAAAACAGCACGTGGAAATTGTTTACGTCTTTACGAGCGCGTGCGTTGAAGAATCGCCGGGGCGGTCAAACCGCGCCAACATGTGGGGCCCGGTCGCATGCGGCCGGAAGCTGCTGCGAGTGGCTGGCTGAGTGCTGTCTACCACGCGTGGCTAGCAATGATCGGTGGCCTCCTGCCATGCATGCATCCATGCATGGCCCAGTCGGTCAGCGGTAGCATCAGCTTGAACCTTGAATGCTCCGATTGCGGCTGAGGCGGCGAATAGTAGCTTTCCTTTTGTTTTGTATGCAGGAAAAAAAAATGTTTTCTTGATCTAATTTGGCTGTAAACGACATACGTATATGCCATCGATCGATCCGGCACTTCGTTGTCTGCTGCGGCAGCAATAGCACGACCGATCGACCGCCTACCCACGGTCCCACCCCGGTAGCCCACAGTATGCAATGACATGTGGATGTGGTTTTAGTTGGTTATCCATTAGATTTTGGACCTGAAAATTGGACTATTTTTATTTTGAAAATTTCAATCTATTCGTCAAATAGTATGATAGTAAAATTGACAACAGAATTAACAGAAATTACATCCATGCTCGTAGACCACCTAGCGACGACTACAATCACTGAAACGAGCTGAAGGCGTGCCGCTGTCATGACCCCTCCCTCACAGGAGCCGGGCAAATCTTATTATAATAGACAGTTACAAAATCATTGTGTTAAGACACCAAATGACCAACACAACTATCGTGAATGAAGAGCAACATCTATCGAAAGGATCAAACCTATAAACAAACAAATGCAGACGAACGAAGACCGGATCCATCAAAGACAAACATTGACCGAATCCTACGAGACCCATCGAAGAACACCTCCACAAGCCCTCCCACAATGCTGGACGAATCGCTGGGATGAGGGCTAGGCGGAGAGAATCTTATTCCATTTTCACGGAGCCGATGCCACCTAGCTTACTGTGTAACTACCCCGTCCAGGTTTAAGTCCAAGACTCAGGTGCTCACATATTTCTGTATTTATTTCAATCTTATTAGGGTGGTCTGTATTGTGTTTAAGAAAAGTCAAAATATATAGCACACCAATCTATGCATGCAACTGGCTAAACTTCAACGGTGTTTCATGCCCACAGAAACGGAATCTTTCAAGAGCAAGGGGTTGAAGAACAGAAAGGACCAGGCAAAGGGGTCGATCGATAATAGAAGGATGAATCACAAAGTCAAAACGTGGAGCCACTCTCATCTCGTGGTCAGCTCCGGGGGCCAGCTCAACACCGACCGCCAGGTCAATCCAGCCCAACCCAACCCATTTTACTGTGTCATTCCACGCAATTAATCTCTAGCTAATCTCTTGTGAACACGCGTGGACTTCTTCGCATCCCCGACACCACTATAAAACGCGCACCCGCTTCCTCTCCCGTTTGTTCAACTCCACGGCAACTTGGTCTGCTTTTCTTAGCTTCTTCATTCGCTCTCCACCAGTTCCATTCCACGATCAATCTTTCGCGAGCTAGCTTCTTCTTCAATCGTACAGCAGGCTATGGCGATGGAGGGGCCGTCGGTGGAGGTGCCGCCGTACTTCCTTTGCCCGATCTCGCTGGAGATCATGCGGGACCCCGTCACGCTCGCCACCGGCATCACCTACGATCGCTGCAGCATCGAGCGCTGGCTCTCCGACGGCCACGCCACCTGCCCCATCACGCAGCAAAAGCTCGCGGAGGCCGACCGGGAGGCCACGCCCAACCACACGCTCCGCCGCCTCACCCAGGCCTGGTGCGCTCTGCACGCCGTCGAGCGCTTCCCCACCCCGCGCCCGCCCCTTGACGCCTGCCGCGTCGCCGAGATAGTCGAAGAGGGACGCGGCGCCGGCCGGCAGAAGGAGCTGGCCGCGCTCCGGGAGATCAAGGACATCGTCGCCGAGAGCGACCGCAACAGGCGCTGCGTCGAGGCCACGCCCGGGGCCGTCGAGTTCCTCGTCTCTGTCGTCAGGAACCATGCCACCACGTCCAAGTCGGCAGAAGATTTGTCAGAACTGTCGCTGGATTCCCCGACGTCCACGAGCTCGCCGGAGGAGGAAGCGCTCAGCGTCATCTGCTCGCTCAAGCCGTCCAAGAAAAGCCTTGTCCGTATCCTCGAGGAAAACCTAGACTTCTTGGACACACTGGTGTGCATGCTGCGGCGACCGAGCTACCGGTCCCGCTGTTACGGCATCCTCCTGCTGAAGGCGATGGTCTCGGTGATGGAGCCGGCGCGTATCATGGCGGTGAGAACCGAGGTGGTGCAGGAGGTGGTGCGCGTGGTGTCCGACAGGGTGTCCGCCAAGGCGGTGAAGGCCGCGCTGAACGTCTTGTGCCGGCTGTGCCCGTGGGGCCGGAACCGCGTCAAGGCCGCGGAGGCCGGCGCGATGACTGTGCTGGTGGAGCTGCTCCTCGACGACGGTGGGCGGCACCCGACCGAGCTGGCGGTGGTGGCTATCGACCACCTCTGCGGCTGTGCGGAGGGGCGGTCGGACCTGGTGGCGCACCCGGCGGGGCTGGCCATCATGGCCAAGAAGGCTATGCGGGTCTCACTGACCACAACCGAGAGCGCGGTGCGCGCTCTGCACGCCGTGGCAATGCATTCGCCGACACCAGCCGTGCTGCGGGAGATGCTGGCCGTCGGGGTGGTGGCGAAGCTGCTGTTGGTTCTACAAGTGGACGCCGGCGAGCGAGCCAGGGCCAAGGCCAAGGAGCTGCTCAAGATGCACGCTAGGGTTTGGAAGGACTCCCCATGCTTGCAAGTGCACCTCAAGGCATATTACCCTTGCTGATTTCATCACGCCGATCGTCGTTTATTAGGCTGGTCATAGGTAGGGTAACTTAGCTAGTAATATAGCGCATTTCAAGACAAATTTGCTTATGTACATGTAGTTAATGACAAGAGAGGTGTTTGAAGTAACATAACATGTTACTGTAACACAATGCAATCCAAAGCAAATTGAGTCTACAATCTAATAAATGCAATCATATATATGATATTACTTTTCGGATGTTACTTTGCACAATAAAGGTAGTAACATGGACTAGTGCTATATGCATGACACTAATCTAAGTTACTCCCAACTCTATGACTAGCCTAGGAGAAGCACATTGCTCTCTTTTAATTTATGTTGTAATTATCTACAAGAATTGTCATCAATGATTCACATTGCTTAATTGATTGTAAATAACATTTCATCAACAGGAGGAACACATTGCACCCCATGAGTGTTTGCATGTAGTTTAGAAACCGCATGTAATACTTGTTTATTGCAGACAATTATAAAATGAAACCGCCTCTGTGAGAAACACAACTGTTGTTGCTATTTGGAAAATGCCTCCAATGTTTGTTACACTGACCATGAGTTCAGTGTGAGAGTTTCCATTCGCCCCACTTGTGACTGTTTTGAGGGGAGGAAAAGGGGGGGGGGTTGCTGCTGATGGTCAATGAATTGGTATGGAGGGTTGTCGCTGAGCACCATTTTGAGAGGGATCACCAATTTGAAGTGGAGGG
>NC_041390.1:613362023-613373784 GCF_002162155.2 Triticum dicoccoides
GATTATTGCCGCCGGGTCACCAATTTGAAGTGGAGGGTGGGCACCATTTTGAGAGGGGGGCATGTTATTCCTCTGTACCTGAATCGAAGCTATGTACTCCCTTTATTTTGATATACTCTGCATAGTGTAGTTTTGGTGAAGCTATTGCAGATATTAATAAATATGGCTACAAAGTTGGGCAAAGTTCAGAAAAAATATTCATAAGCCAAAGTTAGTATGCAGAGCAAAACAAAACAAATGTGCTAGGTAAATGTTTCAATAATATAATTATGATAAGCAGATAATTTCTTGTAATAGAAGGTTATTATTGTGTTACTTTTGTTATGTTGCAGAGCTGCATCGAGCTTGGATGTATGTCAACAATAGTTTGAGCAATGAGTTCATGGATGGGTTGTTAGTTTTTTCTTTTTCTTTTTTGGAAGCAGCTGACTGAGATAGATTGAGAAGGAAAGTGAATGCATATGTTTCCCATGTTTCGTGTGTCAATATTTGCAAAGTATGAAAAGCACTACAGAGATCCAGACACATTTTATCAAGAGGAGATTCGTGTTGGGATATGAATGTTGGAGTAAACATGGTGAAGGGATAAATGTGCATGGTTGTGAAAGGCCAAATGTCGTGAACATCACACATGATGTTCTCATAATCACTATAATTGATGAGTCCATGCAGGACTCTCGTCATAATATAATAATGACGCACCGACGGATGATGATGACACACCGAAAGAACATGCGGTGCCCCCATGTTTGGTTTTGGTAATTGATGACAATCTCTATGGTCTAATGGTTGCCTCGAGTTATATTTGAAGGTTTTGTCCATAGGCTTTTCTTGGAGTACATGTGTTGGTTTTAAGGAGAGTTTGTGTCGACCAAGGTGCTATTCAAGGAATTATCCAAAGATTGGTCATGTGAGTGTTGAGCTTATTGCAAGCATGTTTTGAAGAAGAAGATTGTATGATCATTCATGTTTACCTTCAAGACATCATCCAAATGAAGAGAGTTGGAAAGATTCAAGGTTGACCAAGACTAAGTCAATAGTGAATCAAGTTGATCAACTCACAAAGCGTAGAAGATATACCGAGAGGGATCAAGTGATCCCATGGTATGGTAAGCGTTGTCCATTAGGCTTTGTGTACTAACCCATGGTCTATGTGAGAGTTCTATGTGGGTTTAGGTATGTGCCCATGAGATAGCATAAAGAGGAAGATATCATACAACCCATGGAGAGGATAACACCAAGTGGTGATCGTCATCAAGATTGCCGTGTGCAAGTTCAAGCGGAGCATCACGAAGAGATCAAATGCTTGAAGCTTGATGTCCATTGTGGTGACAATGGACTTGTGAGGATGTGTGGAAGAGTGGCTCAACCATAGTGGCTTATAGGGGAGCAATCAACTGGTCTTCATCGACCCAATGCAATCGAGAAAGGTGGTCCATCTTGAGGAGGACAAGATCGTCATCATCTAGCTCAAGTGGATCTTGCGCAAGGAAAAGGTTTGCCCTTGGTAGGTTTTCTATTTTACCGGTCTCATGGTGGTAGCTGGGAGACCTTATAGGATCGATTGCCGTACTATCAAGGGGGGCTCTCGATGAGTAGCTTTATCGTATCGTTCGTAGAGAGCTCAAACCATTGCATCCTTGCATCATCTTTCTTGGTTCTTGTTTGGTTCTCTTTGTGAGTTTTGGAGCTTATAGTCATCTTGATGACAAGCTCGAGTTCATCGAAAACGGAGTTCTCTTGCATCTTCTATGATGTTTTCGATGTTGGAGGTTATGCCCGTTCTTCTCTGTTGGAGGTTTCACTCCTCCATTTGTTAGGCATACCTCCCCTGCCTCTTCTTACTATAACCAACAAGTTTGAGTTTGCTCAATTCGGAGCTCATCTGCAGAAGTTGTGACAGTTTAGGCTTTATTGCATCCTCTGTGTTCTCTGTGGTGTACTTGAAAGCCTCTCGTGGTAGTACCGTGGCCAGGGCGGTAGTACCGCTTATCGGCGGTAGTACCGCTGGTACTACCGCCCCTGTTGTGATCTCGACTTTTTCGTGTCTAGTTTTCGTAAAAGACCATGCAGGGGAGCGGTAGTAGGGACGCTGGTAGTACCGCTTGTTTAAGCGGTAGTACCGCTCCTACGTTCGCTCCAACTGCCGCACAGCTCGTTGCCCTCCTCTGTTTTTCCAGCGGCTGTTGGGAGCAGCAGTACCGCTCACTAGCGGTAGTACCTGATAACCCGCAAGTATAGGGGATCGCAACAATTTTCGAGGGTAAAGTATTCAACCCAAATTTATTGATTCGACACAAGGGGAGCCAAAGAATACTCTCAAGTATTAGCAGCTGAGTTGTCAATTCAACCACACCTGGAAACTTAATATCTGCAGCAAAGTATTTAGTAGCAAAGTAATATGATAGTAGTAGTAACGGTAGCAAAAGGTAACACTAGTAAAAGTAATGTTTTTGGTATTTTGTAGTGATGATAACAATAGCAACGGGAAAGTAAATAAGTGAAGAACAATATATGGAAAGCTCGTAGGCAATGGATCGGTGATGGAGAATTATGCCGGATGCGGTTCATCATGTAACAGTCATAACCTAGGGTGACACAGAACTAGCTCCAGTTCATTCATATAATGTAGGCATGTATTCCGAATATAGTCATACGTGCTTATGGAAAAGAACTTGCATGTCATCTTTTGTCCTACCCTCCAGTGGCAGCGGGGTCCTTACGGAAACTAAGGGATAGTAAGGCCTCCTTTTAATAGAGTACCGGAACAAAGCATTAACACATAGTGAATACATGAACTCCTCAAACTACGGTCATCACCGGTAAGTATCCCGATTATTTCACTTCGGGGATAACGTATCACAACACATAATAGGTGACTATAGACTTGCAGGATAGGATCAAGAACACTCATATATTGATGAAAACATAATAGGTTCAGATCTGAAATCATGGCACTCGGGCCCTAGTGACAAGCATTAAGCATAGCAAAGTCATAGCAACATCAATCTCAGAACATAGTGGATACTAGGGATCAAACCCTAACAAAACTAACTCGATTACATGATAGATCCCATCCAACCCATCACTGTCCAACAAGCCTATGATGGAATTACTCACGCACGGTGGTGAGCATCACGAAATTGGTGATGGAGGATGGTTGATGATGATGATGGCGACGGATTCCCCTCTCCGGAGCCCCGAACGGACTCCAGATCAGCCCTCCCGAGAGGTTTTAGGGCTTGGCGACGGCTTCGTATCGTAAAACGCGACGAATTCTTCTCTCTGATTTTTTTCTCCCCAAAACACAATATATAGAGTTGGAGTTGGAGTCGAAGGAGCTCCAGGGGGCCCATGAGGTACGGGGCGCGCCCCCCACCCTCGTGGACAGGTGGTGGCCCCCTGGCCTTCATCTTTTGCATGTATTTTTTATATTTTACAAAAAGTTGCTCCGTGAAGTTTCAGGTCATTCCGAGAACATTTGTTTCTGCACATAAATAACACCATGGTAATTCTGCTGAAAACACCGTCAGTCCGGGTTAGTTCCATTCAAATCATGCAAGTTAGAGTCCAAAACAAGGGCAAAAGTGTTTGGAAAAGTAGATACGACGGAGACGTATCAACTCCCCCAAGCTTAAACCTATACTTGTCCTCAAGCAATTCAGTTGACAAACTGAAAGTGATAAAGAAAAACTTTTACAAACTCTGTTTGGTCTTGTTGACGTAAATATGTAAAGCCAGCATTCAAGTTTTCAGCAAAGATTATAACTAACCACATTCGCAATAATGCTTAGGTCTCAAGTTTACTCATATCAATAGCATAATCAACTACCGAGCAATAACAATAAATCTCGGATGACAACACTTTCTCAAAACAATCATAATATGATATAACAAGATGGTATCTCGCTAGCCCTTTCTGAGACCGCATAACATAAATGCAGAGCACCTTTAAAGACCAAGGACTAGCTAGACATTGTAATTCATGGTAAAAGAGATCCAGTCAAGTCATACTCAATGTAAACTAACAATAATGAATGCAAATGATAGCCGTGCTCTCCAACTGGTGCTTTTTAATAAGAGGATGATGACTCAACATGAAAGTAAATAGAAAGGCCCTTCACAGAGGGAAGCAGGGATTTGTAGAGGTGCCAGAGCTCGGTTTTGAAATAGAGATGAATAATATTTTGAGCGGTATACTTTTATTGTCAACATAACAACCAAGAGATGGTGATATCTTCCATGCTACACACATTACAGGCGGTTCCCAAACAGAATGGTAAAGTTTATACTCCCCCTTCCACCAACAAGCATCAATGCATGGCTTGCTCGAAACAACGAGTGCCTCCAACTAACAAGAGTCCCAGGGGGAGTTCTGTTTGCAATTATTTTGATTTAGTTTGCATAAAGCATGGGACTGGGCATCCCGGTGACCAGCCATTTATCTCGTGAGTGAGGAGCGGAGTCCACTCCTCTTGAGAATAACCCGCCTAACATGGAAGATACAGACAGCCCTAGTTGATACATGAGCTATTCGAGCATACAAAACAGGATATTTATTTGAAGGTTTAGAGTTTGGCACATACACATTTACTTGGAACGGCAGGTAGATACCGTATATAGGTAGGTATGGTGCACTCATATGGAATAACATTGGGGTTTAAGGGATTGGATGCACAAGCAGTATTCCCGCTTAGTACAGGTGAAGGCTAGCAAAAGACTAGGAAGCGACCAGCTAGAGAGCGACAACAGTCATGAACATGCATTAAAATTAATCAACATCGAATGCAAGCATGAGTAGGATATAATCCACCATGAACATAAATATCGTGAAGGCTATGTTGATTTTGTTTCAACTACATGTGTGAACATGCTGTTGGAAATATGCCCTAGAGGCAATAATAAAAGGATTATTATTATATTTCCTTGTTCATGATAATTGTCTTTTATTCATGCTATAATTGTGTTATCCGGAAATCGTAATACATGTGTGAATACATAGACACCAACATGTCCCTAGTAAGCCTCTAGTTGACTAGCTCGTTGATCAACAGATAGTCATGGTTTCCTGACTATGGACATTAGATGTCATTGATAACGAGATAACATCATTAGGAGAATGATGTGATGGACAAGACCCAATCCTAAACATAGCACAAGATCGTATAGTTCATTTGCTAGAGTTTTTCCAATGTCAAGTATCTTTTCCTTAGACCATGAGATCGTGTAACTCCCGGATACCGTAGGAGTGCTTTGGGTGTACCAAACGTCACAACGTAACTGGGTGACTAGTAGAAACAGGGCTATGGTCCAGGCCGGCTCAGCCCATTAGTCCCGGTTCAGTGTAGAACCGGGACCAATGTGGGCATTGGTCCCGGTTCGTGAGCCCAGGGGGCCGGCCGGGCCACGTGGGCCATTGGTCCCGGTTCGTCTGGACCTTTTGGTCCCGGTTGGTGGGACGAACCGGGACCAATGGGCCTCACTCCTGGCCCACCACCATTGGTCCCAGTTGGTGGCTTGAACCGGGACCAAAGGCTCCCCTTTAGTCCCGGTTCATGCCACCAACCGGGACCAATGAGGTGCCTATATATACCCCCTCGCGCAAGAGCAGAGCACAGTGCTCTGTTTTTTCTGGCCGAGGGGGAGAGGGCTTTGTGGTGCTCTAGCTCACCTCCTATGCACATGAGGTGTTCGATGGAATGCCCGAGCCACACTACTTAAGCTTTCTCCTCTCGAAGCTCGACCTCCAAGCTCCATTTTCCTCGAGATTTGTCTAGATTTAGCGGTCCGTCACGCCCCGTCCCCATCTTCACCGCCGTCGATCACCCGCGCCGATCTCATCACCGACACCACCGTGGTGAGCCTCTTGTTCTTATCTTCTTTCTGAAAGGAAAAATATTCTTACTTGTATGTTTAGAAAGATACTTGTATCATTTTCTTACATTTATTATTGCATCTTATATAGTGCGATGGTTTTGGTATCCGCCCCCGTCGGCCCTCGTCCTGTCTATGATTCAGATTTGGTATGTATATTATCTTTATAACTATTGGTTCATTTATTGTTTATGAAAATTATGCCGACCAACGTGACATAGATTTTATTTATCTAGGATGTATGTGAATCGGAAATGCCAACCGACCCTATTGTCGAGAGGTTAAATTTAGTTGAAGAAGAAAACAATTTGTTAAAGGAAAAAATAAAAAAAATTGAGGAGGAGAAGATGATATTGGAGTTGCATGTTGCGGATGTCGTCGATGATCACAAGATCAAGATGGATGCAATGCGCTTGAAGATTAGAAAGATTAGAAAATATGCCATTCATACCGAGGCTTGGTATCATTATGCCGTTGGATCAATTGTTACCTTGGTTGCGATTATGATCGCATTTGTTTTCGCATTGAAATGTTTTACATAGTTTCAATGTATGGTTTAATTAATTAGATGCTCTGGAGAGCTATATGTTGTTAGATGAGAACTATGTATGCACTTTGGTTTTAATGCGATGATGAACTTCTATTAATTTGGACACTTAATTATATATAATGCACACAGATGAACCGGCAATGGATGTACGGTGACAGACACACCCGCGAGTACATTAAGGGCGTGCATGAGTTTCTCGATGCGGCTGAGGCAAACAAGCAGAATGGTTTTATGTGTTGTCCATGCACTGAATGTGGGAATACGAGGTCTTACTCTAACCGAAAAATCCTTCACTCCCAATTACTTTAAAATGGTTTCATGCCACACTATAATGTTTGGACGAGGCACGGAGAAATAGGGGTTATGATGGAAGACGTCAAAGAAGAAGAGTACGATGACAACTATGTGCCCCCTGAATACGGTGATGCTGCAACGGGGGGAGCTGGTGAAGATCAAGAGGAACCAGACGATGTGCCCAATGATGCTGCCACGGGTGAAGCTGCTGAAGATCAAGAGGAACCAGACAATGTGCCCGATGATGATGATCTCCGCCGGGTCATTGTCGATGCAAGGACGCAATGCATTAGTCAAAAGGAGAAGCTGAAGTTCGATCGCATGTTAGAGGATCACAAAAAAGGGTTATACCCCAATTGAGAAGATGGCAACACAAAGCTCGATACCGTACTGGAATTGCTGCAGTGGAAGGCAGAGAATGCTGTGACTGACAAAGGATTTGAGAAGCTACTGAAAATATTGAAGAAGAAGCTTCCAAAGGATAACGAATTGCCCGACAGTACATACGCAGCAAAGAAGGTCGTATGCCCTCTAGGATTGGAGGTGGAGAAGATACATGCATGCCCTAATGACTGCATCCTCTACCGCGGTGCATACAAGGATCTGAACGCATGCCCGGTATGCGGTGCGTTGCGGTATAAGATCAGACGAGATGACCCTGGTGATGTTGACGGCGAGCCCCTCAGGAAGAGGGTTCCTCTGAAGGTGATGTGGTATGCTCCTATAATACCACGGTTGAAACGTCTGTTCAGAAACGAAGAGCATGCCAAGTTGATGCGATGGCACAGTGAGAACCGAAAGAAAGATGGGAAGTTGAGAGCACCCGCTGACGGGTCGCAGTGGAGAAAAATCGAGAGAAAGTACTGGGATGAGTTTGCAAAGGACCCAAGGAATGTATGGTTTTCTTTAAGCGAGGATGGAATTAATCCTTTCGGGGAGCAGAGCAGCAATCACAGCACCTGGCCTGTGACTCTATGTATGTATAACCTTCCTCCTTGGACGTGCATGAAGCGGAAGTTCATTATGATGCCAGTTCTCATCCAAGGCCCTAAGCAACCCGACAACGAAATTGATGTGTACCTAAGGCCATTAGTTGAAGAACTTTTACAGCTGTGGAATGCAAACGGTGTACGTACGTGGGATGAGCACAGACAGGAGGAATTTAACCTTAAGGCGTTGCTGTTCGTGACCATCAATGATTGGCCCGCTCTCAGTAACCTTTCAGGACAGACAAACAAAGGATACCACGCATGCACGCACTGTTTAGATGACACTGAAAGTATATACATGGACAAATGCAGGAAGAATGTGTACCTGGACCATCGTCAATTTCTTCCGACCAACCATCAATGTCGAAAGAAAGGCAAGCATTTCAAAGGCGAGGCAGATCACCGGAAGAAGCCCGCCATGCGCACCGGTGATCACGTGCTTGCTATGGTCAATGATTTACACTACGTAATCTTTGGAAAGGGTCCCGGTGGACTAGCTATTCTGAATAACGCTGTGGGACACGCACCCATGTGGAAGAAGAAATCTATATTTTGGGACCTACCCTACTGGAAAGACCTAGAGGTCCGCTCCTCAATCGACGTGATGCATGTGACGAAGAACCTTTGCGTGAACCTGCTAGGCTTCTTGGGCGTGTATGGGAAGACAAAAGATACACCTGAGGCACGAGAGGACCTGCAACGTTTGCACGAAAAAGACGGCATGCCTCCGAAGCAGTATAAAGGTCCTGCCAGCTATGCTCTTACGAAAGAAGAGAAAGAAATCTTCTTTGAATGCCTGCTCAGTATGAAGGTCACGACTGGCTTCTCGTCGAATATAAAGGGAATAATAAATATGCCAGAGAAAAAGTTTCAGAACCTAAAGTCTCATGACTGCCACGTGATTATGACGCAACTGCTTTCGGTTGCATTGAGGGGGCTTCTACCGGAAAACGTCCGATTAGCCATTGTGAAGCTATGTGCATTCCTCAATGCAATCTCTCAGAAGGTGATCGATCCAGAAATTGTACCAAGGCTAAGGAGTGATGTGGCGCAATGTCTTGTCAGTTTCGAGCTGGTGTTCCCACCATCCTTCTTCAATATCATGACGCACGTCCTAGTTCATCTAGTCGACGAGATTGTCATCCTGGGGCCCGTATTTCTACACAATATGTTCCCCTTTGAGAGGTTCATGGGAGTCCTAAAGAAATATGTCCGTAACCGCGCTAGGCCAGAAGGAAGCATCTCCATGGGCCATCAAACAGAGGATGTTATCGGGTTTTGTGTTGACTTCATTCCTGGCCTTAACAAGATAGGTCTCCCTAAATCGCGGTATGAGGGGAGACTGACTGGAAAAGGCACTCTTGGAAGAGACTCAATAATATGCAGGGACGGATATTCTTGGTCTCAAGCACACTACACAGTTCTACAGAACTCTACCTTGGTGACCCCGTATGTCGATGAACACAAGAACAGTCTGCGCTCCAAACACCCGGAGCAGTGCGATGACTGGATTACATGTGAACACATCAGGACTTTCAGCAGTTGGTTGGAAACACGTCTCAGAGGTGACAACACTGTTTGTGATGAGTTGTACTTGTTGTCCAGGGGACCATCTTTGACTGTATTGACTTACAAAGGATACGAGATAAATGGGAATACATTTTACACGATCGCCCAAGATCAAAAGAGCACCAACCAAAACAGCGGTGTCCGCTTTGATGCAGCAACCGAGAGCAGAAAGGACACATATTATGGTTACATAGTGGACATATGGGAACTTGACTACGGACCTGATTTTAAGGTCCCTTTGTTTAAGTGCAAGTGGGTCAATCTGTTAGGCGGCAGGGTACAAGTAGACCCACAGTACGGAATGACAACAGTGGATCTGAAAAATCTTGGGTACACTGACAAACCGTTCGTCCTAGCCAATGATGTGGCACAGGTTATCTATGTGAAGGACATGTCTACCAAACCATGAAAAAGAAAAGATAAGGAAGCGAATACATCATACGATGAGCCAAAGCGCCACATAGTTCTTTCAGGAAAAAGGGACATCCTGGGAGTGGACGGCAAGACAGACATGTCTGAAGATTATGAAAAGTTTCATGAAATTCCTCCCTTCAATGTCAAGGCTGACCCAAGCATCCTGATAAACAATGAAGATTATCCATGGTTACGGCGCAATAAGCAAATGGCACAAGCGAAGAAAAAGTGAAGACTTTCTCCCGCAACTATTATGATGATACCATGCCAAATTTGTAACAGACGAACATGCTACCATTGTCCGTTTTGTACATGCACATGCTATGTGGGTGAAATTATGATACCATCCCAACTTTCAACTTTTTCAGAGTTCATTTGAAATGCTTTCATGTCTTATGGTTTGAAAATTCGATACTTCAAAAGTGATTGTCCATTTTGTACACGAAGTGCATCAAGTTTTTGTCGTAACCCTCTCTACTTTTTGGAACATGCTATGTGGGTGAAATGATGATACCATGCCAACTTTCAACCTTTTCAGAGTTCATTTTGGAATGCTTTCCAATTTCAGAGTCATTTAGCTCAAAGAATGAATTAATAGCAAACAGAATAAACTACAAAACTTTTATGAAAATAAAAACAATCAATTAAAATATTATGTTATGATCAACTAAAATAAAACTATAATATTCTTCAATAGCAAAAAGAATATAATTTTTGTGACCTAAAATCAAACAAGTATTTAATTGTAAGTATAAATAAAAAATAAATAGCAAAGAAGAAATTTTTTCTAATTTTATAGTAAAGTTATTCATAAACTAGTGATTCACACAAATTTTTAAAAATTCAAATTTAAACTATTTAAAATTTAAAACTAATGGCACTAACAGAAAGTTTATAATTTTTGTGACCTAAAAGCAAAAAGAAATCACTAAAAAACTGTAAGTATTTAGTTGTAAGTAGAAATAAAAAATAAATAGAAAAAAAATTCTATTTTTATAGTAAAGTTATTCATAAACTAGTGATTCACACAAATTTTCAAAAATTCAAATTTAAACTATTTAAAATTTAAAACTAATGGCACTAACAGAAAGTTTATAATTTTTGTGACCTAAAAGCAAAAAGAAATCAGTAAAAAACTGTAAGTATTTAGTTTTAAGTAGAAATAAAAAATAAATAGAAAAAAAATTCTATTTTTATAGTAAAGTTATTCATAAACTAGTGATTCACACAAATTTTTAAAAAATCAAATTTAAACTATTTAAAATTTAAAACTAATGGCACTAACAGAAAGTTTATAATTTTTGTGACCTAAAAGCAAAAAGAAATCACTAAAAAACTATAAGTATTTAGTTTTAAGTAGAAATAGAAAAATAAAAAACCAAAAAAAATATAGAAATAAAAAAGAAAAAACCAAAAAAAATGCCTCCTATTGGGCCTCCACGGCCTGAATACGACTAGAAACCCTACATGGGCCAGGATTCAGGCCTGCAGAAGGTCCAATAGGCCCACAGGCAGTAGCAAGTTTAGGCCCGAAAGCCTGCATTAGGGAGGAGCTCGAATGGGTAGGAACACCAGCGCTTATAAACCAGTGCCGGCGCCCTTCAGCTAGCGATGTGGGACTAAACTTTTGGCCTTGGGGCAGCAAAGGCCATTGGTCCCGGTTGGTGGCAGCAACCGGGACTAAAGGGGGCATTGATCCCGGTTCGTGGCACCAACCGTGACCAATGCCCCCCTTTAGTCCTGGTTGGTTCCACCAACCGGGACCAAAGGCCGCCGCTTCCCGCCCTTTGGGCTGCTGAAAATTGGCCTTTGGTCCCGGTTCGTGGCACCAACCGGGACTAAAGGGGGCATTAGTCCCGGTTTGTGCCACCAACCGGGACCAATGCTCCGTCTATATAAGCCACACTTGTGAAAATTTTGGTTCAACTTCTTCGATCCCGCCCCGACGTCGCCGCCAGGCTGCCCCTGTGCTCGCCTCGCCGTCGCCGCCGTTGCCCCTGCCCCGCCCCCGAGCGCGCCCTGCCTCGCCGTCGTCGCCGGCCGCCCGTCCACCGCCCCCGAGCACCCCCTG
>NC_041390.1:613375117-613375387 GCF_002162155.2 Triticum dicoccoides
GGGCTTCGACGCCCACGTCACTTGTGGGACGTGGATGTAGTGTCCGACACCGAAGGCCACATGTATCTCACACCCACGATACTTGCTAGCTATTTAGGGTTTCCTCTACCAAAAAGAAGAGGAGAAATAAATAAGAAGAAGAAAAAAGAAGAAAAAGAAGAGGAGAAGAAGAAAGGAATAGAGGAGAAGAAGAGAAAAATAGAATATATATTCTATTTTCTCTTTTCTCCTCTATTCCTTTCTTCTTCTCTTTTTTTTCTTCTTTTTTTT
>NC_041390.1:613375552-613416831 GCF_002162155.2 Triticum dicoccoides
GAGAGGAAGAAGAGGAAGTCTTCTCCTCTATTCTTTCTTCTCTTCTTTCTTCTTCTTCTTCTTCCTCTTTATTTTATCGGGAACGAGGGTCATCGAGAGGTCGAGGAGCGGTAGAGGAGAAACCCTAAATAGAAAGTATCGTCGGTGTGAGATACATGTACCGTCGGTGTCGGACACTACACCCACATCCCACAAGTGGCGCGGGCTTCGACGCCCACGTCACTTGTGGGACGTGGATGTAGTGTCCGACACCGAAGGCCACATGTATCTCACACCCATGATACTTGCTAGCTATTTAGGGTTTCCTCTACCGAAAAGAAGAGGAGAAATAAATAAGAAGAAGAAAAAAGAAGAAAAAGAAGAGGAGAAGAAGAAAGGAATAGAGGAGAAGAAGAGAAAAATAGAATATATATTCTATTTTCTCTTTTCTCCTCTATTCCTTTCTTCTTATCCTCTTTTTTTTCTTCTTTTTTTTCTTCGACACGTGGCGGGGGGGTCGAGAACGCCGGACATTCATGAGAGAGGCGAGGAAGAAGGGGAAGAAGAGGGAGAAGAAGAGGAGAGGAAGAAGAGGAAGTCTTCTCCTCTATTCTTTCTTCTCTTTTTTTTACTTCTTCTTCTTCCTCTTTATTTTGTCGGGAACGAGGGTCGTCGAGAGGTCGAGGAGCGGTAGAGGAGAAACCCTAAATAGAAAGTATCGTCGGTGTGAGATACATGTACCGTCGGTGTCGGACACTACACCCACATCCCACAAGTGGCGCAGGCTTCGACGCCCACGTCACTTGTGGGATGTGGATGTAGTGTCCGACACCGAAGGCCACATGTATCTCACACCCACGATACTTGCTAGCTATTTAGGATTTCCTCTACCGAAAAGAAGAGGAGAAATAAATAAGAAGAAGAAAAAAGAAGAAAAAGAAGAGGAGAAGAAGAAAGGAATAGAGGAGAAGAAGAGAAAAATAGAATATATATTCTATTTTCTCTTTTCTCCTCTATTCCTTTCTTCTTCTCCTCTTTTTTTTTCTTCTTTTTTTTCTTCGACACGTGGGGGGGGGGGGTCGAGAACGCCGGACATTCATGAGCGAGGCGAGGAAGAAGGGGAAGAAGAGGGAGAAGAAGAGGAGAGGAAGAAGAGGAAGTCTTCTCCTCTATTCTTTCTTCTCTTCTTTTTTCTTCTTCTTCTTCCTCTTTATTTTATCGGGAACGAGGGTCGTCGAGAGGTCGAGGAGCGGTAGAGGAGAAACCCTAAATAGAAAGTATCGTCGGTGTGAGATACATGTGGGACATGGATGTAGTGTCCGACACCGAAGGCCACATGTATCTCACACCCACGATACTTGCTAGCTATTTAGGGTTTCCTCTACCGAAAAGAAGAGGAGAAATAAATAAGAAGAAGAAAAAAGAAGAAAAAGAAGAGGAGAAGAAGAGAGGAATAGTGGAGAAGAAGAGAAAATAGAATATATTCTATTTTCTCTTTTCTCCACTATTCCTTTCTTCTTCTCCTCTTTTTTTTCTTCTTTTCTTCTTCTTATTCTTCTTCTTCTTCTTCTTCTTCTTCTTATTCTTATTAGCCGGAAGTAGAGAGAGGTTTCCTAGTGTCAAAGTATTGAAGAAATCCATGCCTTCATCATTAGCCGGAAGTAACCAGGGCATGTTGGTACGAAGTTCTGCAAAGTTGTTCTGGAACGGAGTCCCGGATAGAATAATCCGCCTTTTGGTACGAATTCAGCAAAGGCCTTCCAAATAGCGATATTCGGAAGGCTCTTGCTGAACTTTGTACCAAAAAGCGAATTATCCTATCTGGGACTCCGTTCCAGAACAACTTTGAAGAGCTTCGTACCATCATGCACATGTTACTTTCGCCTAATGATGAAGACATGGTTTTGTTGAATCCCCTTCACACTAGGCAACCTCCCGACCCCTCGGCGATCCTATCGAACATGAGAGGAAGAAGAGGATAAAAAAAGAAGAGGAAGAAGAAAAAAAAGAGGAGAAGAAAGAATAGAGGAGATCCTTCTCCTCTATTCTTTCTTCTCCTCTTATTTTTCTTCTTCTTCCTCTTTTTTTTATCGGGAACGAGGGTCGTCGAGGGACATAGATGTAGTGTCGTCGTTGTCGATATATACCCCCTCCTGATAGCTTACTGTGATTAGGTAGCTAGTTCTACGTTTGGCACTAATATATCCATCTGTCATGTTTGAATAATAATTGCCATGTTGTAAATATTTGTAGAAACTATGGACACCGCCCTAGACGAAGCAACAAAAGAAGCGTTGTTGAGGGACATAATCGCAGAAGGAAGTGATGCCATCTCGTTGTTTCTCAACGAAACTGATGGTCTGGAAGGAGAGGGTGAACAAGCTGGCTACGGTGACCTAATGCCAGTGCAAGAAGAAGAACATGAGGACGGCTCCGGTGACCCAATGCCGGTGCAAGAAGGAGACCGTGATGACGGCTCCGGTGACCGAACCGAGTCCGGCCAGGTATATATATTAGTTAAGCCTATGCTGACTAGCTGATTGATGCATTCATTGTTTTGGTATGTACACATATTAATGAAGTCTTTGTTCTTTTTTCTAGCCCTCCGAATTGAGCACAACTTCGGTAAAGAGACGAGGCCCAAAGAAAAAGTTGAGCTTGGATGAAAAGTTTGAGATCATAGCAATCGCGCCCGACGACCAACCTATTGAACCCCTCCGGACAAAGAGCGCATTTGTTGCTCAGTGCGGGGTTCTGGTTAGGGACAAGATCCCGATAAGCATCCATCAATGGTTTAAGCCGGCTACAGAAGACCCTGAGGTGTCTTATGTCAATGATATGCAGAAAAATGATCTTTGGACTGAGCTGAAGTCAAATTTCACCCTACCGCCTGAGGATAATCCAGAGAACCCAGTTAAAGAGAAATTAATCAAGTCTTTTGCTCTGAAGAGGATGGCAGAACTATTCAGGAGGTGGAAGAAAGAGCTGAATAAGTTTGTCGAAAATAATGAGACACCAGAATTCAAGGGCAGATATGAGAAGATTAGAGATCACTGGCCCGCATTTGTGGCCCACAAGACATCAGAAAAGAGTAAGAAGATGTCGGCGACAAACAAGCAAAATGCTGCGAAGAAGAAGCTTCACCATCGCACGGGGTCAGGTGGCTACCTCGTAGCCCGGCCTAAGTGGTCCAAGACTGAGAATGATCTGGTTCATAAAGGGATCGAACCAGAGACAATTAACTGGCCAGACTGTTGCCGGACTTGGTTCTTCGGGGCTGGCGGAACACTGGACCCTGTAACAGGGAAGTGCATTTGGACGAACGATCAAATGGACATACCAGTCAGTAAGCTTAAGCAGTATATCGAAGTAGCGCAGGAAGGGACGTTCTTTCCAGACAGAGAGAACGACGAGCTCACAATGGCCCTCGGGAATCCTGAGCACCCTGGACGGACACGAGGCACGCCAGGCTCCATTCCGTGGAAGGTTGGGTTTCCGAACACAGGCGGTTACAAATCCCATGAGAGGAGGAAAAAAGTGCAGCAGACCCAAATACAGGCGCTGCAAGCAAGGGTAGACGCGATAGAGGAACGAGAAGAAAATCGCAGCAAACGTACTGCCGAAGCCTCCCCCGAAGCTACCCCGCCATCTCAGCGCAGAAGCAGCGTGGCTTCCACCGAGCTGCTTCAGCTGGAGCATGCCTTGACGGCTCCTGCCAGCTATCCCGTGGATGCTATAACGGAGTCTCAAAATTGCCACCTTATGACGCAATGGATGAATTTGAAGGTCAAGGTGGCTGTTGGCTCTGTTTATCCTACTGAACCCGACGCAACTTTTCACTGCCGGCCGATTCCAGAAGGATATGCTAGGGTGATGGTGGATGAGATAACGGAGGGATTTGAGGACCTCCAGCTTGACCACCCTAGCGGTGAAGGGGAGACTCGGCTGGGGTCTGCTCTGAAGACTCCATGCCTATGGCGGAAGGAGCTCATCAACCTTCCGAACTGGACGCCACCGCCTCCTCCTCCTCCGGCGAGTCAGGGCACTCCGCCTCCACCGCCTTCTCCTTTGGTGAGTGACGATCAGGGCCCTCGGTCGGCTCCTTCTCCGGCGCGTGGCGGCACTCCGCCTCCTTCTCCGCCTGCGCCGATGCGCCCGAGCAGCCAGCCTCCTCCTTCTCCGCCTCGTCAGCAAGGGCGGAAGAGACCTGCCGCCGCTCCAGCTATTCCGGCGCATCGTAGTCCTTCTCCTCCGCCGCTTAAGCAAGTAAAGAAGACAACCGCTCCGTCTGCTCGGTCGGTGTCTAGCAGTACAACCAGAGGCGGGAGGACATACAGATTCGGTCCTTCTCTGAAGACTCCAGAGAAGTTACCATATGAGAGGACCCTGGAGGAGAACGCCGAGATCGCGCGAGAAGAAGTGAGGAATTTCTTTGAAGGGGTGAAAGCAAAGAAACATCCACCTCCGGAGGAGAAGGTAGATCGGGTGAAAGTGAAGCGCACTCTGGCTGCCCTGACAAAACCACCGATGTCTGATCCGCCGAAAGGAAACTATGACCGCATTATTGGAAAGGAATTTGCCGAAGCGGAGCGGTCGGGAAGTACTGTTAGTGATCAAAGGCCGAAAGAACGACGAGCTAGGAAACAAATTGCCCAGCTCGGCGAACAAGCGAAGCAATCGTGCCCCCTGCTCAAGGTGCCTAGCCACAACGTCAATAATGATCCGAGGATGGTGCCCGGTTATAGCAATCTTGCAGATTACCTGCCCGACGAAGTACATTATGAACCCATGGAGGTGAAAATACAAAGATACGAGTACGGGAAGCCTCTCGTCAAAGATGAAAGATCTCTATCAACGATGATGCGAAGATTGCATGATTGGTACTTGAAAATCTACAGAGACTCTGGGGGGAGGAGTACTTTGTATGTGAAAGTTAAAAAGGAGCATGACCTCGTTGGAATTGATCTGTTGCCTGTTCCATTTCAGGAGTTCTATCAGTGTTTCAATCAATTGGCCCTCGATAAAACAACGGTCGCCTGCTACTGTCTGTAAGTAGTACTACTTCTGTCATTAAGTTTCTCTATATAGCTTAGCTCTTTCATTGCATGTATTTATAATCATCCTCACTATATTATGCAGATTGAAGATCGCCGAATTGAAGAAAAGACAAGTCGGTGATATTGGGTTCATTAACACATATCTCATAGATGCAACTCAGGTTAAACTTCATGCCGCAGCTACCGAGGCCAACTTGCTACGATCGTTCGTAATAAATCAAAACAAAGATATAATACTCTTTCCTTACAACTTCAGGTGAGTGTTACTGTCTTGTGCGTATTCGGTTTCCCTTATATATTAGTCAAGGTTATAGTAATGTAATTCATGAGTTATGCATGTGTGTGCAGTTTCCACTATATTCTCCTAGAGATTAAGCTTGAGCAGGGAGTAGTAACCGTCTTGGACTCTAAATGAAAAGATCTCAAGGAGTATGCGGACATGACTGCAATCCTCAAGAAGTAAGTTAAATCGATCATTATCCACCATATCAGCAACTTTGTTCATTTCCTGATATCAAGTAATTGTTTTCTTTGTCCGGCAGGGTTTGGAGAAAATTCACCAAAACAGTTCTGGGACTACCGAAGGAGCTGGAATTTAGACACCCGAAAGTAAGTACTATAGTAGCATGTTCCACGCATCTCCTAGTGATTCAAGCGCTAGTTTCATCAATACCATTTAGCATTCTTGCTTATCAGTTTGATTGACCTCTATTTCTTGTAAAGTGGTTGTGGCAGGAACAAGGGAATGATTTCTGTGGATACTACATCTGCGAGTCCATCCGCCACACGACCTGTGAGCGGGGCGGGTACTCTAACGAACAATATGAAGTACGTAAATAACAACATTCACAATTTTATTTTATTACCATCATTTGTGTTGAGTTTCATTCATTTATATATATATGTATTGACCCCCTTCTTCAAATTAGATGTTTCGGAAGAGGGATGAACTCCTAGCACCAGCTCGCATGCGAGCAATTCAAGAGGAATTGGCGGCATTCTTTCTTGACCACGTGATGCCTGAAGACGGAGAATTCTATGTGGACCCTGAGTCCCTATGATTATATTTGTAAGAGATAATTATTGTATATATGTAGCCGGTAGTGTCAGATAGATATACGAGAACTTGTTGTTCGACCAATCTCTCGGAGACGGAGAGGTGGTCGATATCACTTCTCTCTGTATATATGCATATATGTTCATGACGATCTTCTGTTTCATTCGTTTGCTTACTAGCTAGCTAGCGTGTCTAGTCCTCTCTATATACGTATGTATAGTACGTAGCGTCCACCAAGCACGGACATAACAGAGGACACTTCTCTCTATTAATTATAACTAGCTAATACAATATATGAAACACCTAAATTAACCCCCCAAAACCCCCAACCCCCCCCCCCTTTCAAAGAAAAAACAAAAACCCCAGCCACAGAAGTGCTGACGCGTGGATGCCTATTGGTCCCGGTTGGTGCCACCAACCGGGACCAAAGGGTCTCCTGACTGGGCTCTGCGCACTGCCCACGTGGAGGGCCTTTAGTCCCGGTTCTGGATTGAACCGTGACTAAAGCGGGGAGGTATTAGTACTGACACTTTAGTCCCAGTTCCGGAACCGGGACTAAAGGCCCTTACGAACTGGGACTATAGGCCCTTTTTCTACCAGTATCTCCGAAAGTGTCTGTTGGGTTGACACGGATCAAGACTGTGATTTGTCACTCCGTATGACAGAGAGGTATCTCTGGGCCCACTTGGTAATGCATCATCATAATGAGCTCAAAGTGACCAAGTGTCTGGTCACGGGATCATGCATTACGGTACGAGTAAAGTGACTTGCCGGTAATGAGATTGAACAAGGTATTGGGACACCGACGATCGAATCACGGGCAAGTAACGTACCGATTGACAAAGGGAATTGTATACGGGGTTGCTTGATGTTGGAAATATGCCCTAGAGGCAACAATAAATTGGTTATTATTATATTTCCTTGTTCATGATAATCGTTTATTGGCCATGCTAGAATTGTATTGATAGGAAACTCAGATACATGTGTGGATACATAGACAACACCATGTCCCTAGTAAGCCTCTAGTTGACTAGCTCGTTGATCAATAGATGGTTACGGTTTCCTGACCATGGACATTGAATGTCATTGATAACGGGATCACATCATTAGAAGAATGATGTGATGGACAAGACCCAATCCTAAGCCTAGCACAAAGATCATGTAGTTCGTATGCTAAAGCTTTTCTAATGTCAAGTATCATTTCCTTAGTCCATGAGATTGTGCAACTCCCGGATACCGTAGGAATACTTTGGGTGTGCCAAACGTCACAACGTAACTGGGTGGCTATAAAGGTACACTACAGGTATTTCCGAAAGTGTCTGTTGGGTTGGCACGAATCGAGACTGGGATTTGTCACTCCATGTGACGGAGAGGTATCTCTGGGCCCACTCGGTAGGACATCATCATAATGTGCACAATGTGATCAAGGAGTTGATCACGGGATGATGTGTTACGAAACGAGTAAAAGAGACTTGCCTGTAACGAGATTGAACAAGGTATCGGGATACCGATGATCGAATCTCAGGCAAGTATCGTACCGCTAGACAAAGGGAATTGTATACGGGATTGATTAAGTCCTTGACATCGTGGTTCATCCGATGAGATCATCGTGGAACATGTGGGAGCCAACATGGGTATCCAGATCCCGATGTTGGTTATTGGCCGGAGAGTCGTCTCGGTCATCTCTACGTGTCTCCCGAACCCGTAGGGTCTACACACTTAAGGTTTGGTGACGCTAGGGTTATAGAGATATTAGTATGCGGTAACTCGAAAGTTGTTCGGAGTCCCGGATGAGATCCCGGATGTCACGAGGAGTTCCGGAATGGTCCGGAGGTAAAGAATTATATATAGGAAGTGCTATTTCGGCTATCGGGACAAGTTTCGGGGTCACCGGTATTGTACCGGGACCACCGGAAGGGTCCCGGGGGTCCACCGGGTGGGGCCACATGGGCTGTAGGGGGTGCGCCTTGGCCTGTATGGGCCAAGGGCACCAGCCCCAAGAGGCCCATGCGCCAAGAGATAAGGGAAAGGAAAAGTCCTAAAGGGGGAAGGCACCTCCGAGGTGCCTTGGGGAGGATGGACTGCTCCCTGGCCGCACCCTTCCTTGGAGGAAGGGCCAAGGCTGCGCCCCCCCTCTCCCTTGGCCCTATATATAGTGGGGGGAAGGGAGGGCAGCCACACCTAAGCCCTGGCGTCTCCCTCTCCCTCCCATGACACATCTCCCTCCTCCCGCAGCGCTTGGCGAAGCCCTGTTGTAATCCCGCTACTTCCACCACCACGCCGTCGTGCTGCTGGATCTCCATCAACCTCTCCTTCCCCCTTGCTGGATCAATAATAAGAAGACGTCGCTGCTTCGTACGTGTGTTGAACGGGGAGGTGCCGTCCGTTCGGCGCTAGGATCATCGGTGATTTGGATCACGACGAGTACGACTCCATCAACCCCGTTCTCTTGAACGCTTCCGCGCGCGATCTACAAGGGTATGTAGATCCACTCATCCCTCGTTGCTAGATGACTCCATAGATAGATATTGGTGACACGTAGGAAAATTTTGAATTATTGCTACGTTCCCCAACAGTGGCATCATGAGCCAGGTCTATGCGTAGTTTCTATGCACGAGTAGAACACAAAGTAGTTGTGGGCATTGATTTTGTTCAATATGCTTACCGTTACTAGTCCAATCTTGATTCGGTGGCATTGTGGGATGAAGCGGCCCGGACCGACCTTACACGTACTCTTACGTGAGACTGGTTCCACCGACTGACATGCACTAGTTGCATAAGGTGGCTAGCGGGTGTCTGTCTCTCCCACTTTAGTCGGATCGGATTTGATGAAAAGGGTCCTTATGAAGGGTAAATAGCAATTGGCATATCATGTTGTGGTTTTTGCGTAGGTAAGAAACGTTCTTGCTAGAAACCCATAGCAGCCACGTAAAACATGCAAACAACAATTAGAGGATGTCTAACTTGTTTTTGCAGGGTATGCTATGTGATGTGATATGGCTAAAAGGATGTGACGAATGATTTATGTGATGTATGAGATTGATCATGTTCTTGTAATAGGAATCACGACTTGCATGTCGATGAGTATGACAACCGGCAGGAGTCATAGGAGTTGTCTTAATTTATTTATGACCTGCGTGTCAACATAAACGTCATGTAATTACTTTACTTTATTGCTAACCGTTAGCCATAGTAGTAGAAGTAATAGTTGGCGAGACAACTTCAT
Organism: Triticum dicoccoides; assembly: GCF_002162155.2. NCBI lineage: Eukaryota > Viridiplantae > Streptophyta > Magnoliopsida > Poales > Poaceae > Triticum > Triticum dicoccoides. The sequence goes on from NC_041390.1 coordinate 613,384,872, forward strand.
GAAGACACGATGATGGAGATCTCACTATTTGATTGCATGTGATGTTTATCATGTTTATACATCTTATTTGCTTAGAACGACGATAGTAAATAAGATGATCCCTCATTAAAATTTCAAGAAAGTGTTCCCCCTAACTGTGCACCGTTGCGAAAGTTCGTCATTTCGAACCACCACGTGATGATCGGGTGTGATAGATTCTTACGTTCGAATACAACGGGTGTTGACGAGCCTAGCATGTACAGACATGGCCTCGGAACACATGCGAAACACTTAGGTTGACTTGACGAGCCTAGCATGTACAGACATGGCCTGGGAACACAAGAGACCGAAAGGTCGAGCATGGGTCGTATGGTAGATACGATCAACATGAAGATGTTCACCGATGATGACTAGTCCGCCTCACGTGATGATCGGACACGGCCTAGTTGACTCGGATCATGTAATCACTTAGATGACTAGAGGGATGTCTATCTGAGTGGGAGTTCATAAGATGAACTTAATTATCCTGAACATAGTCAAAAGGTCTTCGCAAATTATGTCATAGCTTGCGCTTCAGTTCTATTGTTTAGTTATGTTCCTAGAGAAAATTTAGTTGAAAGTTGATAGTAGTAATTATGCGGACTAGGTCCGTAAACTGAGGATTGTCCTCATTGCTTCATAGAAGGCTTATGTCCTTAATGCACCGCCTAGTGTGTTGAACCTCGAACGTTGTCTGTGGATGTTGCGAACATCTGACATACACATTTTGATAACTACGTGATAGTTCAGTTAAACAGCTTAGAGTTGAGGCACCGAAGACGTTTTGAAACGTCGCGAAACATATGAGATGTTTCGAGGGCTGAAATTGGGATTTCAGGCTCGTGCCCACGTCAAGAGGTATAAGACCTCCGACGATTTTCTTAGCCTGCAAACTAAGGGAGAAAATCTCAATTGTTGAACTTGTGCTCAGATTGTCTGAGTACAACAATCGCTTGAATCGAGTGGGAGTTGATCTTCCAGATGAAATAGTGATGGTTCTCCGAAGTCATTACCACCAAGCTGCTTGAGCTTCGTGATGAACTATAATATATCAGGGACATATATGATGATCCTTGAGATATTCACGATGTTTGACACCACAAAAGTAGAGATCAAGAAGGAGCATCAATTGTTGATGGTTGGTGAAACCACTAGTTTCAAGAAGGGCAAGGGCAAAAAGGGATGCTTCATGAAATGGCAAATCAGCTGCTGCTCTAGTGAAGAAACCCAAGGTTGAACCCAAACCCGAGACTAAGTGCTTCTGTAATAAGGGGAACAACCACTGGAGCAGAATTACCCTAGATACTTGGTAGATGAGAAGGCTGGCAAGGTCGATAGAAGTATATTGGATATACATTGTGTTAATGTGTACTTTACTAGTACTCCTAGTAGCACCAGGGTATTAGATACCGGTTCGGTTGCTAAGTGTTAGTAACTCGAAATAAAAGCTACAGAATAAACGAAGACTAGCTAAAAGGTGAGATGACGATATGTGTTGGAAGTATTTCCAAGGTTGATCAAATATCGTACGCTCCCTCTACCATCGAGATTGGTATTAAAACCTAAATAATTGTTATTTGGTGTTTGCATTGAGCATAGACATGATTGGATTATGTCTATCGCGATATGGTTATTCATTTAAAGAGAATAATGGTTACTCTATTTATTTTAATAATACCTTCAATGGTCTTACACCTGAAATGAATGGTTTATTGAATATCGATCGTAGTGATACACATGTTCATGCCAAAAGATATAAGATAGTAATGATAGTACCACCTACTTGTGGCACTACCACTTAAGTCATATCGGTATAAAACGCATGAAGAAGCTCCATGTTGATGGATCTTTGGACTCACTCATTTTTGAAAAGTTTGAGACATGCGAACCATGTCTATTGGTGTATATGCATGAAGAAACTCCATGCAAATGGACCGTTTGGACTCACTTGATTTTGAATCACTTGAGACATGCAAATCATACCACATGGGCAAGATGACTGAAAGCCTCGTTTTCAGTAAAATGGAACTAGAAAGCAACTTGTTGGAAGAAATACATTTTGATGTGTGCAATCCAATGAGTGCTGAGGCATGTAGTGGATATTGTTATGTTCTTACTTCATAGATGATTTGAGTAGATGTTGAGTATATTTACTTGATGAATCACGAGTCTGAATTATTGAAAGGTTCAAGTAATTTCAGGGTGAAGTTGAAAGATCGTCGTGACAAGAGGATAAAATATCTATGATATGATCATAGAGATGAATATCTGAATTACGAGTTTGGCACAGAATTAAGACATTGTGGAAATTGTTTCACAACTAATATAGCCTGGAACACCATAGTGTGATGGTGTGTTCGAACATCATAATTGCACCCTATTGGATATGATGCATACCATGATGTCTCTTATCGAATTACCACGATAGTTTATGGGTTAGGCATTAAAGACAACCACATTCACTTTAAATAAGGCACCACGTTATTCCGATGAGATGACACCATATGAACTATGGTTTAGAGAAACCTAAGCTGTCATTTCTTAGAAGTTTGGGGCTGCGACGCTTATGTGAAAAGTTTCAGGCTGATAAGCTCGAACCCAAAGCGGATAAATGCATCTTCATAGGACACCCAAAATAGTTGGGTATACCTCCTGTCTCAGATCCGAAAGCAATAAGGGATTGTTTCTAGAATCGGGTCCTTTCTTGAGAAAAAGTTTCTCTCGAAAGAATTGAGTGGGAGGATGGTGGAGACTTGATGAGGTTATTGAACCGTCTCTTCAACTAGTGTATAGCAGGGCACAAAGAGTTGTTCCTGTGGCACCTACACCAATTGAAGTGGAAGCTTATGATATTGATCACGAGACTTCGGATCAAGTCACTCCCAAACCTCGTAGGATGACAAGGATGCGTACTACTTCAGAGTGGTACGTAATCCTGTCTTGGAAGTCATGTTGCTAGACAACAATGAACCTACGAGCTATGGAGAAGCGATGGTGGGCCTAGATTCCAAAATGGCTTGAGGCCATATAATCCGAGAGAGGATCCATATATGAAAACAAAGTGTAGACTTTGGAAGAACTACTTGATGGTCGTAAGGCTGTTAGGTACATATGGATTTTAAAAGGAAGACGGACAATGATGGTAAGTATCACCATTAAGAAAGCTCGACTTGTCGTTAAGATGTTTTCCGACAAGTTCAAGGAGTTGACTACGATGAGACTTTCTCACTCGTAGCGATGCTAAGAGTCTGTTGGAATTATATTAGCGATTACTGCATTATTTATGAAATCTTGCAGATAGGATGTCAAAACATTGTTTCTCGACGATTTTCTTGAGGAAAGGTTGTATGTGATACAACCGGAAGGTTTTTTCAATCCTGAAAGATGCTAATAAGTATGCAAAGCTCCAGCAATCCTTCTAAGGACTGGAGTAAGCATCTCGGAGTTGGAATGTATGCTTTGATAAGATGATCAAAGTTTTGGATGTATACAAAGTTTATGAGAAACTTGTATTTCCAAAGAAGTGAGTGGGAGCACTATAGAATTTCTGATAAGTATATGTTGACATATTGTTGATCAGAAATGACGTAGAATTTCTGGAAAGCATATAGGGTTATTTGAAAGTATTTTTCAATGGAAAGCCTGGATTAAGCTACTTGAACATTGAGCATCAAGATATATAAGGATAGATCAAAACGCTTAATGGTACTTTCAAATGAGCACATACCTTGACATGATCTTGAAGGTGTTCAAGATGGATCAGTCAAAGAAGGAGTTCTTGCCTGAGTTGTAAGGTATGAAGTTAAGACTTAAAGCTCGACCACGGCAGAATAGAGAGAAAGGACGAAGGTCGTACCCTATGCTTAAGACATAGGCTCTACAATATGCTGTGATGTGTACCGCACCTGAAATGTGCCTTGCCATGAGTCAGTCAAGGGGTACAAGAGTGATCTAAGAATGGATCACAGGACAGCGGTCAAAGTTATCCTTAGTAACTAGTGGACTAAGGAATTTTCTCGATTATGGAGGTGGTAAAAGAGTTCGTCGTAAAGGGTTACGCCGATGCAAACTTTGACACTAATCCAGATTATTCTGAGTAGTAAACTGGATTCGTATAGTAGAACAGTTATTTGGAATAGCTCCAAATGTAGCGTAGTAGTTGTATCTACAAGATGACATAAGAAATTTGCGAAGTACATACGGATCTGAAAGATTCAGACCCGTTGACTATAACAGCTCTCACAAGCATAACATGTTCAAACCCAGAACTCATCGAGTATTAATCACATGGTAATGTGAACTAGATTATTGACTCTAGTAAACTCTTTGGGTGTTAGTCACATGGGGATGTGACCTTGAGTGTTAATCACATATCGATGTGAACTGGATTATTGACTCTAGTGCAAGTGGGAGACTATTGGAAATATGCCCTAGAGGCATTAATAAATTGGTTATTATTATATTTCCTTGTTCATGATAATCGTTTATTGTCCATGCTAGAATTTTATTGATAGGAAACTCAGATACATGTGTGGATACATAGACAACACCATGTCCCTAGTAAGCCTCTAGTTGACTAGCCCGTTGATCAATAGATGGTTACGGTTTCCTGACCATGGACATTGAATGTCATTGATAACGGCGTCACATCATTAGAAGATTGATGTGATGGACAAGACCCAATCCTAAGCCTAGCACAAAGATCATGTAGTTCGTATGCTAAAGCTTTTCTAATGTCAAGTAGCATTTCCTTAGACCATGAGATTGTGCAACTCCCGGATACCGTAGGAATACTTTGGGTGTGCCAAACGTCACAACGTAACTGGGTGGCTATAAAGGTACACTACAGGTATTTCCGAAAGTGTCTGTTGGGTTGGCACGAATCGAGACTGGGATTTGTCACTCCGTGTGACGGAGAGGTATCTCTGGGCCCACTCGGTAGGACATCATCATAATGTGCACAATGTGATCAAGGAGTTGATCACGGGATGATGTGTTACGGAATGAGTAAAAGAGACTTGCCGGTAACGAGATTGAACAAGGTATCGGGATACCGACGATCGAATCTCGGGCAAGTATCGTACCGCTAGACAAAGGGAATTGTATACGGGATTGATTAAGTCCTTGACATCGTGGTTCATCCGATGAGATCATCGTGGAACATGTGGGAGCCAACATGGGTATCCAGATCCCGCTGTTGGTTATTGGCCGGAGAGTCGTCTCGGTCATGTCTACGTGTCTCCCGAACCCGTAGGGTCTACACACTTAAGGTTCGGTGACGCTAGGGTTATAGAGATATTAGTATGTGGTAACCCGAAAGTTGTTCGGATTCCTGAATGAGATCCCGGACGTCACGAGGAGTTCCGCAATGGTCCGAAGGTAAAGAATTATATATAGGAAGTGCTATTTCGGCTATCGGGACAAGTTTCGGGGTCACCGGTATTGTACCGGGACCACCGGAAGGGTCCCGGGGGTCCACCGGGTGGGGCCACCTGCCCCGGGGGGCCACATGGGCTGTAGCGGGTGTGCCTTGGCCTGTATGGGCCAAGGGCACCAGCCCCAAGAGGCCCATGCGCCAAGAGATAAGGGAAAGGAAGAGTCCTAAAGGGGGAAGGCACCTCCGAGGTGCCTTGGGGAGGATGGACTCCTCCCTGGCCGCACCCTTCCTTGGAGGAAGGGCCAAGGCTGCGCCCCCCTCTCCCTTGGCCCTATATATAGTGGGGGGAAGGGAGGTCAGCCACACCTAAGCCCTGGCGCCTCCCTCTCCCTCCCATGACACATCTCCCTCCTCCCACAGCGCTTGGCGAAGCCCTGTTGGAATCCCGCTACTTCCACCACCACGCCGTCGTGCTGCTGGATCTCCACCAACCTCTCCTCCCCCTTGCTGGATCAAGAAGAAGGAGATGTCGCTGCTCCGTACGTGTGTTGAACGCGGAGGTGCCATCCGTTCGGCGCTAGGATCATCGGTGATTTGGATCACGACAAGTACGACTCCATCAACCCCGTTCTCTTGAACACTTCCGCGCGCGATCTAAAAGGGTATGTAGATCCACTCCTCCCTCGTTGCTAGATGACTCCATAGATAGATCTTGGTGACACGTAGGAAAATTTTGAATTATTGCTACGTTCCCCAACACTTGAATCCTCGACATCGTGGTTCATCCGATGAGATCATCGAGGAGCATGTGGGAGCCAACATGGGTATCCAGATCCCGCTGTTGGTTATTGACCGGAGAGCCATCTCGGTCATGTCTACATGTCTCCCTAATCCATAGGGTATACACACTTAAGGTTCGGTGACGCTAGGGTTGTAGAGATATGAATATGCAGTAAGACGAAAGTTGTTCGGAGTCCCGGATGAGATCCCGGACGTCACGAGGAGTTCTGGAATGTTCGGAGGTGAAGAATTATATATAGGAAGTGAAGTTTCGGCCATCGGGAGAGTTTCGGGGGTCACCGGTATTGTACCGGGACCACCGGATGGGTCCCGGGGGTCCACCGGGTGGGACCACCCATCCCGGAGGGCCCCATGGGCTGAAGTGGGGAGGGGAACCAGCCCATAGTGGGCTGGTGCACCCCCTTGGCCCACCCCCTGCGCCTAGGGTTGGAAACCCTAGGGTGGGGGGGCGCCCCACTTGCCTTGGGGGCCACTCCATCCTTGGCCGCCGCCCCCCTAGGAGATCCCATCTCCTAGGGCCGGCGCCCCCCTTGGGGAGCCTATATAAAGGGGGGGAGGGAGGGGCAGCCGCACCCTTGACTCTTGGCGCCTCCCTCTCCCCTGCTACACCTCTCCCTCTCGCAGAAGAACGGCGAAGCCCTGCTGCGGTGACTGCTGCATCCACCACCACGCCGTCGTACTACTGGATCTTCATCAACCTCTCCTCCCCCCTTGCTGGATCAAGAAGGAGGAGACGTCATGCTGACCGTACGTGTGTTGAACATGGAGGTGCCGTCCGTTCGGCGCTAGGATCTCCGGTGATTTGGATCACGTCGAGTACGACTTCCTCATCCCCGTTCTTTGAACGCTTCCGCGCGTGATCTACAAAGGTATGTAGATGCAATTCGATCACTCGTTGCTAGATGAACTCATAGATGGATCTTGGTGAAACCGTAGGAAATTTTTTGTTTTCTGCAACGTTCCCCAACAGTGGCATCAAGAGCTAGGTCTATGCGTAGTTCCTTTTGCACGAGTAGAACACAATTTGTTGTGGGCGTAGATGTTGTCAACTTTCTTGCCGCTACTAGTCTTATTTTGCTTCAGCAGTATTGTGGGATGAAGCGGCCCGGACCAACCTTACACGTACGCTTACGTGAGACCGGTTCCACCGACTGACATGCACTAGTTGCATAAGGTGGCTGGCGGGTGTCTGTCTCTCCCACTTTAGTGGGAGCGGATTCGATGAAAAGGGTCCTTATGAAGGGTAAATAGAAGTTGACAAATCATGTTGTGGCTTTCATGTAGGTAAGAAAACGTTCTTGCTAGAACCCTATTGCAGCCACGTAAAACTTGCAACAACAATTAGAGGACGTCTAACTTGTTTTTGCAGCAAGTGTTTTGTGATGTGATATGGCCAAAGTTGTGATGAATGATGAATGATATATATGTGATGTATGAGATGTTCATGCTATTGTAATAGGAATCACGACTTGCATGTCGATGAGTATGACAACCGGCAGGAGCCATAGGAGTTGTCTTTATTTTTTTGTATGACCTGCGTGTCATTGAGAAACACCATGTAAATTACATTACTTTATTGCTAAACGTCTTAGCCATAGTAGTAGAAGTAATAGTTGGCGAGCAACTTCATTGAGACACGATGATGGAGATCATGGTGTCATGCCGGTGACAAGATGATCATGGAGCCCCAAGATGGAGATCAAAGGAGCTATGTGATATTGGCCATATCATGTCACTATTATTATTTGATTGCATGTGATGTTTATCATGTTTTTGCATCTTGTTTACTTAGAGTGACGGTAGTAAATAAGATGATCCCTCATAATAATTTCAAGAAAGTGGTCCCCCTAACTGTGCGCCGTTGCGACAGTTCGTTGTTTCGAAGCACCACGTGATGATCGGGTGTGATAGATTCCAACGTTCACATACAACGAGTGTAAGACAGATTTACACATGCAAACACTTAGGTTGACTTGACGAGCCTAGCATGTACAAACATGGCCCCGGAACACAGAAGACCGAAAGGTCGAGCATGAGTCGTATAGAAGATACGATCAACATGAAGATGTTCACCGATGTTGACTAGTCCGTCTCACGTGATGATCGGACACGGCCTAGTTAACTCGGATCATGTTATACTTAGATGATTGGAGGGATGTCTATCTGAGTGGGAGTTCATTAAATAGATGAACTTAATTATTATGAACTTAGTCTAAAATCTTTACAATATGTCTTGTAGATCAAATGGCCCATGTTGTCCTCAACTTCAATGCATTCCTAGAGAAAACCAAGCTGAAAGACGATGGCAGCAACTATACGGACTGGGTCCGGAACCTGAGGATCATCCTCATAGCTGCCAAGAAAGATTATGTCCTAGAAGCACCGCTAGGTGATGCACCCGTCCCACAGAACCAAGACATTATGAACGCTTGGCAGACACGTGCTGATGATTACTCCCTCGTTCAGTGCGGCATGCTTTACAGCTTAGAACCGGGGCTCCAAAAGCGTTTTGAGAGACAAAGAGCATATGAGATGTTCGAAGAGCTGAAAATGGTTTTTCAAGCTCATGCCCGGGTCGAGAGATATGAAGTCTCTGACAAGTTCTTCAGCTGTAAGATGGAGGAAAATAGTTCTGTCAGCGAGCACATACTCAAAATGTCTGGGTTGCATAACCGCTTGACTCAGCTGGGAGTTAATCTCCCGGATGACGCGGTCATTGACAGAATCCTTCAGTCGCTTCCACCGAGCTACAAGAGCTTTGTGATGAACTTCAATATGCAGGGGATGGAAAAGACCATTCCTGAAGTATTTGCAATGCTGAAATCAGCAAAGGTAGAAGTCAAAAAGGAACATCAAGTGTTGATGGTGAATAAAACCACTAAGTTCAAGAAAGGCAAGGGTAAGAAGAACTTAAAGAAGGACGGCAAGGGAGTTGCCACGCCCGGCAAGCAAGCTGCCGGGAAGAAGCCAAAGAATGGACCCAAGCCCGAGACTGAGTGCTTTTATTGCAAGGAGAGTGGTCACTGGAAGCGGAACTGCCCCAAATACTTAGCGGACAAGAAGGCCGGCAAAACGAAAGGTATATGTGATATACATGTAATTGATGTGTACCTTACCAGTACTCGTAGTAGTTCCTGGGTATTTGATACCGGTGCAGTTGCTCATATTTGCAACTCAAAGCAGGAGCTGTGGAATAAGCGGAGACTGGCGAAGGACGAGGTGACGATGCGCGTCGGGAATGGTTCCAAGATCAATGTGATCGCCGTCGGCACGCTACCTCTACATTTACCTACGGGATTAGTTTTGAACCTTAATAATTGTTATTTAGTGCAAAGTTTGAGCATGAACATTGTGTCAGGATCTCGTTTAATATGAGATGGCTACTCATTTAAATCCGAGAATAATGGTTGTTCTATTTATATGAGAGATATGTTTTATGGTCATGCTCCGATGGTGAATGGTTTATTCTTAATGAATCTCGAGCGTAATGCTACACATATTCATAGTGTGAGTACCAAAAGATGTAAGGTTGATAATGATAGTCCCACATACTTGTGGCACTGCCGCCTTGGTCACATAGGTGTCAAACGCATGAAGAAGCTCCATGCAGATGGACTTTTAGAGTCTCTTGATTACGAATCATTTGACATGTGCGAACCATGCCTCATGGGTAAAATGACCAAGACTCCATTCTCAGGAACAATGGAGCGAGCAACCAACTTATTGGAAATCATACAGACTGATGTGTGCGGTCCAATGAGTGTTGAGGCTCGCGGTGGTTATCATTATGTTCTCACTCTCACTGATGACTTGAGTAGATATGGGTATGTATACTTAATGAAACACAAGTGTGAGACCTTTGAAAGGTTCAAGGAATTTCAGAGTGAGGTTGAGAATCAACGTGACAGGAAAATCAAGTTCTTGCGATCAGATCGTGGGGGAGAATACTTGAGTCATGAAGTTGGCACACACTTAAGAAAATGTGGAATAGTTTCACAATTCACGCCGCCTGGAACACCTCAGCGTAATGGTGTGTCTGAACGTCGTAATCGCACTCTATTAGATATGGTGCGATCTATGATGTCTCTTACCGATTTACCGCTATCATTTTGGGGCTATGCTTTAGAGACTGCCGCATTCACTTTAAATAGGGCTCCGTCGAAATCCGTTGAGACGACACCGTATGAATTATGGTTTGGGAAGAAGCCTAAGCTGTCGTTTCTAAAAGTTTGGGGATGCAATGCTTATGTCAAGAAACTTCAACCTGAAAAGCTCAAACCCAAGTCGGAAAAATGCGTCTTCATAGGATACCCTAAAGAAACTATTGGGTATACCTTCTACCTCAGATCCGAAGGCAAGATCTTTGTTGCCAAGAATGGATCCTTTCTAGAGAAGGAGTTTCTCTCGAAAGAAGTAAGTGGGAGGAAAGTAGAACTTGATGAAGTATTACCTCTTGAACCGGAAAGTGGCGCAACTCAAGAAAATGTTCCTGAGGTGCCTGTATCGACTAGAGAGGAAGTTAATGATGATGATCATGAAACTTCAGATCAAGTTTCTACTGAACTTCGTAGGTCCACAAGGACACGTTCCGCACCAGAGTGGTACGACAACCTTGTCTTGGAAATCATGTTGTTAGACAACGGTGAACCTTCGAACTATGAAGAAGCGATGGCGGGCCCAGATTCCAACAAATGGCTTGAAGCCATGCAATCCGAGATAGGATCCATGTATGAAAACAAACTATGGACTTTGACAGACTTGCCCGATGATCGGAGAGCGATAGAAAACAAATGGATCTTTAAGAAGAAGACGGACGCGGATGGTAATTTTACTATCTATAAAGCTCGACTTGTCGCTAAGGGTTATCGGCAAGTTCAAGGGGTTGACTACGATGAGACTTTCTCTCCCGTAGTGAAGCTGAAGTCCGTCCGAATTATGTTATTAATTGCCGCATACTATGATTATGAGATATGGCAAATGGACGTCAAAACGGCATTCCTTAATGGTTTCCTTAAGGAAGAATTATATATGATGCAGCCGAAAGGTTTTGTCGATCCTAAGAATGCTGACAAGGTGTGCAAGCTCCAACGCTCGATTTATGGGCTGGTGCAAGCATCTCGGAGTTGGAACATTCGCTTTGATGAGATGATCAAAGCGTTTGGGTTTATGCAGACTTATGGAGAAGCCTGGATTTACAAGAAAGTGATTGGGAGCTCTGTAGCATTTCTCATATTATATGTAGATGACATACTTTTGATGGGAAATGATATAGAGCTTTTGGACATCATTAAGGCCTACTTGAATAAGAGTTTTTCAATGAAGGACCTTGGAGAAGCTGCTTATATATTAGGCATCAAGATCTATAGAGATAGATCAAGACGCCTCATAGGTCTTTCACAAAGCACATACCTTGATAAGATATTGAAGAAGTTCAATATGGATCAGTCTAAGAAGGGGTTCTTGCCTATGTTGCAAGGTTTGAAATTGAGCTCAGCTCCATGTCCGACCACGGCAGAAGATATAGAAGAGATGAGTGTCATCCCCTATGCCTCAGCCATAGGTTCTATTATGTATGCCATGCTGTGTACCAGACCTGATGTAAACCTTGCCGTAAGTTTGGTAGGTAGGTACCAAAGTAATCCCGGCAAGGAACATTGGACAGCGGTCAAGAATATCCTGAAGTACCTGAAAAGGACTAAGGAAATGTTTCTCGTTTATGGAGGTGACGAAGAGCTCGTCGTAAAGGGTTACGTCGACGCTAGCTTCGACACAGATCTGGATGACTCTAAGTCACAAACCGGATACGTGTATATTTTGAATGGTGGGGCAGTAAGCTGGTGCAGTTGCAAGCAGAGCGTCGTGGCGGGATCTACATGTGAAGCGGAGTACATGGCAGCCTCGGAGGCAGCGCATGAAGCAATTTGGGTGAAGGAGTTCATCACCGACCTAGGAGTCATACCCAATGCGTCGGGGCCGATCAAACTCTTCTGTGACAACACTGGGGTATTGCACTTGCCAAGGAGCCCAGGTTTCACAAGAAGACCAGGCACATCAAGCGTCGCTTCAACTCCATTCGTGAAAATGTTCAAGATGGAGACAGAGATATTTGTAAAGTACATACGGACCTGAATGTAGCAGATCCGTTGACTAAACCTCTCCCTAGAGCAAAACATGATTAACACCAGAATTCCATGGGTGCTCGATTCATCACAATGTAACTAGATTATTGACTCTAGTGCAAGTGGGAGACTGTTGGAAATATGCCCTAGAGGCAATAATAAAAGGATTATTATTATATTTCCTTGTTCATGATAATTGTCTTTTATTCATGCTATAATTGTGTTATCCAGAAATTGTAATACATGTGTGAATACATAGACACCAACATGTCCCTAGTAAGCCTCTAGTTGACTAGCTCGTTGATGAACAGATAGTCATGGTTTCCTGACTATGGACATTAGATGTCATTGATAACGAGATCACATCATTAGGAGAATGATGTGATGGACAAGACCCAATCCTAAACATAGCACAAGATCATATAGTTCATTTGCTAGAGTTTTTTCAATGTCAAGTATCTTTTCCTTCGACCATGAGATCGTGTAACTCCCGGATACCGTAGGAGTGCTTTGGGTGTACCAAACGTCACAACGTAACTGGGTGACTATACGGGTATCTCCGAAAGTGTCTGTTGGGTTGACACGGATCAAGATTGGGATTTGTCACTCCGTATGACGGAGAGGTATCTCTGGGCCCACTCGGTAATGCATCATCATAATGAGCTCAAAGTGACCAAGTGTCTAGTCACGGGATCATGCATTACGGTACGAGTAAAGTGACTTGCCGGTAACAAGGTTGAACGAGGTATTGGGATACCGATGATCGAATCTCGGGAAAGTAACGTACCGATTGACAAAGGGAATTGTATACGGGGTTGCTTGAATCCTCGACATCGTGGTTCATCCGATGAGATCATCGAGGAGCATGTGGGAGCCAACATGGGTATCCAGATCCCGCTGTTGGTTATTGACCGGAGAGCCATCTCGGTCATGTCTACATGTCTCCCGAACCCGTATGGTCTACACACTTAAGGTTCGGTGACGCTAGGGTTGTAGAGATATGAATATGCAGTAACCCGAAAGTTGTTCGGAGTCCCGGATGAGATCCCGGACGTCACGAGGAGTTCCGGAATGGTCCGGAGGTGAAGAATTATATATAGGAAGTGCAGTTTTGGCCATCGGGAGAGTTTCGGGGGTCACCGGTATTGTACCGGGACCACCGGATGGGTCCCGGGGGTCCACCGGGTGGGACCACCCATCCCGGAGGGCCCCATGGGCTGAAGTGGGGAGGGGAACCAGCCCATAGTGGGCTGGTGCGCCCCCTTGGCCCACCCCCTGCGCCTAGGGTTGGAAACCCTAGGGTGGGGGGTGGGCGCCCCACTTGCCTTGGGGGCCACTCCACCCTTGGCCGCTGCCCCCCCTAGGAGATCCCATATCCTAGGGCCGGCGCCCCCCTTGGGGAGCCTATATAAAGGGGGAGGGAGGGGCAGCCGCACCCTTGACTCTTGGCGCCTCCCTCTCCCCTGCTACACCTCTCCCTCTCGCAGAAGAACGGCGAAGCCCTGCTGCGGTGACTGCTGCATCCACCACCACGCCGTCGTGCTGCTGGATCTTCATCAACCTCTCCTACCCCTTGCTGGATCAAGAAGGAGGAGACGTCATGCTGACCGTACGTGTGTTGAACACGGAGGTGCCGTCCGTTCGGCGCTAGGATCTCCGGTGATTTGGATCACGTCGAGTACGACTTCCTCATCCCCGTTCTTTGAACGCTTCCGCGCTTGATCTACAAAGGTATGTAGATGCAATTCGATCACTCGTTGCTAGATGAACTCATAGATGGATCTTGGTGAAACCGTAGGAAATTTTTTGTTTTCTGCAACATTCCCCAACACATGCGCCAAGTCAAGTCACTTAAATCATTCAGAGGAGGATACCACCCTATCACACCACATCATAATCATTTCAATAGCATGTTGGCACGCAAGGTAAACCATTATAACTCATAGCTAATCAAGCATGGCACGAGTACTATGATCCCTAGTTGTCATTGCAAACATGTTTATTCATAATAGGCCGAATCAGGAATGATGAACTAATTATATTTACAAAAACAAAAGAGGTCGAGTTCATACCAGCTTTTCTCATCTCAGTCAGTCCATCATATATCGTCATAATTGCCTTTCACTTGCATGACCAAATGATGTAAATAATAATAATAGTGCATGTGCGTTGGACTAAGCTGGAATCTGCAAGCATTCAATAAACAGGAGAAGACAAGGCAATATGGGATCTTTTGTTAGATCAACAAGTATGCATACAAGAGCCACTTCAAAAATTTAATTATGGTCTTCTCCTATCGACCCCCAAAGAAAACAAAAGAAATAAAACTATTTACACGGGAAAGCTCCCAACAAGTAAAAGAAGAACATGAAATATTTTTGGGTTTTCTTTTTAATTACTACTAAAAGCATGGAAATTAAAACTAGCTAAAAGCTACAACTAATTTTTTTGGTTTTTCTTAAGGTTTATTAAACACACAAGAAGAAAGCATAAAGAGGAAATAAACTAGCATGGATGATACAAATGAAAAATTATGAGCACCGACATCTAGCAATGAGTGTATGAACATAAATGTAATGTCGGTGGGAAATACGTACTCCCTCAAGCTTAGGCTTTTGGCCTAAGTTGGTCTATGTAGGATCGAAAGTATGTCTAGAGGTGGGGTGATTAGACTACTTGACCAAATAAAAACTTAACCTTTTCCCAATTTTAGTTCTTGACAGATTTTAGCTATTGTAGGACAAGTCAAGCAATCATCACACAATTCAAGCAAGCATGCAAAGAGTATATTGGCAGCGGAAAGTAAAGCATGCAACTTGCAAGAATGTAAAGGGAAGGGTTTGGAGAATTCAAACGCAATTGGAGACACGGATGTTTTTCCCGTGGTGCTATCCTACATCCACGTTGATGGAGACTTCAACCCACGAAGGGTAACGGTTGCGCGAGTCCACGGAGGGCTCCACCCACGAAGGGTAATGGTTGCGCGAGTCCACGGAGGGCTCCACCCACGAAGGGTCCACGAAGAAGCAACCACCCACGAAGGGTCCACGAAGAAGCAACCTTGTCTGTCCACCATGGCCATCGCCCACGAAGGACTTGCCTCACTAGCGGTAGATCTTCACGAAGTAGGCGATCTCCTTGCCCTTACAAACTCCTTGGTTAAACTCCACAATCTTGTCAGAGGCTCCCAAGTGTCACCTAGCCAATCTAGGAGACACCACTCTCCAAGAAGTAACAAATGGTGTGTTGATGATGAACTCCTTGCTTTTGTGCTTCAAATGATAGTCTCCCCAACACTCAACTCTCTCTCATAGGATTTGGATTTTGTGGAAAGAAGATTTGAGTGGAAAGCAACTTGGGGAAGGCTAGAGATCAAGATTCATATGGTAGGAATGGAATATCTTGGTCTCAACACATGAGTAGGTGGTTCTCTCTCAGAACATATGAGTTGGAATTGTGTATGTGTTCTGATGGCTCTCTCCACGAATGAAGAGGAGGTGGAGGGGCATATATAGCCTCCACACAAAATCCAACCGTTACATACAGTTTTCCAATCTCGGTGGGACCGAATCAACAAACTCGGTCGGACCGAAAAGGTAAACCTAGTGACCGTTAGAGATTTTCGGTGGGACTGACATGCAACTCGGTAGGACCGGTATGGTTAGGATTTGGGCACAACGTAATCTCGGTGAGACTGATTACACAAACTCGGTGAGACCGAGTTTGGTAATAAGCTAACTAGAGAGTTGGTCAGGCAAACTCGGTGGGACCGATTTGCCTTTTCGGTGAGACCGAAAAGTTACAAAAGGGGAACGGAGAGTTTACATTGCAATCTCCGTGGGACCGATTCGCTCTTTTGGTGAGACCGAAAAGTTACGAAAGGGAAACAGAGAGTTTGCAATCCCATCTCGATGAGACCGAGATCCCTATCGGTAGAACCGAATTGCTAGGGTTTGGCAGTGGCTTATGACAAGTGAAACTCGGTGGCGCCGGATAGAAAGAATCGGTAGGACCGAGTTTGGCTCAGGGTTTAGGTCATATGTGGATATGGGAAAGTAGTTGAGGGTTTTGGAGCATATCACTAAGCACATGAAGCAAGAGGCTCATTAAGCAACACCTCATCCCTCCTTGATAGTATTGGCTTTTCCTAAAGACTCAATGTGATCTTGGATCACTAAAATATAAAATGAAGAGTCTTGAGCTTTTGAGCTTGAGCCAATCCTTTGTCCTTAGCATTTTGAGGGTTCCACTTTCACATCCATGCCATGCCAATCATTGAGCTTTCCTGAAATAGTGATCTTGGAATAGCATTAGCTCAATGAGCTATATGTTGTTATGAATTACCAAAACCACCTAGGGATAGTTGCACTTTCAATCTCCCCCTTTTTGGTAATTGATGACAACATATAGATCAAAGCTTCGACAAATTATAATAAGCATGAAATATATCGTTGCTTTGAGAAGTATGTGACAAGTAAGAGCTCCCCCTAAATTTGTGCATATTTAAAATTTGCTTTGGACTGCAAATGCACAAAGAGTTAGAGTCATGGGTTACTCTTCCATGTCACATACATCTTGGTGGAGCGCTTAAAATGATAAGAATGAAATACATGCACTCATCACCAAGAATAGTGAATGATCACATAAGATAGATAAGATGATAATATTAAGCAAACATTAAGTGTAGCTTATGATCAAACACATGATCATCAATGTCTCACGAGCAATGACATAGTATCTCATACAAAAGCAAACAAAGTTCGAAAAACCACCAAATAAAACAAGAGAGAATAAAATCAACACTCTCTCTCGAAGCCTATGATCTATACATTTTCTCCCCCTTTGGCAACAAGTTACCAAAAAGTTCCTAGAAAATGCATAGTGCTAAGTCGACACTCAGGCTTGATCTTCAGGTGGTGGTGGAGTCCGGAGCACTCCAAGGACGAAGCCTTCTGTAGACGTGGTCGGAGTCGAGGCTGAAGTGGACGCTGGAGCTGGTGGAACTGAGGCTGTAGCTGGTGCAGACGTGGTGGCTCTGGGGTCAGCAACTGGCACTGCACACGACCTCGGAGCTCGTGGCACTCTGGCAAAGGCATCAGTTGTAGTCTTGCCTCTCCTCTCCTGCATGTCTGTTGGAAATATGCCCTAGAGGCAATAATAAATTAGTTATTATTATATTTCCTTGTTCATGATAATTGTCTTTTATTCATGCTATAACTGTATTAACCGGAAATCGTAATACACGTGTGAATACATAGACCACAACCATGTCCCTAGTAAGCCTCTAGTTGACTAGCTCGTTGATCAATAGATGGTTACGGTTTCCTGACCATGGACATTGGATGTCATTGATAACGGGATCACATCATTAGAAGAATGATGTGATGGACAAGACCTAATCCTAAGCCTAGCACAAAGATCGTATAGTTCGTATGCTAAAGCTTTTCTAATGTCAAGTATCATTTCCTTAGACCATGAGAGCGTGTAACTCCTGGATACTGTAGGAGTGCTTTGGGTGTATCAAACGTCACAACGTAACTGGGTGACTATAAAGGTGCACTACAGGTATCTCCGAAAGTGTCTATTGTTTTATGCGGATCGAGACTGGGATTTGTCACTCCGTGTAAACGGAGAGGTATCTCTGGGCCCACTCGGTAGGACATCATCATATGCGCAATGTGACCAAGGAGTTGATCACGGGATGATGTGTTACGGAACGAGTAAAGAGACTTGCAGGTAACGATATTGAACAAGGTATTGGATACCGACGATCGAATCTCGGGCAAGTAACATACCGATAGACAAAGGGAATTGAATACGGGATTGATTAAGTCCTTGACATCGTGGTTCATCCAATGAGATCATCGTGGAACATGTGGGAGCCATCATGGGTATCCAGATCCCGCTGTTGGTTATTGACCGCAGAGAACATCTCGGTCATGTCTGCATGTCTCCCGAACCCGTAGGGTCTACACACTTAAGGTTCGGTGACGCTAGGGTTATAGAGATATTAGTATGCGGTAACCCGAAAGTTTTTCGGAGTCTCGGATGAGATCCCGGATGTCACGAGGAGTTCCGGAATGGTCCGGAGGTAAAGAATTATATATAGGAAGTGCTATTTCGGCTATCGGGACAAGTTTCGGGGTCACCGGTATTGTACCGGGACCACCGGAAGGGTCCCGGGGGTCCACCGGGTGGGGCCACCTGCCCCGGGGGGGCACATGGGCTGTAGGGGGTGCGCCTTGGCCTACATGGGCCAAGGCCACCAGCCCCAAGAGGCCCATGCGCCAAGAGAAGAGAAAAAGGGGAGAGTCCTAAAAGGGGAAGGCACCTCCGAGGTGCCTTGGGGAAGATGGACTCCTCCCCACCCTTGGCCGCACCCTTCCTTGGAGGAAGGGGCAAGGCTGCGCCCTCCCCCTCTCCCTTGGCCCTATATATAGTGGGGAAAAGGAGGAGCAAACCAATCTAAGGCCTGGCGCCTCCCTCTCCCTCCCGTGACACATCTACCTCCTCCCGCAGCGCTTAGTGAAGCCCTGTTGGAATCCCGCTACTTCCACCACGCCGTCGTGCTGCTGGATCTCCATCAACCTCTCCCTCTCTCCTTGCTGGATCAAGGCATGGGAGACGTCATCGGGCTGTACGTGTGTTGAACGCGGAGGTGCCGTGCGTTCGGTACTTGATCATCGGTGATTTGAATCACGACGAGTACGACTTCATCAACCCCGTTCACTTGAACGCTTCCTCTTAGCGATCTACAAGGGTATGTAGATGCACTCTCCTTCCCCTCGTTGCTGGTTTCTCCATAGATAGATCTTGGTGACACGTAGGAAAATTTTGAATTTCTGCTACGTTCTCCAACAGTGGTATCAGAGCTAGGTCTATTGCGTAGATTCTATGCACGAGTAGAACACAAAGTAGTTGTGGGCGTTGATTTTGTTCAATATGCTTGCCATTACTAGTCTTATCTTGATTCGGCGGCATCGTGGGATGAAGCGGCCCGGACCAACCTTACACGTATTCTTACGTGAGACCGGTTCCACCGACAAACATGCACTAGTTGCATAAGGTGGCTAGCGGGTGTCTGTGTCTCCCACTTTAGACGGATCAGATTCGATGAAAAGGGTCCTTATGAAGGGTAAATAGCAATTGGCATATCACGTTGTGGTTTTGCGTAGGTAAGAAACGTTCTTGCTAGAAACCCATAGCAGCCACGTAAAACATGCAAACAACAATTAGAGGACGTCTAACTTGTTTTTGCAGGGTATGCTATGTGATGTGATATGGCCAAAAGGATGTGATGAATGATATATGTAATGTATGAGATTGATCATGTTCTTGTAATAGATGATCATGGAGCCCCAAGATGGAGATCAGAGGAGCTACATGATATTGGCCATATCATGTCACTACTATTTGATTGCATATGATGTTTATCATGTTTATACATCCTATTTGCTTAGAACGACGGTAGTAAATAAGATGATCCCTCATTAAAATTTCAAGAAGTGTTCTCCCCTAACTGTGCACCGTTGCTACAGTTCGTCGTTTCGAAGCACCACGTGTTAATCGGGTGTGATAGATTCTTACGTCACATACAACGGGTGTAAGACAGTTTTACACAGCAAAAACACTTAGGGTTAACTTGACGAGCCTAGCATGTGAAGACATGGCCTCGGAACACAGAGACCGAAAGGTCGAGCATGAGTCGTATAGAAGATACGATCAACATGAAGATGTTCACCGACATTGACTAGTCCGTCTCACGTGTTAATCGGACACGGCCTAGTTCACTCGGATCATGTAATCACTTAGATGACTAGAGGGATGTCTATCTGAGTGGGAGTTCATAAGATGAACTTAATTATTCTGAACATAGTCAAAAGGTTTTTTGCAAATTATGTCGTAGCTCACGCTATAGTTCTACTGTTTAGATATGTTCCGAGAGAAAAATTAGTTGAAAGTTGATAGTAGCAATTATGCGGACTAGGTCCGTAAACTGAGGATTGTCCTCATTGCTTCTTAGAAGGCTTATGTCCTTAATGCATCGCTCGGTGTGTTGAACCTCGAACGTTGTCTGTGGATGTTGCAAACATCTGACATACACATTTTGATAACTACGTGATAGTTCAGTTAAACGGTTTAGAGTTGAGGCACCAAAGATGTTTTTGAAACATCACGAGACATATGAGATGTTTTGAGGGCTGAAATTAGGATTTCAGGATTGTGCCCACGTCAAGAGGTATGAGACCTCCGACGATTTTCTTAGCCTGCAAACTAAGGAGAGAAACTCAATTGTTGAGATTGTGCTCAGATTGTCTGAATGTGACAATCATTTGAATCGAGTGGGAGTTAATCTTCCAGATAAGATAGTGATGTTTCTCCGAAGTCATTACCACCAAGCTGCTAGAGCTTCGTGATGAACTATGATATATCAGGGACATATATGATGATCCTTGAGATATTCGCGATGTTTGACTCCGCGAAAGTAGAAATCAAAAGGGAGCATCAATCGTTGATGGTCAGTGAGACCACTAGTTTCAAGAAGGGCAAGGGCAAGAAGGGATACTTCATGAAACGGCAATTCAGCTGCTGCTCTAGTGAAGAAACCCAAGGTTGAACCCAAACCCGATACTGAGTGCTTCTGTAATAAGGGGAACAGCCACTGGAGCAGAATTACCCTAGATGCTTGGTAGATGAGAAGGCTGGCAAGGTCGATAGAAGTATATTGGATATAAATTATGTTAATGTGTACTTTACTAGTACTCCTAGTAGCACCAGGGTATTAAGATACCGGTTCGGTTGCTAAGTGTTAGTAACACGAAATAAAAGAGCTACGGAATAAAACGGAGACTAGCTAAAGGTGAGCTGACGATATGTGTTGGAAGTGTTTCCAAGTTTGATGTGATCAAACATCGCACGCTCCCTCTACCATCAAGATTAGTATTAAACCTGAGTAATTGTCATTTGGTGTTTTTGCGTTGAGCGTAGACATGATTGGATTGTGTCTATCGCAATACGGTTATTCATTTAAGGAGAATAATGGTTACTCTGTTTATTTGAATAATACCTTCAATGGTCTTGCACCTAAAGGAACGGTTTATTGAATCTCGATCGTAGTGATACACATTTTCATGCCAAAAGATATAAGATAGTAATGATAGTACCACTTACTTGTGGCACTGCCATGTAAGTCATAATGGTATAAAACGCATGAAGAAGCTCCATGTTGATGGATCTTTGGACTCACTCATTTTTGAAAAGTTTGGGACATGCGAACCATGTCTATTGGTATATATGCATGAAGAAACTCCATGCAAATGGACGGTTTTGTACTCGCTTGATTTTGAATCACTTGATACATGCAAATCATACCACATGGGCAAGATGACTGAAAGCCTCGGTTTCCGTAAAATGGAACCAGAAAGCAACTTGCTGGAAGTAATACATTTTGATGTGTGCAATCCAATGAGTGCTGAGGCATGTAGTGGATATCGTTATGTTTTTACTTCACAGATGATTTGAAGTAGATGTTGAGAATATTTACTTGATGAAACACAAAGTCTGAATTATTGAATGGTTCAAGTAATTTCAGGGTGAAGTTGAAAGGTCGTCGTGGCAAGAGGATAAAAGATCTATGATATGATCATAGAGATGAATATCTGATTACAAGTTTGGCACAGAATTAAGACATTGTAGAAATTGTTTCACAACTGATACAGCCTGGAACACCATAGTGTGATGGTGTGTCCGAACATCATAACTGCACCCTATTGGATATGATGCATACCATGATGTCTCTTATCGAATTACCACGATAATTTATGGGTTAGGCATTAGAGACAACCACATTCACTTTAATTAGGGCACCACGTAATTCTGTTGAGATGACACCGTATGAATTATGGTTTAGAGAAACCTAAGTTGTCGTTTCTTAAAAGTTTGGGACTGCGATGCTTATGTGAAAAAGTTTCAGGCTGATAAGCTCGAACCCAAAGCGGATAAATGCATCTTCATAGGACACCCAAAACAGTTGGGTATACCTCCTGTCTCAGATCCGAAAGCAATAAAGGATTGTTTCTAGAATCGGGTCCTTTCTCGAGGAAAAGTTTCTCTCGAAAAGTTGAGTGGGAGGATGGTGGAGACTTGATGAGGTTATTGAACCATCACTTCAACTAGTGTATAGCAGGGCACAAAGAGTTGTTCCTGTGGCACCTACACCAATTGAAGTGGAAGCTTATGATATTGATCATGAGACTTCAGATCAAGTCACTACCAAACATCATAGGATGACAAGGATGCATACTACTTCAGAGTGGTACATAACCCTATCTTGGAAGTCATGTTGCTAGACAACAATGAACCTACGAGCTATGGAGAAGCGATGGTGGGCCCGGATTCCGATAAATGGCTTGAGGCCATATAATCCGAGAGAGGATCCATATATGAAAACAAAGTGTAGACTTTGGAAGAACTACTTGATGGTCATAAGGCTGTTGAGTACAGATGGATTTTAAAAGGAAGACGGACAATGATAGTAAATGTCACCATTAAGAAAGCTCGACTTGTCGTTAAGATGTTTTCTGACAAGTTCAAGGAGTTGACTACGGTGAGACTTTCTCACTCGTAGCGATGCTAAGAGTCTGTTGGAATTATATTAGCGATTACTGCATTATTTATGAAATCTTGCAGATAGGATGTCAAAACATTGTTTCCTCGACGATTTTCTTGAAGAAAGGTTGTATGTGATACAACCGGAAGGTTTTGTCAATCCTGAAAGATGCTAATAAGTATGCAAAGCTCCAGCTATCCTTCTGAGGACTGGAGTAAGCATCTCGGAGTTGGAATGTATGCTTTGATGAGATGATCAAAGATTTTGGGTGTATACAAAGTTTATGAGAAACTTGTATTTCCAAAGAAGTGAGTGGGAGCACTATATAATTTCTGATAAGTATATGTTGACATATTGTTGATCAGAAATGACATAGAATTTCTGGAAAGCATATAGGGTTATTTGGAAAGTATTTTTCAATGGAAAGCCTGGATTAAGCTACTTGAACATTGAGCATCAAGATCTATAAGGATAGATCAAAACGCTTAATGGTACTTTTCAAATGAGCACATACCTTGACATGATCTTGAAGGTGTTCAAGATGGATCAGTCAAAGGAGTTCTTTCCTGAGTTATAAGGTATGAAGTTAAGACTTAAAACTCGACCACGGCAGAATAGAGACAAAGGACGAAGGTCATCCCCTATGCTTAAGACATAGGCTCTACAGTATGCTATGCTGTGTACCGCACCTGAAGTGTGCCTTGCCATGAGTCAGTCAAGGGGTACAAGAGTGATCCAAGAATGGATCACAGGACAGCGGTCAAAGTTATCCTTAGTAACTGGTGGACTAAGGAATTTTCTCGATTATGGAGGTGGTAAAAGAGTTCGTCGTAAAGAGTTACGTCGATGCAAGCTTAACACCTATCCGGATAGCTCTGAGTAGAGATACCGGATGCATATAATGGAGCAACAATTTAGAATAGCTCCAAGTAGAACAGTTAATTGGAATAGCTCCAAATAGAGCATGGTAGCTACATCTAGGAGATGACATAGAGATTTGTAAAGCACACACAGATCTGAAAGGTTCGGACCCGTTGACTAAAAACCTCTCTCACAAGCAACATGATCAAACATAAAACTCATTGAGTGTTAATCACATAGTGATGTGAACTAGACTACTGACTCTAGTAAACTCTTGGGTATTAGTCACATGGCGATGTGACCTGTGAGTGTTAATCACATGGCGATGTGAACTAGATTATTGACTCTAGTGCAAGTGGGAGACTGTTGGAAATATGCCCTAGAGGCAATAATAAATTAGTTATTATTATATTTCCTTGTTCATGATAATTGTCTTTTATTCATGCTATAACTGTATTAACCGGAAATCGTAATACACGTGTGAATACATAGACCACAACCATGTCCCTAGTAAGCCTCTAGTTGACTAGCTCGTTGATCAATAGATGGTTACGGTTTCCTGACCATGGACATTGGATGTCATTGATAACGGGATCACATCATTAGAAGAATGATGTGATGGACAAGACCTAATCCTAAGCCTAGCACAAAGATCGTATAGTTCGTATGCTAAAGCTTTTCTAATGTCAAGTATCATTTCCTTAGACCATGAGAGCGTGTAACTCCTGGATACTGTAGGAGTGCTTTGGGTGTATCAAACGTCACAACGTAACTGGGTGACTATAAAGGTGCACTACAGGTATCTCCGAAAGTGTCTATTGTTTTATGCGGATCGAGACTGGGATTTGTCACTCCGTGTAAACGGAGAGGTATCTCTGGGCCCACTCGGTAGGAATCATCATATGCGCAATGTGACCAAGGAGTTGATCACGGGATGATGTGTTACGGAACGAGTAAAGAGACTTGCCGGTAACGAGATTGAACAAGGTATTGGATACCGACGATCGAATCTCGGGCAAGTAACATACCGATAGACAAAGGGAATTGAATACGGGATTGATTAAGTCCTTGACATCGTGGTTCATCCGATGAGATCATCGTGGAACATGTGGGAGCCATCATGGGTATCCAGATCCCGCTGTTGGTTATTGACCGCAGAGAACATCTCGGTCATGTCTGCATGTCTCCCGAACCCGTAGGGTCTACACACTTAAGGTTCGGTGACGCTAGTGTTATAGAGATATTAGTATGCGGTAACCCGAAAGTTGTTCGGAGTCCCGGATGAGATCCCGGACGTCACGAGGAGTTCCGGAATGGTCCGGAGGTAAAGAATTAAATATAGGAAGTGCTATTTCGGCCATCGGGACAAGTTTCGGGGTCATCGGTATTGTACTGGGACCACCGGAAGGGTCCCGGGGGTCCACCGGGTGGGGCCACCTGCCCCGGGGGGCCACATGGGCTGTAGGGGGTGCGCCTTGGCCTACATCGGCCAAGGGCACCAGCCCCAAGAGGCCCATGCGCTAAGAGAAGAGAAAAAGGGGAGAGTCCTAAAAGGGGAAGGCACCTCCGAGGTGCCTTGGGGAAGATGGACTCCTCCCCACCCTTGGCCGCACCCTTCCTTGGAGGAAGGGGCAAGGCTGCGCCCTCCCCCTCTCCCTTGGCCCTATATATAGTGGGGAAAAGGAGGAGCAAACCAATCTAAGGCCTGGCGCCTCCCTCTCCCTCCCGTGACACATCTACCTCCTCCCGCAGCGCTTAGCGAAGCCCTGTTGGAATCCCGCTACTTCCACCACGCCGTCGTGCTGCTGGATCTCCATCAACCTCTCCCTCTCTCCTTGCTGGATCAAGGCATGGGAGACGTCATCGGGCTGTACGTGTGTTGAACGCGGAGGTGCCGTGTGTTCGGTACTTGATCATCGGTGATTTGAATCACGACGAGTACGACTTCATCAACCCCGTTCACTTGAACGCTTCCGCTTAGCGATCTACAAGGGTATGTAGATGCACTCTCCTTCCCCTCGTTTCTGGTTTCTCCATAGATAGATCTTGGTGACACGTAGGAAAATTTTGAATTTCTGCTACGTTCTCCAACAATGTCATCCTGGAGCTGCTCCACTGCAGTCTGAATCTCTGTCACTTTGACATCCAAGTCATAGAACTTTTGTTCCATGATCCTCTCTAAGCTTGCCTGGTTCTGAGTTAGGGTGGCTAGTCCTTGCTCAATCCGCAGGGTGGATGCAATCAAGTAACCAAGCTGCTCTTGTTTGGTTTTCAGGAAATATTCAGATGCCTCCTCTTGAGTAGGCATCTTGGCAGCTTTCTCCTTCCTCGCCTTCTCCTTCTTGGCTTGTGCTTGTGCAGATGATGGCTCATTCTCAGTCATGACCACTTGATTATCTTCAAAGTCTGGACGGATGGGCAGGTGTTCCTTGTCCAATAAGTATATGCCTGTCAGGACCCCGACTCAATGCCACATCGATCTAGCATGTAACACCTCATATCGCTTTGCGGCCTCACGCACGGTATTCCCCGGGTGTCGCCTTACCTTTGCCCAGGACCGTTTGCGCCTTTTGGCACACGTATATGATAGTGTCGCTAGCATCCATATGATAAGGAGCCGGGCTGACATGGCTAGTCGTAAACCCAAAGTGGCACAGACTTACAGGGACAGGCATCCATGACCCAGCATCGAACGTGTCGGTCATCAGCGAGTGAATCCAGGCTGTAGCACTGGGCTAGCAGGACTCCGGTGAACCGGGCTGTAGCGGGCTAACAGGACTCCGGTATTCATCGCGTGACATTTCCCCGAAGGGACAGACACAGGAACGAAGAAGGACACATGCCGGCTAGCCTAAGTGTTCCGGAGCAGTAGCAAGCTACCATGGCTCAGCGAAACACTAGGAGACATTTCCCCGTAAGAGAGGCTACTAAAGATAAACAACTAGATGGTCAGATCCCACACATACCAAGCATTTCAATAACATACACACAATATGCTCGATATGTGCAAATACAACATGGCATCACAACATGACTCTACGACTCAAGTAATTTATTCAATAGGCTCCGAGGAGTGAGATATTACAAACAGGGGTCTCACGACCCAACATTCAGAGCATACAAATCAAAGCACAAGCGGAAGCTATCATGTCTGAGTACAGACATCTATAAATGAAAAAGGCTGAGAAGCCTGACTATCTACCAGATCCTGCCGAGGGCACAAGATCGTAGCTGAGGTAACAAGCTAAATGTCGAAGACCACGCGGAATTACTAGTGAGACTGAAGTCTCTCTGCAAAAACATAAAATAGGCAAACGTGAGTACAAATGTACCCAGCAAGACTTAGATCAGAACTATCTACATATGCATCATTATCAACAAAGGGATGGTGGGGTTTAACTGCAGCAAGCCAGCTTTGACTCGGTGGCTAACCTGAACTACGACTGCAAGTAACTCTTTTGAGGTGGCGCACACGAGTCCACATATTCCCCATATCAATACACCACTATGGATCCGCTCCCGTCTCCCTATGAGAACGCCATCCATAGCACTCACGCTTATCTTGCGTATTTTAGAGTATCCACTTTCACTTGTCTATGAACTGATATAAGCAACCCAGAAGTCCTTTACCGTGGACACGGCTATTCGAATAGATGATGTTAACCCTGCAGGGGTGTACTTCTTCATACATGTTTCCACCACTTAGCGTCTGCACACGACATGTGCTCGGCAGACTTCAAGCGAAAGCCGACGTGGGTGTAGACCACGACCTACCTAAACACTCAAGTCTCTAGTCCAGGTTTATCGCCTATTCGGGTTCCATCCATGAGGAGATCCGGCCGGAGTTTCGCTCACAGCCCCAAACGATGTGAACAGGGTTCCGTGACACCAAACGGGCGCCCGGTATACCCGGCCACGTGCCTACCGCATCACAGCCCACCCCTACGGTCAGCGCTGTCCACGGCCTCCAGCATACTACAAACACCAGAAACTACTTGCAACTCCTGGACAGAGGACGAGGGTGAATAAGAAGTCGAGCGGGGTCATATTTCAGGGCCCAATGTATGGTAGTAGCTAAATCATGGATCACAAACACAGAACTCAGTTCCTGAGGACGGCTGCAATGAGACAACCCACCATGTACTCCTACATGGCCTCTCACCGCTACCTTTACCAAATCGTGTTCACACACTTAGCTCACACACAGTAGGACATGTTCACACACCTCTGATTCATCCCGGATGAATCAGACCTGACACAACTCTAAGCAGTAGCAGGCATGACAAACAAGCATGAATGAGTAGGCACAACAGGGCTCAAACAACTCCTACTCATGCTAGTGGGTTTCATCTATTTACTGTGGCAATGACAGGTCATGCAAAGGATAAAGGGGTTCAGCTACCGCAGCAAGTAACAGATGAATCGATGTTGTCCTAATGCAGTAAAAGAGAGCAGGAGCGAGAGAGTAGGATTGTATCGGAATGAACAAGGGGGTTTTGCTTGCCTGGCACTTCTGAAGATAACATTGAGTCTTCATCAGTGTCAACGATCACATCATCGGTATCACGTCTATCGAGAGGGGACAAATACCGGTAACACAGAAGGAAACATAATCAATGCAATGCACAATATGATGCATGATCATGACATGGCAAAATGAATGTGTTTTGGGCTAATGCAACTAGCCACAGATTAAATGAAGTTGGTTTGTGTCAGGTCCCCGACTCGATGTCACATCGATCTAGCTGGTAACACCTTATATCACTCTGCGGCCTCACGCACGGTATCCCCACGGGTGTCGTCTTACCTTTTCCCGGGACCGTTTGCGCCTTTTGGCTCACGTATATGATAGTGTCGCTAGCATCCATATGATAAAGAGCCCGGGCTGACATGACTAGTCGTAAACCCAAAGTGGCACAGACTTACAGGGACAGGCATCCATGACCCAGCTTCGAACGTGTCGGTCATCAGCAAGTGGGTCCGGGCTGTAGCACTGGGCTAGCAGGACTCCGGTAAACCGGGCTGTAGCGGGCTAACAGGACTCCGGTACTCAAAGCGTGACATTTCCCCGAAGGGACAGACACAGGAACGAAGAAGGACACATGCCGGCCAGCCTAAGTGTTCCAGAGCAGTAGCAAGCTACCATGGCTCAGCGGTAACACTAGGAGACATTTCCCGGTAAGAGAGGCTACTAAAGATAAACAACTAGATAGTCAGATCCCAGACATACCAAGCATTTCAATCATACACACAATATGCTCGATATGTGCAAATACAACGAAGCATCACAACATGACTCTACGACACAAGTACTTTATTTAAGGCTCAGGGAGCCATACATATCATACACAAAGGTACGGGTCTCACGACCCAACATACAAGTCATACAGTCATACAAACCAGCAGCGGAAGTAACTTGTCTGAGTACAGACAACTAGTAAAATAAAAGAGGCTTGGAAAGCCTAGCTATACTACGTGGTCCTTCACAAGCTCAGGGTCACCACCTGGGTCTTTAGCCTACTCGTTGATGTCAACGTCTACATAGAACCCATCAGAAGGGGTTGCAGCGTCTTCTGTAAAAATGTAGATTATAGCAACATGAGTACAAGGGTACTCAGCAAGACTTACATCAGATCCTACATACATGCACATTATCAAGAAGGGTTGGTGGAGTTATTGCAGCAAGCCAGCTTTGACTCTTGGCTAGACTATCCTACGATACTTCAACTTGAACTGGTTTTTCGCACACGAGTCCACTACTCACCACTTCAATACACTACCGAGGATCCACCTCCGACTTCCTACGAAAGAGCCATCCTCGGCACTCACACTTATCTTGAGGCTTTTAGTAGTTTCCATTTACTTGTCTATGAACTGTATAGGCAACCAAGTAGTCCTTTACCGCGGACGCGGCTATTCGAATAGATCATGTTAACCCTGCAGGGGTGTACTTCTTCATACATGTTTCCACCACTTAGCGTCTGCACACGACATGTGCTCGGCAGACTTCAAGCGAAAGCCGACGTGGGTGTAGACCATGACCTACCTAAACACCTAAGTCTCTAGTCCAGGTTTATCGCCTATTCGGGTTCCATCCATGAGGAGATCCGGCCGGAGTTTCGCTCACAGCCCCAAACGATGTGAACAGGGTTCCGTGACACCAAACGGGCGCCCGGTATACCCGGCCACGTGCCTACCGCATCACAGCCCACCCCTACGGTCAGCGCTGTCCATGGCCTCCAGCATACTACAAACACCAGAAACTACTTGCAACTCCTGGACAGAGGACTAGGGTGAATAAGAAGTCGAGCGGGGTCATATTTCAGGGCCCAATGTATGGTAGTAGCTGAATCATGGATCACAAACACAGAACTCAGTTCCTGAGGACGGCTGCAATGAGACAACCCACCATGTACTCCTACATGGCCTCTCACCGCTACCTTTACCAAATCGTGTTCACACGCTTAGCTCACACACCGTAGGACATGTTCACACCCCTCTGATTCATCCCGGATGAATCAGACCTGACTCAACTCTAAGCAGTAGCAGGCATGACAAACAAGCATGAATGAGTAGGCACATCAGGGCTCAAACAACTCCTACTCATGCTAGTGGGTTTCATCTATTTACTATGGAATGACAGGTCATGCAGAGGATAAAGGGGTTCAGCTACCGCAGCAAGTAACAGATGAATCGATGTTGTCCTAATGCAGTAAAAGAGAGCAGGGGCGAGAGAGTAGGATTGTATCGGAATGAACACGGGGTTTTTGCTTGCCTGGCACTTCTGAAGATAACATTGAGTCTTCATCAGTGTCAACGATCACCACGTCGGAACATCGTCTACCGGGAGGGAACAGATACCGGCAACAAGAAGAAATACAATCAATGCAATGCACAATATGATGCATGCTCATGACATGGCAATATGAATGTGTTTTGAGCTAATGCACCTAGCTATGATTTAAATGAGGTTGGTTTGAATACATGATTCAAATTCCAACTCCATATATGATTATTTAAATGCCCTTTAATTGATTTGTGCTAAACAGCAGCTATAAGTTGTTCTAACATGCATGAAAATGGTACAGATGGATTCCTTGAATTTTTCTGATAATTTTTCATATATAAATTATTTAATTTGGAGTTACGGTTGAATTTCTATGATTTATTGAAGTTTTAATCATTTTCTGAAATTTCCTGAATATTTAGAATTAAAATAATTCCAGAAAATGATTTAGCTGCGTCAGCCTGACGCCAGCATGACATCAGCGAGTCAACGGCCAGGTCCAGGTCAACCCTGACGTGCGGGGTCCACACGTTAGTGACACAGGACCTAATCCCGGTCAAACCCAGCGCTGACTGGGGTTTGACCAGGGGTGGGGCCCACAGTCAGTGGCCTAGGGGGTTGGTTAGTGCGTCATTAGTGGCTAATGACAGCGCCACGTCACTGGCCACCGGAGTTCGGCCGGCGGCGACACGAAACGCGGCGGATGTTCACCGGGGTTGCGCTACGGGCGGCGGCTGGACACGCGAAGGCCACCAGAAGGTAGCCCGTACACGGCCGCACCTAGCTGGCTGCACGAGGGGCCGTGGGGTGGCCGGAGACGACGGCGGCGAGCACTTCCGCGGTGGCCGGAGTTTGGGCGCGAACGGTGGCGAAGCTACGGCGCACTAGAGGAGAAAACGAGGAGGGCTACATGCTCCTGGGGGTTCACCGAGCACGGTGACGTGCTCAGGCGCGGGCTGCGGTGGCCCTGGCCACGGCGGCGCCATGGCCGGCGGCGATGGGGTTTCGGCCTTGGTGGATAACCTAGCTACGGCGCGCGAACGATGAAACAGAGAGGGGGAAACGGACGGAGAGCTCACGTAGACCCTGTAGAGGTGGACGGCGAGCTTGAGGGAGGCCGGACGGGGACGGATTTGACGGCGGCGATCCGCGGTGGCCGAGGAGGGGAACGGCGAAGCTGGCCCCATCCAGGGCTTCCGGAGGGCCGTGGATCGGTGGGGAGGAAGAGGGGGTCGAGGCGGAGCTCCTGGGCGCATCGGCGAGGCTAGGGGTGGCCGGTGGCCATGGGTACGGCGACGATGACGGTGAGCTCCGCTCGGTGGTGTGCACGAGAGGGGAGCAGAGGAGGGGTTTGGGTGCAGGGGGAGAGAGGAGAGGTGCAGGGGGCG
>NC_041390.1:613417114-613425108 GCF_002162155.2 Triticum dicoccoides
CTCTGCCTACTGGCAGAGGAAGACGACAGGGGGGGGGGGAGTAGCGGTGGCGGGCTGGGCCGGCTGCTGGGCCAGGTGGGCTACCAGGTGAGCGCCAGGTAGTCCTTCTCTCTCTTTCCATTTCTGTTTTTATTTATCTATTTTGTTC
This sequence comes from Triticum dicoccoides, assembly GCF_002162155.2. Classification (NCBI taxonomy): domain Eukaryota; kingdom Viridiplantae; phylum Streptophyta; class Magnoliopsida; order Poales; family Poaceae; genus Triticum; species Triticum dicoccoides. The sequence goes on from NC_041390.1 coordinate 613,417,263, forward strand.
TGTGTTGTTTTAGTTTAGTAAAATACTAAACCATTTTATAAAATCCTGAAAATAGTTATGTGGCTAGAGTTAAAATATACCAAACCACATAAAATGTTCCAGTAATTATTGGACATATATTATTTATATATCAAATATATATCCAATGCAAATAGCTATTTATTTAATTCAAAGGCCCAAAATAAATAACTCTGAGATACCAAAAATATTGTTTTGAGTTTTACCTCTTTGCAATATTTTCAGAGACTAAGAGGAACATTTTCTTGGGCTTCTTTGAGAAGATTTTAATGTTGATTATTTTTAGAAGGTTTCTGAGGCTTTGAAAATCCCTCAATTCAAATTTCATTTGAATTAAAACATGATGCTCACATGAGGTCTAGCCTAGTGCATAACAGGACCAGGGATGTGACAACTCACCCCCACTAAACAAAAATCTCGTCCCGAGATTCAAGCGTAGGGTAAGGTGAAGGGGAAATGCAACTAGTATAATCTTCACGATCCAGTTGCACTTCAATTGAACGTTGATTCGTTCACCATCATTGTCTCGAAGTCTTGCTCTGAGAACTCCAACTAACATGACCACGAGAGGAAAGGAAAAACCCTAAAAGAATCGTTCTTCTCGAAGGTCGAACAACTCAGGATTAACTCACGGAATGAGACATAGCAACATCTCTTGAGCTGAGAGGCGAAGCACACATCCATAGGAATGGAGTGAAGCAGATGACGAAGGTTCACTAGGTAGACCACAATTCCACACCTAAGAGGGTGGTGAACGGTTGTCAACGTAGCGAGGAGTTGAGTTTCCATAATACCATAACGATGCACCTTAGGGAAGGTGACTCGTAGAAATATCCCCTTAAGTGGCGAAAAGAATTACCTTTGATTCAGAGATCATTGAGACTCTTTAAACCAACCTAAGGCAATTCTTGACCGATCGTTTGGAGGGGGGTCGGTAGAATGGCATACTCGGACTTGGATGATGTGGATTACCTTGTTGAAGACAACGTAATGGATGCATTTGCTTGTCACCGGAAATGGAAGAGACCCATGGTAGAATGGCACATTGGCGGTGCAAGCTGGGAACAAAATGCAAATGATGGGAATGATTCTGGTAACTGGGGAAGAACCCAACAATAGAGAGTGAATTCACTGTTGGAGTGGTTATAGCATAACCGAAGAGACTAGGAGCAATCCCGGTTAGTGCCGGCGATAATACCTAGCGCTTGTGCGTGCTCTCAAGAACTTGAGCATTTCCATATTCATCAAGGTTTTACCAACATCCGTGTCAAGGATCCTGGCAACACAACTTGCTACTATGATGAATGATGATGGATGATGCAGATGCAAAGAAAGATAACACTTTCTCAGATTTCACCTTAGCGAGGCCAAGGAAATAAAATCTGGATGATCGACCGAGAGACATTTAGCACTCCGCTTCTAATGTTCTCCTTGATGTGCTAGTGTATCCCATTCATAGATATGGTTTGATAACTAGAACATCAAGTAAAAGGTCGGACTTCGGGAGCAATAGAATCCATAAGGAACAGTTACGGAGGTAAATCCTATGAAATCCTTATGGGGAGGTGGCCAACTTCTTCAATCAAGATACTACAATAATAGGTCTTTCGGCTGGGTGGTGCTGGCCACGACATCCACTTTACCAGTTATCGAGGAACCAATATTATAGTTCTTGGGGAAATGTTCCAACCATCATATCTGCCTGAGATTCAGATCTGGTTGGTGTCAGAATATTCCAGACCCATCGAGTCTAGGAAGAAAAATGAAAGTTTGCAACACAAATCGACGAGATGACGTTGCGGGATTCTCGGGAGATGAACTACGATAGCAAGCTCCAAAACATGAGCTGGTTCTGCTACAAACATGTGAACACGTTGTCCCAGACAAGCATGCCCACATGGTAGTCTTACAATAAAACACTACCGAGTTCTGGTTGGGAACCATCAGCGAGGATATCGAAGTTCTTTCATAAGTCCGGATTAGCTCTTATGAAGATACTCCTTCTCCTTGAACAAATCAGTCAGTGGCTTGGTGTGCTAGGATACACATATGGAATGAAGGCTGCAAGTCTCCAGACCACAGAATACTTCGCACGTGTGCATGACTGACTTGCGATGATTCCAAAGGAAACAAAACAATCTTTCTCAAATTCACGGCGGCAACTTTCACCAAATGCACGTGTATAAGAGGAAGTCACTCCTTTCATCAAACAAATACTTCATGAGCTAGCATGAAGAAAATGCTTTCAAAAGTTTCCAACACTAGCTTAATGTTCAACAACATCATGGAGGAGATAAGGATGTCGCCAATGGGCTCAACAACAATTCTTCCGGGTTTCCCTTTAAAAGGAATTCCATAGTTAAGTGAACACGGTGATAGCATTGGTCAGACCAAAGATGTAATGGTGTATGCTCGAGGGATCAACCACGAATAAGACAACATTACTAACATCGTTGGTTCTGACTTGATTTGAGGATAGCCCACACTCAATTCAAAGATGGGGTAAGACAATAGATCCAACAATTGACCACGAGGATCAACCAATAAAGATATCATATATCTTCAACACACACTACACGAGAATATCCCTTTGGAACGAACTAAGTCAGGCAAGCTTTTATCTTCCAACTCTCCAAGTTGTTGTCTAGCTTAACCAACTAGCTCAGGGATATCCGACACAGATTCTTGGAGAAAGGGTGGTTCACAAGAAACCAACTTGATCACGAGCTCAACATAACAGTTAGGAAACAACCCGGTAACACTTCCAAGAAGATATTTGGAAAGTCACGAACCACCGGTATGTTACTAAGCTCGAGAACAATCTTGCTTTTGAGGGCAAGACGACATGATCAAATGAGTGAGGACTTGAAATAATTCCTAACTCATTGGTCGAGGAGTGCACCAGAAATAGGGACTAGTTAGCACAATCAGTCTTAGGGTGACGATTCAATAATCAACACGCTAAGAATGGGGTTATCGTCCATTTAGCTACCAAGCAACAGAGTTGCTAGCAGTATTGATTTCACACGCCATGATTCATTTGTCGGCATTCCGGTTACAATAACACAGGAACCGAGGAATGAACAATGATGGCAAGAAGTATCACTGTACCAAGAGTTCATAGGATGGTGTGCAATTCCTATAACAATCTTGATATAAAATATGGTAATACTCCAAGGTAGAACAGAGCAAAAGCTGGATTAGCAATTTGTTCTGCGGAGCACAACTGCTTTGACCCAATCCTAGATATGGATGAGGTACTGGAGTTTGTTTCTCCAAGTCATTCAGGACAGAATGGCTTGACGGACCACAAGAGTAATAGGCATCGATGAACGAATGCACACATAATCTCGACTATCAATTGATAGACGAGGGTCAGAAGACAACTAAAGAGGGACAACTCAAAGGAACATACGGTTTTCTGAGTCGTGGACGCATAGATTAGTATGTCGAACCAAGTTCAACATAATTCTTCCGGATAACCCATGCAGAAAGGTTGAGCTGGCAGAGTCACAATATAGCATGGAGAACTCATCGAGAGCACTCTTGTTGTCATCTTTTGGTTCAGAAGAACTCCTGCCAGGAATGGTTCATGGTAATTGGAAGAAGGATGTACCACGAACCTCGAGGACTATCGCAAAGGTTACTAATATCCTAAAGGAACTAGCAACTACTATCAACATGAAGTAAGTAGGGTGAATCTCGGGTTCAAAACCCTGAAGTGAAATGCCTACTAACTAAGTGGCATCACGGGATGCTTACGAGAATGATGGCCAGAATCTTCACACTGGGAACACAAAACGTTGCTAGATTACTAGGTGACTCCCTGAATACCTAGGGTCATAATAGTAACTCCAACATATATGTCAAGGCAATAGAATTCCTCAACTCAACAATTAGTGTGATTGAGCTGGCATAAAGGAACATCGAAACCAGAGGGAGGGATTTTGCAAATGCATCAGATTATTTAGAAACCTGGGATGACTCGGACAACATAACGGATGTAAATGCTCAGAAAGGATTTGAGACATTCACAAAAATGGTGGCATAACCACTCAGAAGCACAATATCAAGGTTTCGAGATCAACAGTTAACATACAGAGGTAATAGGAACTGAATAGAGGCTTACGTCCAACAATTTATAAGTTTACGGATTAGTAACACGTGATCCTGATAGAAAGAAGACATAGCCTAGTTCTTAATCCCCGTAGAAGAGAAGATGATGACTCAGATCAGAAGGCCATGAGGTACAAGGAGTAAAAAGAGCCTTACGTTCCATCCCACAATCAATTCCCTTATATAACTAAAGAATTTCTAGACTCGACCAGTTTGGCTTGGTAATCCTACAGGCAGTCAAGCTCTGATACCAACGCTGTCAGGACCCCGACTCAATGCCACATCGATCTAGCATGTAACACCTCATATCGCTTTGCGGCCTCACGCACGGTATTCCCCGGGTGTCGCCTTACCTTTTCCCGGGACCGTTTGCGCCTTTTGGCACACGTATATGATAGTGTCGCTAGCATCCATATGATAAGGAGCCGGGCTGACATGGCTAGTCGTAAACCCAAAGTGGCACAGACTTACAGGGACAGGCATCCATGACCAAGCATCGAACGTGTCGGTCATCAGCGAGTGAATCCAGGCTGTAGCACTGGGCTAGCAGGACTCCGGTGAACCGGGCTGTAGCGGGCTAACAGGACTCCGGTATTCATCACGTGACATTTCCCCGAAGGGACAGACACAGGAACGAAGAAGGACACATGCCGGCCAGCCTAAGTGTTCCGGAGCAGTAGCAAGCTACCATGGCTCAGTGAAACACTAGGAGACATTTCCCCGTAAGAGAGGCTACTAAAGATAAACAACTAGATGGTCAGATCCCACACATACCAAGCATTTCAATAACATACACACAATATGCTCGATATGTGCAAATACAACATGGCATCACAACATGACTCTACGACTCAAGTAATTTATTCAATAGGCTCCGAGGAGTGAGATATTACAAACAGGGGTCTCACGACCCAACATTCAGAGCATACAAATCAAAGCACAAGCGGAAGCTATCATGTCTGAGTACAGACATCTATAAATGAAAAAGGCTGAGAAGCCTGACTATCTACCAGATCCTGCCGAGGGCACAAGATCGTAGCTGAGGTAACAAGCTAAACGTCGAAGACCACGCGGAATTACTAGTGAGACTGAAGTCTCTCTGCAAAAACATAAAATAGGCAAACGTGAGTACAAATGTACCCAGCAAGACTTACATCAGAACTATCTACATATGCATCATTATCAACAAAGGGATGGTGGGGTTTAACTGCAGCAAGCCAGCTTTGACTCGGTGGCTAACCTGAACTACGACTGCAAGTAACTCTTTTGAGGTGGCGCACACGAGTCCACATATTCCCCATATCAATACACCACTATGGATCCGCTCCCGTCTCCCTACGAGAACGCCATCCATAGCACTCACGCTTATCTTGCGTATTTTAGAGTATCCACTTTCACTTGTCTATGAACTGATATAAGCAACCCAGAAGTCCTTTACCGTGGACACGACTATTCGAATAGATGATGTTAACCCTGCAGGGGTGTACTTCTTCATACATGTTTCCACCACTTAGCGTCTGCACACGACATGTGCTCGGCAGACTTCAAGCGAAAGCCGACGTGGGTGTAGACCATGACCTACCTAAACACTCAAGTCTCTAGTCCAGGTTTATCGCCTATTCGGGTTCCATCCATGAGGAGATCCGGCCGGAGTTTCGCTCACAACCCCAAACGATGTGAACAGGGTTCCGTGACACCAAACGGGCGCCCGGTATACCCGGCCATGTGCCTACCGCATCACAGCCCACCCCTACGGTCAGCGCTATCCACGGCCTCCAGCATACTACAAACACCAGAAACTACTTGCAACTCCTGGACAGAGGACTAGGGTGAATAAGAAGTCGAGCGGGGTCATATCTCAGGGCCCAATGTATGGTAGTAGCTGAATCATGGATCACAAACACAGAACTCAGTTCCTGAGGACGGCTGCAATGAGACAACCCACCATGTACTCCTACATGGCCTCTCACCGCTACCTTTACCAAATCGTGTTCACACGCTTAGCTCACACACCGTAGGACATGTTCACACCCCTCTGATTCATCCCGGATGAATCAGACCTGACTCAACTCTAAGCAGTAGCAGGCATGACAAACAAGCATGAATGAGTAGGCACATCATGGCTCAAACAACTCCTACTCATGCTAGTGGGTTTCATCTATTTACTGTGGAATGACAGGTCATGCAGAGGATAAAGGGGTTCAGCTACCGCAGCAAGTAACAGATGAATCGATGTTGTCCTAATGCAGTAAAAGAGAGCAGGGGCGAGAGAGTAGGATTGTATCGGAATGAACAAGGGGTTTTTGCTTGCCTGGCACTTCTGAAGATAACATTGAGTCTTCATCAGTGTCAACGATCACCACGTCGGAACATCATCTACCGGGAGGGAACAGATACCGGCAACAAGAAGAAATACAATCAATGCAATGCACAATATGATGCATGCTCATGACATGGCAATATGAATGTGTTTTGAGCTAATGCACCTAGCTATGATTTAAATGAGGTTGGTTTGAATACATGATTCAAATTCCAACTCCATATATGATTATTTAAATGCCCTTTTAATTGATTTGTGCTAAACAGCAGCTATAAGTTGTTCTAACATGCATGAAAATGGTACAGATGGATTCCTTGAATTTTTCTGATAATTTTTCATATATAAATTATTTAATTTGGAGTTACGGTTGAATTTCTATGATTTATTGAAGTTTTAATCATTTTCTAAAATTTCCTGAATATTTAGAATTAAAATAATTCCAGAAAATGATTTAGCTGCGTCAGCCTGACGCCAGCATGACATCAGCGAGTCAACGGCCAGGTCCAGGTCAAACCTGACGTGTGGGGTCCACACGTCAGTGACACAGGACCTAATCCCGGTCAAACCCAGCGCTGACTGGGGTTTGACCAGGGGTGGGGCCCACAGTCAGTGGCCTAGGGGGTTGGTTAGTGCGTCATTAGTGGCTAATGACAGCGCCACGTCACTGGCCACCGGAGTTCGGCCGGCGGCGACACGAAACGCGGCGGATGTTCACCGGGGTTGCGCTACGGGCGGCGGCTGGACGCGCGAAGGCCACCAGAAGGTAGCCCGTACACGGCCGCACCTAGCTGGCTGCACGAGGGGCCGTGGGGTGGCCGGAGACGACGGCGGCGAGCACTTCCGCGGTGGCCGGAGTTCGGGCGCGAACGGTGGCGAAGCTACGGCGCACTAGAGGAGAAAACAAGGAGGGCTACGTGCTCCTGGGGGTTCAGCGAGCACGGTGACGTGCTCAGGCGCGGGCTGCGGTGGCCCTGGCCACGGCGGCGCCATGGCCGGCGGCGATGGGGTTTCGGCCTTGGTGGATAACCTAGCTACGGCGCGCGAACGACGAAACAGAGAGGGGGAAACGGACGGAGAGCTCACGTAGACCCTGTAGAGGTGGACGGCGAGCTTGAGGGAGGCCGGACGGGGACGGATTTGACGGCGGCGATCCGCGGTGGCCGAGGAGGGGAACGGCGAAGCTGACCCCATCCAGGGCTTCCGGAGGGCCGTGGATCGGTGGGGAGGAAGAGGGGGTCGAGGCGGAGCTCCTGGGCGCATCGGCGAGGCTAGGGGTGGCCGGTGGCCATGGGTACGGCGACGATGACGGTGAGCTCCGCTCGGTGGTGTGCACGAGAGGGGAGCAGAGGAGGGGTTTGGGTGCAGGGGGAGAGAGGAGAGGTGCAGGGGGCG
>NC_041390.1:613425487-613487339 GCF_002162155.2 Triticum dicoccoides
CTCTGCCTACTGGCAGAGGAAGACGACAGGGGGGGGGGGAGTAGCGGTGGCGGGCTGGGCCGGCTGCTGGGCCAGGTGGGCTACCAGGTGAGCGCCAGGTAGTCCTTCTCTCTCTTTCCATTTCTGTTTTTATTTATCTATTTTGTTCTGTGTTGTTTTAGTTTAGTAAAATACTAAACCATTTTATAAAATCCTGAAAATAGTTATGTGGCTAGAGTTAAAATATACCAAACCACATAAAATGTTCCAGTAATTATTGGACATATATTATTTATATATCAAATATATATCCAATGCAAATAGCTATTTATTTAATTCAAAGGCCCAAAATAAATAACTCTGAGATACCAAAAATATTGTTTTGAGTTTTACCTCTTTGCAATATTTTCAGAGACTAAGAGGAACATTTTCTTGGGCTTCTTTGAGAAGATTTTAATGTTGATCATTTTTAGAAGGTTTCTGAGGCTTTGAAAATCCCTCAATTCAAATTTCATTTGAATTAAAACATGATGCTCACATGAGGTCTAGCCTAGTGCATAACAGGACCAGGGATGTGACAATGCCCATGCCCATCTTAGAGTTGATGAGCTCCTGAATCTGTGGGGCATATCCACAGCTCCTCTTCTGGTCTGCTGCTGTCCTCTTGATTGTTTCAATCATAAGGCTCATGACTTTGAATTTCTGTGGCACGTCAAGGATATGAAGCAAGTTGATCGCGTGGCCCCTGATCATCTTGTGATCTCCAGACTTGGGCAATAGGGTGTGCCTAAGAAACCAGTTGATGGTTGGCAGCCCTGACAGAAGATAGTGTACTGAGCCAAACTTGAACGTATCAAGTGCTTCATTTGGAATCTTCTTGTACATGTTTGACATTGAGTTGTGGTCCATCTTCTTCTTGGCATAAATGTCCAAGTCATCGTCATGCTCTTCTGGGGCATTAATCAGCTGAGCCCATTCAGCAACTGTAGACTGGTACCTCGTACCCTCTGACATCCATACAATCCTGCCATCTGGATAGAAATGGGCTGTGGAGTAGAACTGCATGATGAGTTCCTCGTTCCACTTTGTGAGCTTCTGCCCAACAAAGTCCTCTACTCCACATGCCTTGAAGCTGTCCTGCACTCCAGGGTAGTACTCTTCATTGTCCTTGATGTATTGCCAATCAACCCATCTCATATCACAGACAATTGGCTTCTGTCTAGCAGCACTGTCTCATAAAAGTCTTGCTGCTCCTTGGTGTGAAACCTGTAGTCAACTGCAGTCCTTCTCCTTGAAGCATACGGGTCTGCTTCTCTCCACTTCCGGAGCCCTGAATCTCTCCTGAGTTTCATATCCTCAGCCACAGGATGAGCATCGTTGTGGTCTGGGATCTTGGGCTTGAGCTTTCTAAGAACATTCTCTTCTTCTTCTTCTGCAGCTTCAGACACTGGGGCCTTGGTCTTCTCAGTAGCTGGGATGCTTCTTGTGTTCCTCTTTGGCTTTGGCTTTGGAGCTGGCTTGGCCTTGGAAGCAGCTGCCCCTATTCTTATGGCATCACCCATCAGCTTGGGTGCCTTAGGTGCTGGTTCAGCTACCTCTTCTTCTTCCTCCTCATCTTCCATGATGGAAGCCTTGCCAAGCACTCTGGCTACAGTTTTCTTCACCCTTTCTTTCCTCTTCTTGCCTTGAGCAGCAACTGGCTCAATGGGAGTGGGCTTCTCAGTTGAAGCTCTGGCCTTTGACATAGGCTGCCAGCCTGCTGGCCTTTTGATCTTCATCCCTGGTTTTATGCCCTGTAATGGCTCAACTCTCTTGGAAGTTGCTTCCTCTTCTGCCACATAATCCTCATCCTCTGAGTCTACGGTTCTCTTCTTTCTCTGTCTTGTGGCTGCTTTAGGCAGATTGCTAGGGGTGCTCCTGCTGCCATCATTTGAGGAACTTGAGGGACTAGTGCCCTCACTCATCTGCACTCGCTGCTCTGACAAGTTCTGGCTATCACTTTGGTCTGACATGATGCAAACTCTGACTGCTGACCCTGTAAATAGGTTGTAGGTGAGATAGAGTGGATAAGCATCACAAAATGCAGAGATTTTTGCAAAAGAATAATTCAAAAACTTAGTTTTAGTTTCGCATTGAAAGCATCTCGGATCTACCAATTTCTAAACTCGGTGATACCGAAGCAGTTTTGGCACCTAAACTAGTGAACTCGGTTAGACCGAGTCACAGTTCGGTGGCACCGAGACTGCTAGGGTTTCACAGAGTTCCAAAATCGGTCACACCGATAAGTAATTCTCGGTCAGACCGAGTCTTACTTGTGCAATGACATAAGCCAAATCGGTGGGACCGAGTTTTTCAACTCGGTGGGTCCGAGATGGTTTCGGCGGAAACCTAACCCTAAAATTTTCGAATTAAACCTAATCTACGAGTTCATTGACTGGATAGAAGTTTAACAAACATGGCAAGAATCATGATGATCACAATGTGCTAAGAATCGGATTGGGGAATAGCACAAAGATCGAGTCCATACCCTAGTTCGGCGGAGACTCGCTACGGCGGCAACGGCGGGGTTGAATTTCTGTTGACGGCGACGGAGACCAGCGACTGGAGGCGGCTGGAGGCGAGAAGACGATCCGGAGACCAAGTTGTCAGAGCAGGCTATCGCGTGGGCGAAGGGGTTCGGAGAAATTTCCAAATTTTTGCTCGTGACTATATATAGCCCGACCCTGTCGGTGTGACCGAGTGGAACAACTCGGTGGCACCGAGATGCAAAACTGTATACAGTTGTTGCAACTCTGTGTGACCGAATGGTTCAAATCGGTTGCACCGAGATCGAAAACCTAGATCAACTTAATGATCTCGGTAGGACCGAAAGTAGGGTATCGGTCAGACCGAGAATCATAAAGAGGTTTTGGAAGTTTAAGTCTATGACGAATCAGGGACTCCGAGCGCTCCTCACACAGAGTGGTTCGAATCTGACTTGATCAAATTTTGTGATGTAGCATGAATAGAGTTTGAGACGAGAAAAGCATAGATAGCTAGAGGAGGTTCTTAGGCATTCTTGTCCATCCACTTGGCAAAAGGAAATAAAACCAAACAATCAAAACAACAAGTGGATGTCCTCGAATGAGTAGAATATGCAACCAGCATGCTCACACAATAAGATGGCAAATGAAATATGTGACAAGGCATGCACAACCAATTCTAGCATCTATCAAGCAATTTGCGATGACAAGGTCATCTATATATGAGTATATTGACTTAGGAGTCAAGTGAGAACACTCGATCATAGGTCATACTCATTGTTTAAGCTCAAGTGGGGTTACCACTTTTACATAAAGCATTGTTGTGTTCACATCTTTAGAGTTGCTTTAGCTCAAGTCTTAGAGTAAAGCTCCCCCTAGATGTGATATCCCCCCTTAGAGGGATGAACTAACCTCGGGTTTTGTCGATGATGACTTCATGTAGATGTTGAAGATGTGGATGCTCAATGTTGATGTAGATCACTTGGAGCTATCCATTTGAGTGAATTCCAGTTTCAATACCTACATGGGTTAGTCCCACAAGGAACAAACAAGGATATCCATAGACATAGAGTGATGCACACACAAGATGATGTCCATGAAAACTTTTAGGTTACCTTGTCCCTTGTCTTACCAACAAGAGGGTTTGTGACTCCTTGAACTAGTGCAAGATGTGGAAGTTGATTGCACTTGTTCTTGCCAAAATGATAAGAGTGAAGTATGTTGGCGGAGTCACCCTCAAGAACTCTCTAGTTCTTCTTCTTTTGGATCCACACCATCTTGATGGGAATCCTTGGAGTTGTAGTCGTACTTGATGAAGTGGAACTTGAAGTAGTCTTGGGAATCCACTTGACTAAGGTCTTAGGAGCTTCTTCAAATGCATCAATTTCCTCTTGAAGCTTGTCCTTGCCTTTTTGCTTGTAGTCTTGTGGTGGAAGATCATCTTGAGCTTGTGTCCCCTTGAAAGAAGTATCATACTTCTCTTGTTCAGGAACAAACTTTGTCTTGGGGTATTGATCTTCTTCCCACTCAACTCCATTGGCATTGAACTTTCGTTCAAAACCAACACCTTGATTCTTCCGGTGCATTCCTTGCTTGCGCATAATTTCCTCGAATTGCTTACTCTCGGCAAGGCTTTTGTACACTCCTTTCTCTATAATTCCCTTCAATAAGCTATTTTCTTGCTCAACTGTAACTTGGCTAAGAGAATCATTAGTGGAATCAAGAGAACTACTAGAAGCAACAATATTGGATTTAGCATGATCATTGTTACTGCTAGAGGAAGAATCTTTCTTGTTCTTGTTACTAGACTTGACTTGAGGCATGTAAGTGGATAAGAGTAAACGCTTGGCAATGTAAGAAGAACTTTTCTTGCGGAGATCATCATTGATTGCTTTTAAGAACTCATACTCTTGCTCAAGATTGAGCTTTTCAAAGCGTAATTTCTCATGAGCTCTTAAAAGTTCTCGATGATCTTCGAAGATAGTTTCATGAGCTAACTTAAGAGTGTTTAGTTCTTTAGTTAGAGCCTCAATCTTCTCCTTATCATTGTCATTCGTTTTATCTTGATTAGCATGATTAATTGACATTTCATCATAGTATTCATCACTAGAGTTGTCAACAAGCAAATCATCACCTAACAAGTCATCTTCATCACTATTGAAATCAACATACTCGGGGTGTGTTACCTTAGGACCTTTGGCCATGAAGCATCTTCCAATTCCTTCATTTGGTGAGTCAAATATGTCATAGGAGTTGGTTGACACAAGTGCTAGACCGGCAACACCTTCATCTTGAGTATCTTCGGAGTCGGAGTGATAACTTCTCTCAGAGTGGCTGTCGGAGTCGGAGCCGCATACCCATTCACCAACATGAGCTTGATGTCTTCGTTTTGTGTAGCTCCTTGATGATTTTTCCTTCCTTTTCGAATCCTTTCTTCTCTGTGAGTATCTTCGTTCACAACGATCATCTCTACTCCTTCTCTCTCTTGGTGGTGATTCTTTGCTTCTTCTTTTTGGAGAATCTTCTCCTCTCTTGTAGGGAGCCGTACACTCATTGGAATAGTGTCCAGGTCTTCCACAACTATAGAAGTTTCGCTCTCGACTAGAAGATCTTTTGTGATTGTAGGACCTTGACTTGAAGCTTCTATCTTTTCTTCTACTCTTGTAGAACTTGTTTAAGTTCTTCACCATTAAGCTCAATTCTTCATTGAAGTTTTGTTTCTCACTTGATGATGTAGGGGCTTCACATGAGGCTTTGTAGGCACCACTTGATTTGTTGTGAAGTTCCTCTTTATCCTTAAGTGACATCTCATGAGCAACAATTCTTCCAATCACCTCCGTTGGCTTGAGATCTTTGTAATTGGGCATCATTTGGATCAATGTGCACACGGTATCATATTTTCCATCCAAGGCTCTTAGAATCTTCTTGATGATGAATCTATCGGTCATCTCTTCACTTCCTAAGCCGGCAATCTCATTTGTGATGAGAGCAAGCCTAGAGTACATTCAGCGACACCTTCACCATCCTTCATTTTGAACTTGTCAAGTTGACTTTGAAGCACATCCAACTTGGATTCCTTGACGGAGTCGGTACCTTCATGCATATCAATCAAAGTGTCCCAAATTTCCTTTGCATTCTCAAGATGGCTGATTTTGTTGAATTCTTCGGGGCACAATCCGTTGAAGAGAATATCACAAGCTTGAGCATTGTATTGCAACATCTTCAACTCATCCGCGGTAGCTTCACGGTTTGGTTTTTTCCCATCAAAGAAGTCACCTTGCAAACCAACACACACAATAGCCAAAACGGCGGGGTTATGTCCAAGAATATGCATTTTCATTTTATGCTTCCAACTAGCAAAATTAGTACCATCAAAGTAAGGACCTATACAGTGATAATTTCCCTCGCTAGACGCCATACTCTCCTAGGTTGTGAAACCAAGGCTATGACCACCAAAAGCTATGGAGATCAAAGCAAATGGAGACCAAAGCTCTGATACCACTTGTAGGATCGAAAGTATGTCTAGAGGGGGGGTGATTAGACTACTTGACCAAATAAAAACTTAACCTTTTCCCAATTTTAGTTCTTGGCAGATTTTAGCTATTGTAGGAAAAGTCAAGCAATCATCACACAATTCAAGCAAGCATGCAAAGAGTATATTGGCAGCGGAAAGTAAAGCATGCAACTTGCAAGAATGTAAAGGGAAGGGTTTGGAGAATTCAAACGCAATTGGAGACACGGATGTTTTTCCCGTGGTTCGGATAGGTGGTGCTATCCTACATCCACGTTGATGGAGACTTCAACCCACGAAGGGTAACAGTTGCGTGAGTCCACGGAGGGCTCCACCCATGAAGGGTAATGGTTGCGCGAGTCCACGGAGGGCTCCACCCACGAAGGGTCCACGAAGAAGCAACCACCCATGAAGGGTCCACGAAGAAGCAACCTTGTCTATCCACCATGGCCATCGCCCACGAAGGACTTGCCTCACTAGCGGTAGATCTTCAGGAAGTAGGCGATCTCCTTGCCCTTACAAACTCCTTGGTTCAACTCCACAATCTTGTCGGAGGCTCCCAAGTGACACCTAGCCAATCTAGGAGACACCACTCTCCAAGAAGTAACAAATGGTGTGTTGATGATGAACTCCTTGCTCTTGTGCTTCAAATGATAGTCTCCCCAACACTCAACTCTCTCTCATAGTATTTGGATTTTGTGGAAAGAAGATTTGAGTGGAAAGCAACTTGGGGAAGGCTAGAGATCAAGATTCATATGGTAGGAATGGAATATCTGGTCTCAACACATGAGTAGGTGGTTCTCTCTCAGAACATATGAGTTGGAATTGTGTATGTGTTCTGATGGCTCTCTCCACGAATGAAGAGGAGGTGGAGGGGTATATATAGCCTCCACACAAAATCAAACCGTTACACACAGTTTTCCAATCTCGGTGGGACCGAATCAACAAAATCGGTCGGACCGAAAAGGTAAACCTAGTGACCGTTAGATATTTTCGGTGGGACTGACATGCAACTCGGTAGGACCGATATGCTTAGGGTTTGGGCACAATGTAATCTCGGTGAGACCGATTACACAAACTCGGTGAGACCGAGTTTGGTAATAAGCTAACCAGAGAGTTGGTCAGGCAAACTCGGTGGGACCAATTTGCTCTTTCGGTGAGACCGAAAAGTTACAGAAGGGAAACAGAGAGTTTACATTGCAATCTCGGTGGGACCGATTCGCTCTTTCGGTGAGACCGAAAAGTTACGAAAGGGAAACAGAGAGTTTGCAATCCCATCTCGGTGAGACCGAGATCCCTATCGGTAGAACCGAATTGCTAGGGTTTGGCAGTGGCTTATGACAAGTGAAACTCGGTGGCGCCGGATAGAAAGAATCGATAGGACCGAGTTTGGCTCAGGGTTTAGGTCATATGTGGATATGGGAAAGTAGTTGAGGGTTTTGGAGCATATCACTAAGCACATGAAGCAAGAGGCTCATTAAGCAACACCTCACCCCTCCTTGATAGTATTGGCTTTTCCTAAAGACTCAATGTGATCTTGGATCACTAAAATATAAAATGAAGAGTCTTGAGCTTTTGAGCTTGAGCCAATCCTTTGTCCTTAGCATTTTGAGGGTTCCACTTTCACATCCATGCCATGCCAATCATTGAGCTTTCCTGAAATAGTCATCTTGGAATAGCATTAGCTCAATGAGCTATATGTTGTTATGAATTACCAAAACCACCTAGGGATAGTTGCACTTTCTGTCTACGGCCACAGCTGGCCTGGCGGGTATCCATAATAATAGTTGGGGTCGTACTGAGAAGAAGAAGAAGACTCTGATTGCCACTGGCTGGCGATCATCTCCGGATCCCACTGGTAATTAGACTATCGTGAAGGATCAACTTGTGGTTCTGGCTCTGGCTCCATGGCTGGTGCAGGGTTCCGGTAGGCGTGAATAGCCTTTAACAGAACAAGGTACTGGCCTGCAGATAAATCAAACAAAGAAGGAGCAGGCATGGTAATAGTCTTAGGATGATGTTTATCAAAGAACAATTTGTATTTAAGCTCTCCTTCCCTATTCTTAACAATAAAATCATGTGCCACCATAATTTTATAATCTAAATAAACACGAGTCAACACTTTTTCTTCCTTCTCATAATGCCTAATAGGTATGTTAAAATGTGGAGCTAGGCGTGAAGCATAGATGCCTCCAAAGATGGGGCCCTAGGTACGGTTCAGACTTAACCGTTTAGCAATAACGCCGCCCATACTAATAGAGTTATCACCGTGTAAACCATGGAGCAAAATAATAATATCAGGGATTCTAAGGTTTCCACAGTTTCCGCGACCAATTAAACAACGACTAGCAAATAATGCAAAATAGCGTAAAACAGGAAAATGTATGCTAGTGATTCGTGCATCGGAAACCTTCCTTGTTTCCCCTGCAGTGGTAGTATCAATAAACCCGTCCACATCCTCGTGATGTGGTTCCTCTGTCTTGCCCTCGAAAGGGACCAAACAAACCCGACAAAAATCATAAAGTGACATCTCCTTATGCTCATCATATAAATAAAACTCCACCGTAGGTGGTGAGCTCCTAGAATGGAAATGAAAATTTTGCACAAAGATATTTGTGAGTAAGAGATACTGATCGCATTGGTCGTGGTGGAAAGCGGTGCGGCCTGCATTCTTAGCCAATTCATGAAAATCTTCATAAATCCCGGCTGCTCTCAAGAAATCATCGGAAGACCATTCACACGCCCGAACCTCCGCGGTGCGAGGCAGATTATACTTAGGCTTCGGTGCCTTTTCCTTCGAGCTTCGGCTCGAAGAGCCCCTCAAAAGTTTCTTCATCATTTTTTGAAAAATTCTGAATTTTTTAGTAACTTCAAAATAAAAGTAAACCAAACTCAATAATATTGATGACAACTACTCCTACAAGTGCCTAAAGCCTATATCATGCATCAAAACTACTTTTGACCATATAAATTTGACATGCAAGCTCAAGAACGGGGTCACCTAAGCAGCAAAAATTTGCAATGAATAAAGCACTAGAACAAAAACTAATTGGACCAATGGAGGAGTCACATACCAAGGAACAATCTCCCCAAGCAGTTTTGTGAGAGGTGCTTTGAGCAAGGAGATCGAAAATGGCAGCAAAACGAGCTTGGACTCGGGTTTGAGCTGGTTATTCGTGTTTGGGGGATGAAGAAGGAGTGTGTGGGTGAAAGGATAAGTGGAGGAGGGCCACCGTGGGTCCACGAGGCAGGGGCGCGCCCAGGGGGGTAGGGCACGCTCTCCACCCTCGTGGGCAGGTGGTTGACCCCCCTGCTGTGTTCTCAGTGCCAAATATTCTCAAATATTATAGAAAAAATCATATTTAAATTTCGGGGCATTTGGAGAACTTTTATTTTCGAGGTATTTTTATATTGCACGGATAATCAGATAATAGATAGAAAAATATTTATTTATATTTTATTTAATATAAATAACATAAAGCAAAAGTGGGGTACAGAAGGTTGTGCCTTCTAGTTTCATCCATCTCATGATCATCAAAAGGAATCCACTAACAAGGTTGATCAAGTCTTGTTAACAAACTCATTCCGAATAACATGGAACCGGAGAAATTTCAAATAACACTATGTTACCTCAACGGGGATATGCACATGTCCAATAATAAGAATATCATATTTCTTTTTGATAGTAGGAAGAGAAAATTCGAAACCTCCAAATATAATCGATGGATTTTTCTTCAATAGAATTGATATTGTGGACTTGAGGTTGTTTTCTCGGAAAGTGTACCGTATGCTCATTACCATTAACATGAAAAGTGACATTGTCTTTAGTGCACTCAATAACAGCCCCTGCAGTATTCAAAAAGGGTCTTCCAAGAATAATATACATACTATCATCTTCGGGAATATCAAAAATAACAAAGTGTGTTAAAATAGCAACGTTTGCAACTACAACAGGCACATCCTCACAAATACCGATTTTTTTAAGTTTACGAATTTGAAAAAAAATCATAGAACCAGGAAGAAGAAGAAAGAAAACAAAACAGAAAACGAAGCACAAAAAAGGAAAAAGGAAAGAATAAATCAGAAAATATTGATAAGACGTAAGTGATCAGGGAAGGTGGCGTGATGGTTACTGCAGCGCACCTTCATGCGGAGGTTGCTCCGCACGCGCGGGGGCGCGCGGGAGGGGGGTGGGAGTGGAGGGGATAGGAAACGACAGCCCATGTGCAGAGCGAGATGCCCCTATTTTGTCAGTCTGTTTTGCTTTCTTGGCTTTATTTGTTTTCTTTCAATTCTTCTTTTGCTTCTTTAGAGAAAAAATGGGGTTAAAATTTCTTGATTTTAAAAATGTTCATGAATTTTTCGGGATTTCACAAAAGTTCATACATTTTAAAAGTTTTTCTAGTTCAATTGTTTTTCACAAATTTGAAAATGTTACCAGATTTCAAAAGGTTCATGAATTTCAATTAATATTCATAAATTTGAAAAAGGTCAACAAATTTTACAAATGTTAATGAGTAAAAAAATTATTAATTTGAAAATATGTTTTGATATTCATAAAATATTGGTGACATTCACAATGTGTTAACCAATTCAAACAAATCACAAATATAAAAACTATTCCTAAATGTGAAAAAAATATTATGAATTTGAAGTATGTCAATGGATTTCAAAAAATGTTCGCCAGTTCAACAAATTTGAGCGAATTTAAGAAACTGTTAACTGAATTAGTCATGAATTTGAAAAATGTTCATGAGTTTAGCTTTGTTTAAAAATTTCCAAAAATGTTCACAATTTTTTTTCGAATTATATAAAATTGTTGGAATTTGAAAATGAAAAATGCAAAGAGCAAAAGAAAAAGGAAACAAAAATACCAAAGGAAAAAACAAATTAATGTTCAAGAATTTAATGTGAAAAAAATAATTCAAAATAAAAATGAAATTGGAAGAAACAGTTGAGAAAAAAAGGCAAGACAAAAAAAGTAAAAAACATTGGTTCATAGATTTTTCTAGAACTTTCCTAGAACTGGCCGGATAAAGACTCGGACAAACCTCGTAATGGGCTAGCCCATGTATCGGTTTATGCTGAGTCCGGTGTGCATGTTTAGTCGGTATCTATTGCGGTACGCAATAAATAAGATTCCCAGGCGAGATATAGCTCTCGCGGTATAGCAGATCCCTGTATCCATATGCATATACGTTTCCCAGGCGAGATTTTCAGGTTGTTCATCATCTTTATTTTGGTGGCGGCGATGGTGGCGCTGAATAAAGTTTCTTCAGATCCTACTCCCACGTGGCGATCGATCCTATGGTTGGGGATGGATTTGGAAATCCGTCTGTTCAAGCAAGCATGGCGTGGCGGAGGCAACATCCTTGTGGTGGACTTGTGTCCTCGGGCTCCGCCGTTGCGACGGTGTTTGCTCCAGCGTCGGCGCGGAGCTTGGGAGGTAATCCAGGAGCGGATGCAGATTGTGTTCTGCATCGACGACATCTGAAAGATGGTGGACCATGTGTTTGGTCCGTGATACGTAGATGGCAAGTTTGGTTTTCTCTTCTGGCGTCTTAGTTGTGTGGGGGTGCCAGATATGGAGTTTGATGACATGTTCGGGGTGTTGCCCCTGTCTAATTCGTTCAACGGTAATGGTTTCACTTTTGATGAGTCACATTGGGCGTCCGCAAATCTGCATATCAGCGATGGAGCCGCTTCGAGCTCAGGTGTGAAGGTGATCCGTCATTTTTTTCCTTTGATGGCTGCTATGGTGGTTCATTGGTTCTAGAGGCAGGTGACAGGCGAGGAGTTGGTGTCCCAAGAAAAGAAGTTGACGACCCGTAGGCCTTCCACCTCCACGCGGCATTGCTCCGTCAGGCTTTCGCCCATTGCGGAAAATTCCCCACTGCTGCCTCCCGTAGGAGTCTGGGCCGTGTCTCAGTCCCAGTGTGGCTGATCATCCTCTCGGACCAGCTACTGATCATCACCTTGGTAAGCTATTACCTCACCAACTAGCTAATCAGACGCCGATTCAATAAGAGTAAAAATAAGGATTTTTTTAAGAAGGATTACATTATCTATAAATATAGAATTTAGATGGGACGGGGAAGGGATATAACTCAGCGGTAGAGTGTCACCTTGACGTGGTGAACGCTTGTATTGCTCTCCCACAACCCCATTTTCACGGTTTAGGCTGCTCCCATTTCGCTCGCCGCTACGGAGATTCCCAAATAGGTCAACCTTTTAAACTGCCTGCTGAGTCCATGAGCAAGCAAGAGACAACCTGGCGAACTGAAACATCTTAGTTCCTAATTGACACCAACGAGTAAAATCCCCGGTGTGGAAGTTATAATTGTAAATAAACCATGATCGAATCTATGGAAGCATTGAAATTTTGAATTATTTTTTACTTCATTTTGTCTAATGCGGATAAGACAACAAGAATTTTTTAACATTTTAGACCGCCTAATTGACACCAACGAGTAAAATAATCGCGAGAGAACCAAATCCAAGTTGGTGAAGATCATGATTTGGGCTGGCATGGGGATCGTTTGATCGATTTCCTTGATTTGATCGCTACTTAATGGGCGTGCGCTCAAAGGATACAAACAGGGATTCACAAACAAAAAGGGGAATTCATAGTCACTTTTTCCTGTTGCGTAAAAAAAGTCTTTACGCGAGAGCAATAGAGGTTGGGATACATCTATCTCTTCCGAGCAACCTCTTTTGGATTCTTAAGACAACCCTTGCAGTAGGATACCATCTGCTTTGGGTTCTTTATTATCTCCTTCGAGGGATTTTTTGGATCGTGCATGATATATATATTTAGTCTATTTTGGCTTTTACTGTCTACTTTTCTCAGGGAGGTGGTTAAGGACCTCAGAAGATAGAGGAGAGCGCCAGGCCCAGATTTCCGGAATACTTCTACGAGGAATGCTCATTGAATGAGCATTCTCCATATTATGCCTTGAAGAGGACTCGAACCTCCACGCTCTTCAGCGCGAGATTTTGAGTCTCGCGTGTCTACCATTTCACCATGAAGGCTCCTCTTCCTGCTGAGCCCCCTTTCTCCTCGGTCCACAGAGAAAAAAATGTAGGACTGGTGCCGACAGTTCATCATGGAAGAAAGAACTCACAGAGCCAGGATCGAAGACTCGAAGGATAGCGAAGATTTGAAGGATAGCGAAGATTTGAAGGATACCAAAGATTCAAAGGATTAGGTTTTTATTTTTTTCTAGGGTAATAAATTCTAAGTTCTAAAATTCAAGCGAAGAGACTTATTTTTTCCGAACTGTCTCACGGCGTTCTGAACCCAGCTCACGTACCGCATTAATGGGCGAACAGCCCAACCCTTGGAACCACCTACAGCTCCAGGTGGCTTAAAGCCCAATTCGCATCATTGTGCTCAATAAAAGGAATGAGAGAACCCCCAATGGAAAAATATTGGAAAGGAAAAATACTTCTAACATGAATCTGTTACCGACAGAAAAAGATTGCAGTCAGGTTGATAATATATGCTATTGAAAATTCGTTCCTCTAGCAGTTCCGGTTTGAGCATTCCGTTCCCTTTTTCAAACTCCACTTCTTTTGCCGGAAATACTAAGCCTACTAAAGGCAAGGAAATAGAAGGTAAGTTTAAATCCGTCATGGAATAGGTGTCTCAATTCAAATATAAATAGATATAAATAGATTTAAATGAGAAACCCTTCAATATATTCTATATTATTAAAAAAGTATAAAATATATAAAGAAAAAATGTTAAAAGGGATTTTTTTTCTAATCCATATCTCTCTCATTCCTTTCTTACAAACAAAAGAGTTTTTCTTATTGAAGGCTAGGCCGAAGCTGTGGGATGTTAAAATGCATCGGTAGGGGAGCGTTCCGCCTTAGAGGGAAGCAACCGCGAAAGCGGGGGTCGACGAAGCGGAAGCGAGAATGTCGGCTTGAGTAATGAAAACATTGGTGAGAATCCAATGCCTCGAAAACCCAAGGTTTCCTCCGCAGCAAGACCTAACTGAAAATGAATCGAATTGTTGATTGTGTCATGTATCTGACGCCATTCCGGTAATAGGGTCGCCTTTAGTGGAGTTATTACGCGGAAGTGCTAGTGTGGGCCAATCCACTTTGACTTGAATGGAAATTGAAAAGAAATGTAGCCCCAGTTCCTTCGGAAATGGTAAGATCTTTGGCGCAAGAAGAAGGGGCGATGATCCCTGGGGAAGAGGATCAAGTTGGACCTTGCGAATAACTTGATGCACTATCTCCCTTCAACCCTTTGAGCGAAATGTAGGAAAAGGAAGGAAAATCCATGCAAAACAAATACGATTGCCTCGGCAGGATTTTCCTTTCATTCTTCCATTTTCTTTTTCTTTAGTTGCGGGAAAACCCAAATTAAAACTTTTACTTTATAGCAAGAACAATTTCTAGTAAAAAATCCTGTATCCTCCCACTTAGATCAAAAGGATTTTTTTCAGAAGATCTTCTTCAGTCTTACTCAAAAGGTCCAATAGTGTATGTATATTGGCCCTTTTTAGACAGAAAAAAAGAGGATCAAATTTTCTAGTAAATACTAGAAAAAAAGGGCTTTCTACATAGGGATCGTAAAAACAACGGTTTTTCCCTATCAGCTGTAGGAAGGAAGGACACTTCACGAGAATCAAAAAACGAAGAAAGTATGGCCTATACTACTTCTCTATGGATAAAGTTTCTCAAATTGATAGAGAAAGCACCGTAAAGATCAATTAGTGAGCGACTGGGTCGATCACGAAAATCAAGTCTGATTTAAAATAAGAAATAATTTCCAATAAGCAGTAGTTTTTCGTTCCAAAATCCTTTTTATCTGGCATTAATTTGGAACCGCGTGCATCTAAAGCGCACTTTACTAAAATCAATGTAGTTGTATGCAAACCTAGAGCCCCCTTCCGGGGGGGCCCGAGCCATCAGTGAGATACCACTCTGGAAGAGCTCAGATTCTAACCTTGTGTCAGACCCGCGGGCCCGCTTCTTCTATTCACGACATCAAAGAATCATTCTGAGCGAGTACATAAGAAGCGATCCATTTTTTTCATCGGTTCCAGGGGAAGACCAAAGATCTTGCGCGGCAGGTCCGCCAGAAAAACCACAAATGTATAACTCCCCAGGAATTTCAATTGTGCTTGTATCCATCACTAGAAATCCGGGGCCAGGGGATCATTCCCTTGACTCGTACTGATGATAATTTTTTTACTCCACGAGAAGTTGAACAAAAAGCTGCCGAATTGGCCTATTTCTTGCGAAATGGATCATAATAAAATGGATTTTAGGTATCTAGGGAAGATTCACTTGGAAGTAACTATTTCCTAGATACCTATGGTGCTTCACGGTTGAATGAATCAAAAAATATTTAAAAAAGACCTAAGCAAGTTCGCCCCCAACTGTAGCAGCTCCTTCTGCTAAAATTTGTCCTTTTCAATGGATTTACCCCTATAGACTTTGGAAAGAAAAAAGGGTTTTTTTTTGCAACCGTTATTTCTTATTTCTTGCCTATATCATATCACAGAAACCTTTCGCTTTGGAACGATTTCGGAGTTTGTATATTTTGTGGCAATTTTGTTGCGCACTGTCCAACAAGCTGTTTAAACTCTAAAGAAAGAAAAAAGGAGACTCATGTCATGATTTTCAAATCTTTTCTATTTAGTAGTCTAAGTTTCTCGAACGTTCCCGTTCGTGTGCATCCAGCAGGAATTGAACCCGCAAATTTACCAATTATGAGTTGGGCGCTTTAACCATTCATCCATGGATGCTTAACAGGGATCATCGTAAAAAGGCTGATGCTCCTTTATCTTAAAAGAATGGACTAACAGGGTCAGCTACTTAGCCAACTTTCGTTCCGCCTTAGAGGGAAGCAACCGCGAAAGCGGGGGTCGACGAAGCGGAAGCGAGAATGTCGGCTTGAGTAACGAAAACCTTTTGTTTACCGAGGGTTCGAATCCCTCTCTTTCCGTTTTTCTTAATTCATCAACATTAAGGATCACAATGTATCAAATCAAATAACATTTTTTTCCAGCAATAATATAATATCTTATATTAGCTAGAAATTCTCTATAGCAAATTACTGTGTATCGCTTAGCTTTCGACTTTTCAGGAATACAAAATTAAGAAACGCAAAAAAATAAAGGGGAATATCACCCCCTTCTAGATAGAGTGGATCAAAAAAAATGGAACTATGATTCATACTCACTATTAAGACCTCGCAACCAGACTGAAAAATTCAAGTAGTTCTTAAATAAAAATAAAAAAGAAATTTTCTTCCTTCCAATTTTGTTTGCCCAAAAGACAACTTCTCAAGGAGCGGGAACTTCCATTCTAACTCTTCTTGGGGGATTCCATCCACAAACACAAAGTTTGTGGCTGACCGGTATGGCTCACCATCATTTAGCTATTGCATTTATTTTTCTCATTGCCGGTAACACGAGTGATTGCCCTTCTCCGACCCTTACTGCCCAACCTGAGACTTCACAAGCAATACATTTATCAAATTCAAAGTGGATTCGCCCTTGGAAACGCTCTGGTGAAGTTATACCCACTTTACTTTAATTGATCTCGTCGCTACTGCCTATAAAGAAGAAAGAAGTAATAGGTAGGGATGTCAGGATTTGAACCTGTGACATTTTGTACCCAAAACAAATGCTCTACCAAGCTGCGCTACATCCCTTTTCCAAATTAAAAAAGAATCCTAACACTTCATTGGGTGGGATGGCGAAATCCAATTTTATGTGTAGAGCAAAGGAGTTGCGATTTCTTCTTATTCCTATAGAACATCTAGTAACAAGAATATGATATCGTAAATAGCGAAAAATTCTTAAGATCAAAGAGTCGGGCGGAAAAAGGGGAGAGCTCCCCGTTCCTGGTTCTCCTGTAACTGGATTCCCCGGAACCACAAGAATCCTTAGAATGGGATTCCAACTCAGCACCTTTTGTTTTGAGATTTTGAGAAGAGTTGCTCCAATTTTTTTAGAGTGAGTTGAAGGAGTAGGTTTTATTAGCGGAGAAGAAGCAGTAAATTGGGGCTTATCGGGTGGGAGCCTGTACTATTACAGGGGGAATGTTCAGTACGGATTCCAGGAGGTATTTTGTGTTTGGGAAAGTCCAAAGAAAAAAGATTTTGAATCTGCCTTTTATGGATTCCCCCTCTGAAACAAGAAGTTCTGGTCCGGGAGGTATAATATCAATCACTTGGCGTCCATCTGAGAAATTCCATTTTTTGGGGTACTTTAGTTGATTTTACTCTGTTTATCCTGTAGTTTAATTCAGTTTTAATTTCGAAGGTGGGATATGATTGCATCGCGGTGTCTAAGGACGCGATCTAATAGATCGTTGTATCGAGTAGTTGGATCATAGTCTCTTACCATAAAAATTGCTGCATGTGCAGCAGCACCGACTATTAGAAATCCGCCGCGAATCAAACATGAATCTTTCGATTTATTTGGCTCTCACGCTCCTTTTTTTCTATAGCTATTTCCATATCTTTTTTTAAGTAATGAGCCTATCCTCTATCTTCTTTTTTATGTTTATATTTCAATATACCGAAACCTATATAAGACTAGATAAATATTAAGAGGACTCTTCCGCCTAGATAAAAATATATCATGGTCAGCAAAGTTGTTTCTTTATTTTTATTTGCCCTCTAGTTAATAATTTCAATTTCATTAAGAAAAACTAACTAAATAAATGGAAAATGAAAATTAATAGAATTCTTTTTTTATTTTTTTTCTTCAAATCCAAAAAATTTCTCTTTTTTATACATAGGTCGTCGATTCGGCATTGGTTAAAACAGGGCAGGGTGCCCCCTTTTTTTCTAGTAAATAGTTCAAACCATTTTATCAATATGAGTGTTCTATATCAGATAGTCCGAACCTTTGGTACTGGAATGAACTGAGGAATGGTCTTATGGTTCTTCATTATCTGCATATGGTGTTTTTTTTCTTAGGTGCTCATTTTGTCTGGGCCTTCAGTTTAATGTTTTTATTCAGCGGCCGTGGTTATTGGTAAGAACTCATTGAATCTATTGTTTGGGCTCATAACGAATTAAAAGTTGCTCCTGCTACTCAGCCTAGAGCCTTGAGCATTATACAAGGACGCGCTGCAGGAGTAACCTATTACCTTCTGGGTGGAATTGCCACGACATGGGCATTCTTCTTAGCGATAATTATTACTGTAGAATAGTGGCTAGGAGGATTTGAAAGGCATTATGGAATTAAGATTTCCCAGGTTTAGCCAAGGCTTAGCTCAGGACCCCACTACTCGTCGTATTTGGTTTGGTATTGCTACCGCACATGATTTCGAAAGTCATGATTATATTACTGAAGAGCGGACTACCTGCACCTGGACAGAAAGACCCTATGAAGCTTTACTATTCCCTGGGATTGGCTTTGGGCCTTTCCTGCGCAGCTTAGGTGGAAGGCGAAGAAGGCCCCCTTCCGGGGGGGGCCCGAGCCAGTACTTGGAAGGTTTGTTTTAAATTGTTAACGAACAAATATTTTTTTAACAGGATTTTATTATGCGCTAAACTTTTTGATTTTTTTATTAGTAACAAGTAAATATTTTGTTTGGAGGTAAGAAACTTGCGATATTGAGGGGACAAATAGAAAAAAATTCTCAAGAGCAAGGAAAAGTATTTTGTTTCTGTTCGCCCGTGCATTAATTTCCTTACAGAAAAAACAAATTTCATTCACATGTTTCTAGCGATTCACATGGCATCATCAAATGATACAAGTCTTGCAAATTGGCTATTGGGCAGTCAAAATTGTGACAGGTGTACCTGACGCCATTCCGGCTCTTGGCTCTCTTCACGCTTTCTCACAAATAGATTAAAAAATAGATTTTTATTTTTGAAGTTTGGATAAACCATTGCTTCGTCTGGTGTCTACAATACATATGACTCATTATAGTACTAATTTCATTTTTACCAGATCGAAAAATTTTATGTTGAAAAGAAAAATTTATAGATCCAATGTCACATTCCGTAAACATTTACGATTTTTTGTTGCTGTCGGAATAAGAATAAGGCCAAATCCCATTGACATAATAACTGGAAGTGGGAGAAGAGGGATCTTGTGGTTCCGTGGAATCCAATTACAGGAGAACCAGGAACGGGGAGCTCTCCCCTTTTTCCGCCCGACTCTTTGATCTTAAGAATGCTGGTTTTAAGAACGAGTGATTACCCTTCTCCGACCCTTGGAGGGTGAGTCAGGGCCTAAGATCAGGCCGAAAGGCGTAGTCGATGGACAACAGGTCAATATTCCTGTACTACTCCTTGCAATATCGACAAGTCCATAAGCTTTGGCTTCGTCTGCAAGAACTTGTTTCAATTGCATATCATAAGGAATTCGAAGAACTGCTTCAAATACAGTATCGGGAAGCACAACTTGCGGAACTTCAATATCGACGAATGATTGGTGAACCGGCAGATCCGTTTGCAACTCCTCTGGAAATCCCCTCCTTACGGTTAAGGGTAATTACTTCAAACATGGCCAGCTCCTATAGTGTGACGGGCGGTGTGTACAAGGCTCGGGAACGGATTCACCGCCGTATGGCTGACCGGCAATTACTAGCAATTCCTGCTTCATCCAGGTGAGTTGCAGCCTGCAATCCGAACTGAGGACGGGTTTTTGGAGTTAGCTCACCCTCGCAAGATCGTGACCCTTTGTCCCGCCCATTGTAGCACGTGTGTCGCCCAGGGCATAAGGGGCATGATGACTTGGCCTCATCCTCTCCTTCCTCCGGCTTTTGTTGACGAGATTTATGTTTTTCTGAATACCCTTCGAATTTTTCCATTTGTATTTCTACTTGAATCAGAGAGAAGAAGCATTTCTCGGTTTATCGAAATCGCGGGTCATATGTATAGGACCAATTGGGGTATTGGCCATGGACTTGGACCCGCGCATGGTGGATTCACAATCCACTGCCTTGATCCACTTGGCTACATCCGCCCCTTATCCATCTAAAGGATTTTTTTTCCTTTTTCCTTTTTCCATTGATCATTATTCTATTTATTCTGACCACTGACATACCAAACGATTAATCACAGAACTCATATTATATTATAATTATAATATAGGTTCTTTATCTTTTTGAAAAATGAAATTAGAAGCTATCCGGCTTAATTCTAACATAATTACCCTAATATAGCTGGCTCTTTGTTGGGCAACCCTCTCAACAATTAAGAGATCCATTCGAAGAACACTGAGACTAATTTAAGTAAGAAGTCTCCCAGATCAAAAAAGAAGGCGCAAGGCCTCTCCCTACCCTGCAGAAAATAAAAATGAAACGAAAGGGACAGTCTACCTCTCCCTTCCCTTTCGATAAACCGAGAAATGCTTCTTCTCTCTGATTCAAGTAGAAATACAAATGGAAAAATTCGAAGGGTACCACTCGAACCCAGAGCTAGCTGGTTCTCCCCAAAATGCGTTGAGGCGCAGCAGTTGACTGGACATCTAGGGGGGTTGGCTTTGGGCCTTTCCTGCGCAGCTTAGGTGGAAGGCGAAGAAGGCCCCCTTCCGGGGGGGGGGGCGAGCCATCAGTGGGATACCACTCTGGAAGAGCTCGGATTCTAACCTTGTGTCAGACCCGCGGGAAGTCCAAAGGTTTTCTTCGGTCTTGATTGTAATTTCACTTCTTGGTTGTTGTTTCTTTGTGCAAAGGCTAACGTTTTGCTATCTTTCCAGTTTTGTCGGATCGGTTTGTACATGGTTTGTACTATGATCCATTCTGATATTATCGTTATTTGTCTCGTCTCACACCACACTGCTAAAACTGTTTTATTTGGATTGTTCGCTGTTTTCATGGTTTTATTAGTTATTTTTCTGTCGGTTTGTACCATGTCAGCCGGAATTCTTTGGTTTTTATTATATTATTTTTCTTTTTCCCTTCTAATATTGGGTTTTCCTTCATTTTAATCATTTTATTGCTTTATTTAAAAAAACACCGCATAAAATTTTACAAAAAAATATATGAATAGTTTTGTAAATGCATGAGTGATTTTTTTATGAATACTTTGAACATTTTCAAATTCGTGAATATTTCCACTTTTTGAATATTCTTTAAACGCATGGACTTATTATAACATCCGTGAACTTTTTGAAAGTTCGAGAGGGTTTCGAAACCCATGAACATTTTTAAATTGATTAAAATAACTTGCATTTAATGTTTTTGAGTAACCAAGAAATGAATTTATGTATTAAAAAATTATATGTAATTTTAAAAGTTTTCACACATTCTTCAAAAGCTCATATAATTTTAATAAGTGTTCACATCTTTAAAAAGTTGAGCATGCATTTTTAAAATGGTTGCATAAATTTTAGATTTGCTTATGGCTTCACTAAATTAACAAAAAGATACACAGACTTTGCGTATTCATCGGAAAAGAAAAACGGCAAGCATTCAGGACAAGGTAGAGAACAACCCCGACATCCTCTTTCATCCGCGAGCACGGACGGGATACGTGTGCTGTCAGTGATCGTGATGGCCGGGCAGCTACCAATTTACTCTCTGACCACTAAGAGCATCTCCAGCCACGTCCTCAACAGGCTCCCCAGGTGACTTTTTTAGCGCCAGCGTCAAAAAAAAGCTCCAGTCGCACCCCCGTCATGCCGAAATCCGCCGGCTCAGCCCGTTTTTCGGCCCGACGATCGCATGCCGAACCCGGTGCACTGGGAGGTGCTCGGGGCTCCGACGCTAGGGAAAAGCACGCCCGGCCCACACTTTCAGGCGAAAGGTCAAGTCTTTATTCCATATTCGCCTCCCACCCTCGCACGCTCGGACGCCAACCGACTGATCCCGACGCCGCCCACCGCTCGATAGGCCATTCCCCGCCGGAAAAAGAGCAGAGGTTTCGCCGAGGCTGCCTCTCCACCACCGTTCGGGCGACTTTTTCCGGCGAGCCGGTCGCGCAGGGCAGTGTAGCGGCGGGTACGCGGCGACCGCGCCCACAAGGTGTTCGGAGATTTGCCTATCTCGGTAGTGGACTCAGACGATGAGGAAGCACTCGTCGCGCTGCTGGAGGAGGAAGCCGAGGTCGACGTCGAGGAAGAGGAACATCTCATGGTCCTCGTCGCCCTCGCCGACCTGCTGGCGAGCAATGAAAAGCCGCAGCGAGGTGGCTCGGCGCCGGGGCGGATGACAGCAAAGAACCGGTATCGTCTCGAGGGCTATTGCATGCTCTACTCCGACTACTTCGCCGATGCTCCACTGCACGGCGACAAAACATTTCGGCGCCGTTATCGGATGAGCCGAAAGCTTTTCCTCAAGATTGTGAATTCTATGAGGGAGTTCGATAGCTACTTCAAGTGCAAGAAGGATTGCACCAGCAAACTTAGATTCACCTCAATCCGAAAGTGCATGACAACAATGAGGATGCTTGCATACGGAGCTCCCGGTGATTCACTCGATGACTATGGGCGCATGGCTGAGTCCACCACTATTGAGTGTTTCTACAAGTTCTGTCGGGCAGTCGTGGCAGTGTTTTGACCGCAATACTTGCGAACACCCAATGCAGAAGACACTGCTCAGATCCTAGCACAGAATGCAGCAAGAGGATTTCCTGGGATACTTGGAAGCATCGACTGCATGCATTGGAAATGGAAGAACTGCCCGTTTGCTTGGCAGGGGATGTACAAAGGCGTCAAACACGGTTGCAGTGTGGTACTTGAGCCGGTGGCAACACATGACCTCTGGATTTGGCACTCCTTCTTTGGTATGCCAGGAACTCATAATGACATCAACGTGCTGCAGTGTTCCCCTGTCTTTGCCAGGCTTGTTGTCGGTGTCAAAACCGGCGGATCCCGGGTAGGGGGTCCCGAACTGTGCGTCTAAGGCGGATGGTAATAGGAGGCAAGGAACACGATGTTTTACCCAGGTTCGGGCCCTCTTGATGGAGGTAAAACCCTACGTCCTGCTTGATTAATATTGATGATATGGGTGGTACTGTTAGAAATATGCCCTAGAGGCAATAATAAAATGATTATTATATTTCCTTGTTCATGATAATTGTCTATTATTCATGCTATAATTGTATTATCCGGAAATCGTAATACATGTGTGAATACATAGACCACAATGTGTCCCTAGTGAGCCTCTAGTTGACTAGCTCGTTGATCAACAGATAGTCATGGTTTCCTGGCTGTGGACATGGGGATGTCATTGATAACGGGAGCACATCATTAGGAGAATAATGTGATGGACAAGACCCAAATCTAAGCATAGCACAAAGAGCGTGTAGTTCGTTTGCTGTAGCTTTTCTGGATGTCAAGTATCATTTCCTTAGACCATGAGATTGTGCAACTCCCGGATACTGTAGGAGTGCCTTGGGTGTGCCAAACGTCACAACGTAACTGGGTGACTATAAAGTTATATTACAGGTATCTCCGAAAGTATCTGTTGGGTCGGCACGAATCGAGACTGGGATTTGTCACTCCGTATGACGGAGAGGTATCTCTGGGCCCACTCGGTAATGCATCATTATAATGAGCTCAGTGTGATCAAGTGGTTGATCACGGGATCATGCATTACGGAACGAGTAAAGTGACTTGCCGGTAACGAGACTGAACAAGGTATTGGGATACCGATGATCGAGTCTCGGGCAAGTAACGTACCGATTAAGAAAGGGAATTGAGTATGGGATTGATTAGGTCCTCGACAACGTGGTTCATCCGATGAGATCATCGAGGAGCATGTGGGAGCCAACATGGGTATCCAGATCCCGCTTTTGGTTATTGACCAGAGAGTCGTCTCGGTCATGTCTGCTTGTCTCCCGAACCCGTAGGGTCTACACACTTAAGGTTCGGTGATGCTAGGGTTGTATAGGTATGAGTTTGTAGTAATCCGAAAGTATTTAGGAGTCCTGGATGAAATCCTGGACGTCATGAGGAGTTCCGGAATTGTCCGGAGGTGAAGAATTATATATAGGAAGTGTAGTTTCGGCCATCGGGAAAGTTTCGGGGTCACCGGTATTGTACCGGGACCACCGGATGGGTCCCGGGGGTCCACCGGGTGGGGCCACCCATCCCGGAGGGCCCCATGGGCTGAAGTGGGGAGGAGAACCAGCCCATAGTGGGCTGGTGCGCCCTCCCCTTGGGCCCCCCATGCGCCTAGGGTTGGGAACCCTAGGGGAGGGGGCGCCTCCACTTGCCTTGGGGGGTACTCCACCCCTTGGCCACCGCCCCCCTAGGAGATCCCATCTCCTAGGGCCGGCACACCCCCCTAGGGGGCCTATATAAAGGGGGGGAGGGATGGCAGCCTCACCTCAAGCCTTGGCGCCTCCCTCTCCCCTGCTACACCTCTCCCTCTCGTAGAAGCTCGGTGAAGCCCTGCTGCGATCACTGCTGCATCCACCACCACGCCGTCGTGTTGCTGGATCTTCATCAACCTCTCCTTCCCCCTTGCTGGATCAAGAAGGAGGAGACGTCATCCGCTCCGTACGTGTGTTGAACGCGGAGGTGCCATCCGTTCGGCACTTGGTCATCGGTGATTTGGATCACGGCGAGTACGACTCCATCATCCCCGTTCTCTTGAACGCTTCCGCTCGCGATCTACAAGGGTATGTAGATGCACTCTCCTCTCGTTGCTAGTTGACTCCATAGATTGATCTTAGTGAAATGTAGGAATTTTTTTTGTTTTCTGCTACGATCCCCAACAGTGGTATCAGAGCTAGGTCTATGCATAGTTACTATGCACGAGTAGAACACAAAGTAGTTGTGGGCATCGAGATTGTCAATTTGCTTGCCGTTACTAGTCTTATCTTGATTCGGCGGCATCGTGGGATGAAGCAGCCCGGACCAACCTTACACGTACGCTTATGTGAGACCGGTTCCACCGATTGACATGCATTAGTTGCATAAGGTAGCTGGCGGGTGTCTGTCTCTCCCACTTTAGTCGGACCGGATTCGATGAACAGGGTTCTTATGAAGGGTAAATAGAAATTGGCAATTCACGTTGTGGTTTTGGCGTAGGTAAGAAACGTTCTTGCTAGAAACCTATAGCAGCCACGTAAAAACTTGCAACAATAATTAGAGGACATCTAACTTGTTTTTGCAGCAAGTGTTTTGTGATGTGATATGGCCAAAAGTTGTGATGAATGATGAATGATATATGTGATGTATGATATTGATCATGTTCTTGTAATAGGGATCACGACTTGCATGTCGATAAGTATGACAACCGGCAGGAGCCATAGGAGTTGTCTTTATTTATTTATGACCTGCGTGTCAACATAAACGTCATGTATTTACTTTACTTTATTGCTAAAGCATTAGCCATAGTAGTAGAAGTAATAGTTGGCGAGCAACTTCATGGACACACGATGATGGAGATCATGATGATGGAGATCATGGTGTCATGCCGGTGACAAGATGATCATGGAGCCCCAAGATGGAGATCAAAGGAGCTATATGATATTGGCCATATCATGTCACTATTATTTGTTTGCATGTGATGTTTATCATGTTTTTGCATCTTGTTTACTTAGAACGACGGTAGTAAATAAGATGATCCCTCATAATAATTTCAAGAAAGTGTTTCCCCTAACTGTGCGCCGTTGCGACAGTTCGTTGTTTCGAAGCACCACGTGATGATCGGGTGTGATAGATTCCAACGTTCACATACAACGGGTGTAAGATAGATTTACACACGCAATACACTTAGGTTGACTTGACGAGCCTAGCATGTACAGACATGGCCTCGGAACACAGAAGACCGAAAGGTCGAGCATGAGTCGTATAGAAGATACGATCAACACATGAAGATGTTCACCGATGTTGACTAGTCCGTCTCACGTGATGATCGGACACGGCCTAGTCAACTCGGATCATGTTATACTTAGATGACTGGAGGTATGTCTATCTAAGTGGGAGTTCATTGAATAATTTGATTAGATGAACTTAATTATCATGAACTTAGTCTAAAATATTTACAATATGTCTTGTAGATCAAATGGCCAACGTTGTCCTCAACTTCAACGCGTTCCTAGAGAAAACCAAGCTGAAAGACGATGGCAGCAACTATACGGACTGGGTCCGAAACCTAAGGATCATCCTCATAGTTGCCAAGAAAGATTATGTCCTAGAAGCACCGCTAGGTGACGCACCCGTCCCACAGAACCAAGACGTTAAGAACGCTTGGCAGACACGTGCTGATGATTACTCCCTCGTTCAGTGCGGCATGCTTTACAACTTAGAACCGGGGCTCCAAAAGCGTTTTGAGTGACACGGAGCATATGAGATGTTCGAAGAGCTGAAAATGGTTTTCCAAGCTCATGCCCGGGTCGAGAGATATGAAGTCTCCGACAAGTTCTTCAGCTGTAAGATGGAGGAAAATAGTTTTGTCAGTGAACACATACTCAAAATGTCTGGGTTGCATAACCGCTTGACTCAGCTGGGAGTTAATCTCCCGGATGATGCGGTCATTGACAGAATCCTTCAGTCGCTTCCACCAAGCTACAAGAGCTTTGTGATGAACTTCAATATGCAGGGGATGGAAAAGACCATTCCTGAAGTATTTGCAATGCTGAAATCAGCAGAGGTAGAAGTCAAAAAGGAACATCAAGTGTTGATGGTGAATAAAACCACTAAGTTCAAGAAAGGCAAGGGTAAGAAGAACTTCAAGAAGGACGGCAAGGGAGTTGCCGCGCCCGGTAAGCAAGCTGCCGGGAAGAAGCCAAAGAATGGACCCAAGCCCGAGACTGAGTGCTTTTATTGCAAGGGAAGTGGCCACTGGAAGCGGAACTGCCCCAAATACTTAGCGGACAAGAAGGCCAGCATCACAAAAGGTATATGTGATATACATGTAATTGATGTGTACCTTACCAGTACTCGTAGTAGCTCCTGGGTATTTGATACCGGTGCGGTTGCTCACATTTGTAACTCAAAGCAGGAGCTGCAGAATAAGCGGAGACTGGCGAAGGACGAGGTGACGATGCGCGTCGGTAATGGTTCCAAGGTCGATGTGATCGCCGTCGGCATCCTACCTCTACATTTACCTGCGGGATTAGTTTTAAACCTCAATAATTGTTATTTAGTGCCAGCTTTGAGCATGAACATTGTATCAGGATCTCTTTTAATATGAGATGGCTACTCATTTAAATCCGAGAATAATGGTTGTTCTATTTATATGAGAGATATGTTTTATGGACATGCTCCGATGGTGAATGGTTTATTCTTAATGAATCTCGAGCGTAATGCTACACATATTCATAGTGTGAATACCAAAAGATGTAAGGTTGATAATGATAGTCCCACATACTTGTGGCACTGCCGCCTTGGTCACATAGGTGTCAAACGCATGAAGAAGCTCCATGTAGATAGACTTTTAGAGTCTCTTGATTACGAATCATTTGACACGTGCGAACCATGCCTCATGGGGAAAATGACAAAGACTCCATTCTCAGGAACAATGGAGCGAGCAACCAACTTATTGGAAATCATACATACTAATGTGTGCGGTCCAATGAGTGTTGAGGCTCGCGGTGGCTATCGTTATGTTCTCACCCTCACTGATGACTTGAGTAGATATGGGTATGTCTACTTAATGAAACACAAGTCTGAGACCTTTGAAAAGTTCAAGGAATTTCAGAGTGAGGTTGAGAATCAACGTGACAGGAAAATCAAGTTCTTGCGATCAGATCGTGGGGGAGAATACTTGAGTCACGAATTTGGCACACACTTAAGAAAATGTGGAATAGTTTCACAACTCACGCCGCCTGGAACACCTCAGCATAATGGTGTGTCCGAACGTCGTAATCGCACTCTATTAGATATGGTGCGATCTATGATGTCTCTTACTGATTTACCGCTATCATTTTGGGGCTATGCTTTAGAGACTGCCGCATTCACTTTAAATAGGGTTCCGTCGAAATCCGTTGAGACGACACCGTATGAATTATGGTTTGGGAAGAAACCTAAGCTGTCGTTTCTAAATGTTTGGGGATGCGATGCTTATGTCAAGAAACTTCAACCTGAAAAGCTCGAACCCAAGTCGGAAAAATGCGTCTTCATAGGATACCCTAAAGAAACTGTTGGGTATACCTTCTACCTCAGATCCGAAGGCAAGATCTTTGTTGCCAAGAATGGGTCCTTTCTAGAGAAAGAGTTTCTCTCGAAAGAAATAAGCGGGAGGAAGGTAGAACTTGATGAAGTATTACCTCTTGAACCGGTAAGTGGCGCAGCTCAAGAAAATGTCCCTGAGGTGCCTGCACCGACTAGAGAGGAAGTTGTTGATGATGATCCTGAAACTTCAGATCAAGTTGCTACTGAACTTCATAGGTCCACAAGGACACGTTCCGCACCAGAGTGGTACGGCAACCCTGTCTTGGAAATCATGTTGTTAGACAATGGTGAACCTTCAAACTATGAAGAAGCGATGGCGGGCCCGGATTCCGACAAATGGCTGGAAGCCATGAAATCCGAGATAGGATCCATGTATGAAAATGAAGTATGGACTTTGACTGACTTGCCCGTTGATTGGCGAGCCATAGAAAATAAATGGATCTTTAAGAAGAAGACAGACGCGGATGGTAATGTGACCATCTATAAAGCTCGGCTTGTCGCTAAGGGTTATCGACAAGTTCAAGGGGTTGACTACAATGAGACTTTCTCACCCGTAGCGAAGCTGAAGTCTGTTCGAATCATGTTAGCAAATGCCGCATTCTATGATTATGAGATATGGCAAGTGGACGTCAAAACGGCATTCCTTAATGGTTTCCTTAAGGAAGAATTGTATATGATGCAGCCGAAAGGTTTTGTCGATCCTAAGAATGCTGACAAGGTGTGCAAGCTCCAATGCTCGATTTATGGGCTGGTGCAAGCATCTCGGAGTTGGAACATTCGCTTTGATGAGATGATCAAAGCGTTTGGGTTTATGCAGACTTATGGAGAAGCCTGCATTTACAAGAAAGTGAGTGGGAGCTCTGTAGCATTTCTCATATTGTATGTGGATGACATACTGTTGATGGGAAATGATATAGAATTCTTGGAAAGCATAAAGGCGTTTTTGAACAAGTGTTTTTCAATGAAGGACCTTGGAGAAGCTGCTTATATATTAGGCATCAAGATCTATAGAGATAGATCGAGACGCCTCATTGGTCTTTCACAGAGTACGTACCTTGACAAGATATTGAAGAAGTTCAAAATGGATTAGTCAAAGAAGGGGTTCTTGCCTGTATTGCAACGTACGAGATTGAGCTTGGCTCAATGCCCGACCACGGCAGAAGATAGAGCAAAGATGAGTGTCGTCCCCTATGCCTCGGCCATAGGGTCTATCATGTATGCTATGCTGTGTACCAGACCTGATGTAAACCTTGCCGTGAGTTTGGTAGGAAGGTACCAAAGTAATCCCGGCATGGAACACTGGACAGCGGTCAAAAATATCCTGAAGTACCTGAAAAGGACTAAGGAAATGTTTCTCGTTTATGGAGGTGACGAAGAGCTCATCGTAAAGGGTTACGTCGATGCTAGCATCGACACAGATCTGGATGACTCTAAGTCACAAACCAGATACGTGTATATTTTGAATGGTGGGGCAGTAAGCTGGTGCAGTTGCAAGCAAAGCGTTGTTGGCGGGATCTACATGTGAAGCGGAATAGATGGCAGCCTCGGAGGCAGCACACAAAACAGTCTGGGTGAAGGAGTTCATTACCGACCTAGGAGTCATACCCAATGCGTCAGGCCCGATGACTCTCTTCTGTGACAACACTGGTGCTATTGCCCTTGCCAAGGAGCCCAGGTTTCACAGGAAGACCAGGCATATCAAGCGCCGCTTCAACTCCATTCATGAAAGTGTTCAAAATGGAGACATAGAGATTTGTAAAGTACATACGGACCTGAATGTAGCAGATCCATTGACTAAACCTCTCCCTAGAGCAAAACATGATCAACACCAGAATTCCATGGGTGTTCGATTCATCACAATGTAACTAGATGATTGACTCTAGTGCAAGTGGGAGACTGTTGGAAATATGCCCTAGAGGCAATAATAAAATGATTATTATATTTCCTTCTTCATGATAATTGTCTATTATTCATGCTATAATTGTATTATCCGGAAATCGTAATACATGTGTGAATACATAGACCACAACGTGTCCCTAGTGAGCCTCTAGTTGACTAGCTCGTTGATCAATAGATAGTCATGGTTTCCTGGCTATGGACATGGGGATGTCATTGATAACGGGATCACATCATTAGGAGAATGATGTGATGGACAAGATCCAAACCTAAGCATAGCACAAAGATCGTGTAGTTCGTTTGCTGTAGCTTTTCTGGATGTCAAGTATCATTTCCTTAGACCATGAGATTGTGCAACTCCCGGATACTGTAGGAGTGCCTTGGGTGTGCCAAACGTCACAACGTAACCGGGTGACTATAAAGGTACATTACAGGTATCTCCGAAAGTGTCTGTTGGGTTGGCACGAATCGAGACTGGGATTTGTCACTCCGTATGACGGAGAGGTATCTCTGGGCCCACTCGGTAATGCATCATCATAATGAGCTCAATGTGATCAAGTGGTTGATCATGGGATCATGCATTACGGTATGAGTAACGTGACTTGCCGGTAACGAGACTGAACAAGGTATTGGGATACCGACGATCGAGTCTCGGGCAAGTAACGTACCGATTGACAAAGGGAATTCAGTACGGGATTGATTAGGTCCTCGACATCGCGGTTCATCCGATGAGATCATCGAGGAGCATGTGGGAGCCAACATGGGTATCCAGATCCCGCTGTTGGTTATTGACCATAGAGTCGTCTCGGTCATGTCTGCTTGTCTCCCGAACCCGTAGGGTCTACACACTTAAGGTTCGGTGACGCTAGGGTTGTATAGATATGAGTTTGCAGTAATCCGAAAGTAGTTCGGACTCCCGGATGAGATCCTGGACATCACGAGGAGTTCCGGAATTGTCCGGAGGTCAATAATTATATATAGGAAGTGTAGTTTCGGCCATCGGGAAAGTTTTGCGGTCACCGGTATTGTACCGGGACCATCGGATGGGTCCCGGGGTCTACCGGGTGGGGCCACCCATCCCGGAGGGCCCCATGGGCTGAAGTGGGGAGGAGAACCAGCCCATAGTGAGTTGGTGCGCCCCCCCCCTTGGCCCCCCATGCGCCTAGGGTTGGGAACCCTAGGGGAGGGGGCGCCTCCACTTGCCTTGGGGGGTACTCCACCCCTTGGCCGCCGCCCCCCTAGGAGATCCCATCTACTAGGGACGGCGCACCCCCTAGGGGGCCTATATAAAGGGGGGGAGGG
Organism: Triticum dicoccoides; assembly: GCF_002162155.2. Classification (NCBI taxonomy): domain Eukaryota; kingdom Viridiplantae; phylum Streptophyta; class Magnoliopsida; order Poales; family Poaceae; genus Triticum; species Triticum dicoccoides. The sequence goes on from NC_041390.1 coordinate 613,456,762, forward strand.
AGGGCAGCCGCACCTCAAGCCTTGGCGCCTCCCTCTCCCCTGCTACACCTCTCCCTCTCGCAGAAGCTCGGCGAAGCCCTGCTGCGATCACTGCTACATCCACCACCACGCCGTCATGCTGCTGGATCTTCATCAACCTCTCGTTCCCCCTTGCTAGATCAAGAAGGAGGTGACGTCATCTGCTCCGTACATGTGTTGAACGAGGAGGTGCTGTCCGTTCGGCACTTGGTCATCGGTGATTTGGATCACGGCGAGTACGACTCCATCATCCCCGTTCTCTTGAACGCTTCCGCTCGCGATCTACAAGGGTATGTAGATGCACTCTCCTCTCGTTGCTAGTTGACTCCATGATTGATCTTGGTGAAACGTAGGAAATTTTTTTGTTTTCTGCTACGATCCCCAACAAGTACAAGAGTAGATCTACGACGAGATGAGAGAGGCTAAACCCTAGAAGCTAGCCTATGGTATGATTGTATGTTGTCCTATGGACTAAAACCCTCCGGTTTATATAGACACCGAAGAGGGCTAGGGTTACACAAGGTCGGTTACAAAGGAGGAGATATACATATCCGTATTTCCTAGCTTGCCGTCCACGCCAAGTAGAGTCCCATCCGGACACGAGACGAAGTGTTCAATCTTGTATCTTCATAGTCCAACAGTCCGGCCAAAGGATATAGTCCGGCTGTCCGGAGACCCCCTAATCCAGGACTCCCTCAGTAGCCCCCGAACCAGGCTTCAATGACGATGAGTCCGGCGTGCAGTGTTGTCTTCGGCATTGCAAGACGGGTTCTTCTCCAACTTTCAAGTGTTCATAAGTAGTGTCCGGCTCCATAAATGTTGAACCTCTTTGCTTCTGTGCCCAATAAGGGCTATCTCCCACGCGTCGAATGAATATGAGGCGCCAGGGCGTTTTTACATTCGCCCCCTAGCCAGATAAATAAATTGTCTATTAAAAGAATAGGGATTCTTAGATCCAGTCCATATGATCCTCCCCCAACGAGAATTCATCAGAGCGTGCTTCGGAAAGATCCATTCCAGCATGGCCGACCTCCGCATCTCCTCCTCCCGGCCCCGTAGCCCTAAGCCCGGTGATTGGGAGAGGTGTTCATTCCCACACAGTCGATTAGTCGAGCTGCAGACTAAGGGATTTCTCCCTCCGGCGTACATGGTGCCCGTTCGAGCCGGGCTCGCCACCTACAATGGCGGGGAGAAAGCGGAGAACTTTCCCTGTCCCTCCATGGGGTGACGGGTTTGCCTTGTTCCTTACTTACTAAGGGGACTCGGATTTCCAATTCATCCGTTCCTCCGCGGGCTCCTGGAGTTCTACGGCCTCCAACTACACAATCTCACCCCTGCCTCCATCCTACACATCGCCGGCTATGTTGCTCTCTGTGAGTTGTTCCTAGGCTGCGAGGCTCACTTCGAGCTGTGGAAAAGGCTATTCTCCCTTGTCCCTCGCACACAGAGGGAATCACTTTATCAAGTGGGCAGAGCCAAAATATGGCACATCGCCGATACCGGATACCTGTCCGGTACCCTGAAGAAGCCATCCGAAGACTGGCCTTCGGAATGGTTTTATATGGAGGACGTTCCCCTTCCGGACCCTGTTCGGCGGGGTCTACCCGAGTTCAACAATGCTCCTCTGAAGAAGCGCCAAACTTGGCGCCCACGGAGCCCCCAGGCGGAAGACAACGGAGAAGTCCTCTATCTGATGAACCGGATCAAAGCACTAGCTCGATCCGGATTGACAATAATCGAAGTTATGTCGATTTGCATAATGCGGGGAGTGCAGCCACTCCAATATCGTGGGCACCCCTTGTGGTGTTATAACGGGGCGGATGACGCCACCCACTGCAGGCGTAAGGGTCCGGACAATGCTGCCACTCTAGCGAAGATTCTGTCCGAACTGTTCAAGGGCGAGGAAGAGGATTTCACCCGCATCAAGCCACGTGATGGATTCTCTATGTACAATCCTCCAAGCTGGGTAAGTTATATTTCCCTACTCCCATTTTCCCGCATTCTTAGTCGTAAGTATTCACCTTACCACCTTGCGGCAGGAACTGCGAAAAGCCATAAAGGAGGTCAGCAGCCCTTCTCCACAACCAGAGGACCCTGACCGGGCCACCGGTTCCGGACTCGAAGAAGATCCAGTTATCTCCGTGGAACTGATAGACCGGCAGTTCTATCAGTTAAGCTGCGACAATGCCCCGGTGGCCATTACAGCCAACTATCCCGGACTGCTCCCTGCATCAGAGGTAAGAAAAATCAAAAAGTCCCAACTCCAAAACTAGGATCCCCTTTTAGGCACTTCACCCACCATATACACATGGCATCTTTTACAGGGAAGGCATTCGGGACGCCCTGCCAAACCAGCGGCAATTCGCCAACAAGAGGTGCCGAGGCCGGGTAGGCCAAAAAGGAAAGCGGTCAGGACGGAGATGACGGCGCAAAGGTATAGGAAAAACCCCACTCTGTGGTTGTCGTCTTTCTCAAAATGTAATGACGCCCGCGTCTCTTTAACAGAAAGAATGCTCGCCGGAATATGTCCAGCGATGCTGCCAATCAAGCTTCCACCAGTCGGGCGCCAGGACCGGACATAGCGGCGGAAGGCGATATGGGGCAGGCGCCAGATAATCCCCTGACAGAGGATGCGGATAGATTGTCCGCTACAAACTCAGAAATGGAAAGCGCCATGAATCATAGGCGCTGCCGGGCCATACTCCGTGACGCTTGTTTCTCACCAAAGACGTTCGACGCCTTCAATTTTGGAGAGGCGTACCTCCGTGCTGCTCAAGATGGTCTAGCCAGAGCCACGGATCAGTATGTATAGGATGTACGGGTGAGTAAATCTGACGATTTATATGTATAAGTAGCCCCTGAGACTTGAACCAGTTAGCAGAACTGATTTAAGGATCACCTATAATGTGCAGGTTCTTACAAAGAAGAATACTAGGCTGTCCCAGGAGCTGGAGGAATGCAAGACCCAACTGGGGCCGTTCTTGCCGCATTGTAGGAACAGAAAAAGCCTCCCGCTGGTAACATTTACTTTAAAGAATGGTGGTTACCATATAGTGTGTGGCGTGTCTGCATATCTAACAATTGACTTTGCAGATGAGTCCGGAGAAAATCCGGGGGACCAGCATGTTATGCGACAGCTAGAGGCTGGCAAACGCGTGCTGAGTAAGGTTATGCTGGAGAAAAACTGTCTCCAAGATGCTAATGTTAAGCTGAGCGTTGAACTAAAAGACGTTCGAGGCCAGCTTGCGGACTCCGAGAAGGAGAATAAGCGGCTTCGGCGCGGCATTTTTAGTAAGTTCTTGAACGAATCCTGCTAAAGGAGTTCGGCAAAGAAGTCGACTAATAGCGTTATGTCTATAGGTATGCTGACGGGTCGTCCCGCGGAGGAAATGCCCGGGTCTGCGGGTGATCTTCTGTCCGAGTTGTCGTATCTGCACGAACAAGTTCGGCAGGTGATGCGAGGTGTTGCCCAGGCTTTGTGGCCATCTGTCTCCTTGCCAAAGGGCATTGCAGAGCTTATGGAGAAGCTCAAGGGAGCACGACGACGCCTCCGATTATGGAAGATATCGGCCTGCCGATAGGGTGCCAGAGAGGCCTGGGCCATGGTGAAGACTCGGTATACCAAGGCAGACCCAAATCACATGGCCGAGGTCGGACCTGTGGGGCCCGACGGAAAAGAGATCCCGTTAGCTTAGTTTATGGGCAAGTAGAATTAGCCGTAAAGTATTCCCAACAGGATTGTAAGCTAGAATGCCTGTTGGATGGTATAGGAGAGGAGTTTAGTCAGTCTGTATGACTATGTAATTAAAGTGACATGTATAATGCCTTCTAACCGGATTGTAGATCATTTGTCGTTGCGGACCTTTTCGCTTCAACCTCCGGGCCCGATAGTCCGGAGTGAATCCGAATACCCACTCAGTTATATAAGAACCGGGGTATGCGTGGAGACCAGGCGTAAGGGTCATTAGTGCTTTATCAGACAAGTGCCCAACTAGTTATGTTATATTACATGGGTAGTAAGAAATATCTTACAGGGAGAATAGTTCCGTTAAGGGTTCCTTTCCCTGGGTAAGCATGCCCTAAAGTGCATGTCCGGACTGCGATAAGAAACGCAAAAAAGCATCTGGGGGCAGATACGGACAATAAATAAAAATCATCTTTTGTTCACCGACCGAATATTCCCTTAAGAACGCTAGCTTTGGGCTTCACCCAGTCTGAGGTACACATCCGGCTGACCTGGCAGTAACAATCACAGAGGTGCTCCCCTTATGCCCTAGCCGAATTAACGGGAACGTAGGGCATAAATACAAGAGCCAAGCAACCCAGCTTGGCCAAAACTTAAGTCATATCGATGCATATAATGGTGAAAAAAAGGTACATGCGGAAGTAGAACACATGTGTTGGGCATGAAGCCCGGATAAATAATTTAAGCTTCTGTGAAGGAAGCCCCCAGGTATGAAGAGTGCGGCTAGCGCATCTGTAATGTGCAACCAGGGCACAAGGTGACCCTTGAAGGCCTAGAGAAATAAGAAAAGAAAGAAAGAAAGAATGGAAAACAAGACAAATAATGTATTTGTGAAAAAATGGACAAAGGGAGGGGACTAACATAGAGTCTGGTGCTAGGCGTAGAATCTTCGGAGTCTGGCCGCGTTCCATGGGTTCGGCTCGAGTCGACTAGTCGATGCATCCCGCAGTCGGTACGCTCCACCGGTTAGAACTTGGTCAATAATGAAGGGACCTTCCCATTTAGGCTCGAGATTGTTCTTTTTCTTATCCGACAGGCGTAGAACTAGTTCGGCAACATTATAAGTTTTGGTATCTGCAAGCGTGTTGCTGATAAAATGCGGAACGGGCTTTGGCTACATCGCGCTCCTCCTCCAAGGTGTCCAGACTGTCCTGCCGATCGAGCTCGGCTTCTCTTTCTTCGTACATGTGCACTCTAGGTGAGTCATGAATTATGTCACAGGGAAAGATTGCCTCCGCGCCGTACACCATAAAGAAGGGTGTATATCCGGTACTACGATTCGGCGTGGTCCGTAGCCCCCAGAGTACGGAGTCGAGCTCCTCTACCCAGTGCGTGTTAGACTCTGTTAAGGAACACACTTATCTAGGTTTAATGCTGCTCATTATAAGACCGTTTGCTCGCTCCACTTGACCGTTGGTTTGTGGGTGATAGACTGAGGCATAATCGAGCTTGATGCCCATTTTGCTGCACCAGAGTTTTACCTCGTCGGCCGTGAAGTTCGTGCCAGTATCAGTGATGATGCTGTGGAGGACGCCATAACGGTGTACAACCCCGGATATGAAATCTATCACCGGTCCGGATTCAGCTATTTTAACCGGTTTGGCCTCTATCCATTTGGTGAATTTATCCACCATGACCAATAAGTATTTTTCTTGTGGGTTCGCCCTTTAAGGGGTCCAACCATGTCAAGCCCCCAGACCGCAAAGGGCCATGTAATGGGGATTGTTTGGAGGGCGGTGGGTGGCATGTGGCTTTGATTTGCAAAGAGCTGGCAACCGGCGCAATGTTGGACCAAGTCCTGTGCATCTGCTCAGGCGGTTGGCCAATAGAATCCTGTACGGAAGGGCTACGGCGTGATGACCGCCGAGTCCGGTGTGAATTTCTGCCAAAAGATTTCGCCCTTCCTCTTCGGAGATGCACCATTGAAGGACTCCGGTAGTGCTTTTCTTGTACAATTCTCCCTCATGGACCCTGTAGGCCTTGGATCGCTGCACTATGCAACGTGCCTCATTTTGGTCCTCCGGAAGTTCCTGTCTAGTTAGGTAGGCCAGGAATGGTTCTGTCCGCGGGGCAATAATGGCCATTATTTTGTGGGCTGAAGGTGTTATTTCGGTGGAGGAGCCTCCTTTTGTGTCAGAGAGTTCGGTATCGGGTATTTTGGCCGGGTCCGGACTGTTGTTACCAGTGTCCCCTTCCCATGCTCTTTATGGCTTGAAGAGCCGCTCCAGAAATATGTTGGGGGGACCGTGTCGTGTTTTGCGCCGATGCGGGCGAGGATATCCGCCGCCTGATTGTTTTCCCGAGCCACATGGTGAAATTCGAGTCCCTCGAACCGAGCTAACATTTTTAGGACGGCATGTCGATAGGCTGCCATTTTCGGATCCTTGGCGTTGAAATCTCCGTTTATTTGGGTATATTGCGAGGTTTGAATCCCCATGCACCTCCAGGCGTTGAATGCCGATGGAGACTGCCATCCGAAGACCATGCAACAGAGCTTCGTATTCGGCTGCATTGTTGGAATCTGTATACAATATTTGCAGTATGTACCGAATGGTATCTCCGGTTGGGGACGTCAGGAGGACGCCAGCCCCTAGACTGGCCAGCATTTTAGAACCGTCGAAGTGCATGATCCAATTGGAGTATGCGCCGTACTCTTTAGGGAGTTCGGCCTCCGTCCATTCGGCGATGAAGTCGGCCAGTACTTGCGATTTAATGGCTCGGCGAGGTTTGTATGTTATGTCAAATGGGAGGAGCTCAATGGCCCATTTGGCAATCCGGCCTGTAGCGTCGCGGTTGTTGATAATATCATTAAGTGGCACTTCCGAGGCTACTGTAATCGAACACTCTTGAAAGTAGTGTCGCAATTTCCGCGATGCCATAAATACTGCATATGCTATTTTTTGGTAATGCGGGTACCGTGATTTGCATGGAGTGAGGAAAGTGGATACATATTATACCGGCATTTGAAGAGGGAATTTGTGTCCGTCCGCTTCCCGTTCGACAACGAGCATCGCGCTTACAACTTGATGAGTTGCCACAATGTGCAACATCATTGGTTCGCCAATGTTTGGTGCGGCCAGGATCAGGTTGGTTGCCAGAATGGCCTTTATTTCTTCCAATCTGGCTGTGGCCGCGTCCGTCCACTCGAAGTGTTCGGTGTGCCGAAGGAGGCGATAAAGGGGTAAAGCCTTTTCTCCCAAGCGGGAGATAAAGCGGCTTAGAGCCGCCACACATCCAGTTAGCTTCTGGATTTGTTTGAGGTCTGTTGGGGTAGCCAACTATGACAACGCTCGGATTTTGGTCGGATTAGCTTCAATACCTGTACTGGAGATAATGAATCCCATGAGCTTTCCGGCTGGTACGCCGAAAACGCATTTTTCTGGATTGAGCTTGATGTCATATGTTCGGAGGTTGTCAAATATGAGCCTCAAGTCGTCTATCAAAGAGTCGACGTGTTTGGTTTTGATGACTACATCGTCTACGTATGTCTCTACTGTTTTGCCAATTTGTTTCTCCAGACATGTCTGAATCATGCGCTGATATGTTGCGCCGGCGTTTTTGTGCCCAAAAGGCATTGTGTTAAAACAGAAGGGACCGTATGGCGTGATGAATGCCGTTGCGGCTTGGTTGGACTCCGCCATCTTGATTTGGTGGTAACCGGAGTATGCGTCGAGGAAACACAATGACTCGTGTCCTATAGTAGCATCAATGATTTGATCGATGCGTGGGAGGGGGAAGGGATCCTTTGGGCAAGCTTTATTGAGGTCTTTGAAGTCGACACAAAGGCGCCAGGATTTGTCCTTCTTTGGTACCATCACTAGGTTTGCTAGCCAGTCTGGGTGTTTTATTTCTTTGATGAATCCGGCCTCTAATAACTTGGCTAGTTCCTCTCCCATGGCCTGTCTCTTAGGTTCGGAGAAACGCCGAAGAGCTTGCTTGACCGGCTTGAATCCCTTTAGGATATTGAGGCTATGCTCAGCCAGCCTGCGTGGGATTCCTGGCATGTCTGAGGGATTCTAGGCGAATATGTCCCAGTTATCGCGCAGGAACTCTCGTAGTACGGCGTCCACAGAGGGCTTAGCTGTGCCCCGATGGAGGCTATTTTTGTAGGGTCCGTTGGGTGGATTTGGAATTTTACTATATCATCCGCTGGTTTAAAAGAGGTGGACTTGGATCTCTTGTCGAGTATCACGTCGTCCCTGTCCACTGTGGAGCGTAGCGTAGTTAATTCCTCGACCGAGAGGGCTTCGGATAGTGCCTCGAGGGTCAATGCGGCTGTTTTGTTTTCGGCGCGGAGTGCTGTGTCCGAATCGCTGGCGAGAGTGATGATTCCGTTGGGCCCGGGCATTTTGAGCTTCATGTACCCGTAATGGGGTACGGCTTGGAAGATTGTGAATGCCTCCCGTCCTAAAAGAGCGTGATAACCACTGCTGAACGGGGCCACTTGGAATGTAATTTCTTCAGACCTGTAATTATCCGGCGTGCCGAATACCACATCTAGTGTGATTTTCCCAGCACAGCGTGCTTCCCGACTGGGGATAATTCCTCTAAAGGTTGTGCTACTTTGCTCGATGCGGTTCCAGTCTATTTCCCTCTTTTGAAGGGTTTCCTCATAGATGAGGTTTAGTCCGCTGCTGCTGTCCATGAGTACTTTGGTGAGTCGAAAGCAATCCACAATTGGACTGAGGACCAGTGCGGCTGGTGCTCGGGCTGCTCGGAATTTGGGTTCATCACTGGCATTGAAGGTAATAGCTGTGTCACTCCATGGATTTTTTGCTGCTACGTGGCAGATTTCGGCCATGCTGCGGAGTGTTCGCTTGCGCCTGTTATTTGACGCAAAGGTCTCGAACACTGTTAACACCATATTGTTATCCACTGGATGGTGCTCCGTGGTATGTGGGATAAGAATATCCTCACCACTTTTGGCCACCTGCCGGAGTATCCAACATGCTCTAAGGCTGTGCGTTGGTATTGTATCTGCTGTACTATGAATTTTGCAGGGTCCGTTGAGCCATCCTTCCAGTACGGTTCCATAACCTGTAGAGGGTTTTTGCTTTTTGGTAGTTGACCCGGGTGTATTGTGATAATGCACCCTTTTGTTTCGGACTGGGTTTGCATTCAGGGCCGGATTATCCCAAAAGTTTACTTCGGTTTTCCAGGCACTTCCCATCGCACAGTACTTTCGTACTATGGACGCCAAGTCAGCGAAGCGTGTTATCTCAGGGCGATTTATGGCAATAAGGATTCCCTTGTCCGTGCAATTATTGCAGAAAAATAGGATTGCGTCTTCCTCGCGACAGTCCTTAACCTTGTTCATCGCAAGGAGGAATCTGGCCCAATAGTGATGTACTGTTTCCTGGAGCTCTTGCCTGATGTGGGAAAGATCGCTTATGTTTGGGTGGGTGGGTGGAATTGAATCCGAACCCTCACCTGATCTGGGATCCAGGGGCCGAGGAATTTCCAATTTTGAAAGTTCTGGTTCTGGGGTGTGACCCGATAATCCTGGCCCGCCGCCTGACTCTAAGTTCAGGAATTGGGTGTTGTCCTCCCGCGAACGGGCGTCCGGCTCGGAGAGCTCGGGAATCCGGACATATTTGGTCCTCAGGATAGAGGAAAGGTCGCCGCATTGTTCCTCCACCACTGCAATATGATGGGTGACGGGTGGAGAGTTAATCTCCCTTTGATCGGGTTTAAGCCCAATCCGATCATAGTCCGTAGCGACTCCCAAGGCGGCGATGCGAACCAAGAGCTTGTTTAAGGAGGAGAGCTCCATTGGATCCATCTGTTCGGCGAGTGCCGATTCGCTGTTTTCGATGACCTGAGAATTCATCGTCGGCGCGGCGGCCGAACAGGCGGTCATGATGAACCTGCCTAGCCGGAGAGTTTGGCCGACAGCCAAAGCTCCCCCAACAGTAGTACCGTCTTTAAAGACGAGACGAGACATCCTTCCTTCTGGCGACGGCACAGAGGAACTCTCAATGAAAGCACCAATGTCGGTGTCAAAACCGGCAGATCTCGAGTAGGGGGTCCCGAACTGTGCGTCTAAGGCGGATGGTAACAGGAGGCAAGGAAGACGATGTTTTACCCAGGTTCGGGCCCTCTTGATGGAGGTAAAACCCTACATCCTGCTTGATTAATATTGATGATATGGGTAGTACAAGAGTAGATCTAACACGAGATCAGAGAGGCTAAACCCTAGAAGCTAGCCTATGGTATGATTGTATGTTGTCCTACGGACTAAAACCCTCCGGTTTATAGAGACACCGGAGAGGGCTAGGGTTACACAAGGTCGGTTACAAAGGAGGAGATATACATATCCGTATTGCCTAGCTTGCCTTCCACGCCAAGTAGAGTCCCATCCGGACACGAGACGAAGTCTTCAATCTTGTATCTTCATAGTCCAACAGTCCGGCCAAAGGATATAGTCCGGCTGTTCGGAGACCCCCTAATCCAGGACTCCCTCACTTGTTGAAAGTCATTCTCCTCCAGTTAACTTCGAGGTCAACGGGCGGCACTACAACAAGGGGTACTACCTAGCTGATGGCATCTATCCAAGATGGTCTACATTTGTGAAGACTATCTCGAACGCTGTGCTAGGAGGCAAGAAGTCCCACTGTGCTAAGGTGCAGGAGGCTTGCAGGAAGGATGTCGAGCGGGCATTTGGTGTGCTCCAATCTCGATTTGCTGTTGTCCGGTACCCTGCTCAAACCTGGTCGAAAGATCAAATGTGGGAGATCATGACTTGCTGTGTCATCTTGCACAACATGATCATCGAGAGCGAGCAGGAAGAGCCAGTGTTTCACATTGAACCATACTACAGGCAGGGTCCTCTAGCCGAAGTTGATTACAAGCTACCGGCAACCTGGACTGCCTACCTCAGTATGCGTCAGGAGATCTGAGACCCACAAGTGCATCATCAACTGTAGCAGGATCTGGTGGAGCACCTATGGAGGATAAGGGCGACGCCTAGCTCGACGTGTGATGAGTTTTTATTTGTTGAACTATATAATTTGTATTGAACTATTTATTGTTGCACTATTTGGTTGAATTATTTGATTTTCTATGATGAACTATGTGATAAAAAAATATTTATGTTGAGAATTCAACGCCCAACCACGTCGAATATGGACCGTTTCTCGTCGATATTGGGCCATTTATTTATTTATCTGGACTGAAAAACGTCCGCGAATCGGTCGATATCGGCGATTGTGGGCGACCTGGGGGCGACGGCTAGATACCCAACCGTCCCCGCACCGATTCTATCGCCGGCTCGCCCTCCGACGACGATCTTTATGTCTCTTGAAGGGTCAATGGCTGGAGATGCTCTAACCACCAGGAACCGCATCTGATGCTTTGGCATAAGTCTACCCTGTTGCCCTCGCCCTCGCCCCAATTGAATATGATCAGTGGCTGAGTGCTCGGTGGGAGAAAAATATTCCCACAAGAAACAAAAGTCTCTGATGGGGCATGCTGCTGGGCAACGTGATTTCCAGCATCATTAGTACTACGTAGTTCTATAGTACATCTAATCGCCCCTATAGGAGAGCTGTTCCAGCTCAGCCTCGCAAGCAATTCAGAAGCCATCCTTCCCCTCTCCTCTTCTGGAGAAAATCAGGATGAAGTTATTGACCAGAATGGCTCTCTCTAATGCAAGTGGAATTGATTAGTGGCGGAAACAGCTCCCCATCAATCTGGCATACATTATCATTTTTGTTTTGGCAACCGGACGCGGCTCGTCTGACGTACGGTCCACGCACTGACGTGTGGACTCGGACCCACGCGTCAGCGGCCCAACGGCAGGGGGCGTAAGTCAGGAGATCCGGCTCCTTGGCAACCACCGCAGAGACAGAAACTCAACTTGGTTACCATGAGGTGGTCTAACGGTACGAACTAGCATGTGCAACTACTCGAGCCATCCGTCTAGCATGTGCTATCGTGCATATATTGTTCCCCGCGAAAATGGGGTCGTTGTTTCCAAGAGGATACGCATACACAGCTAGCCTCGTGCCGGTAATGGATGGATCGTACGTGGATCTGATTCGAAAACGCATGTGTAGCAGCAAGCCTGCATAAACAACTGCTACATCCCCATTTGGTTGGCTCCAAATTCATGGAACCGGATGCGCAGGCTCTTGCTTGCTTCCGTCCCCATCCGACCCAGTCGCCTCGTCGCAGCCAAACCCCTTTGACCTTGCGATGGCGATGCACGAATCACCTTGCCTACAAGTACCGGCTCCTACCTTCGCTCATTTCCACACCCAAGAAGCGCTCCATAGCTACACCACCACCAAGCTGATAGCAAGCAAGCAAGCATTGACCAATCGGCCATGGCGAGGCTTCAGCTTTCCGTCGTGGCGGCCTGCGCCGTCCTCCTCGCGCTCGTCGCACCATCCATCGCCGGCGACCCCGACATGCTCCAGGACGTCTGCGTCGCCGACCTGGCATCCCGTGAGTTATTCTCCTGCTGAATTATTCACTCGTCTTTGTCAACTTCCTTGTTGCATTGCATCTTGTGTGCTGCGCTGGATCTTGCTGACCCATGAATGGCGGCAGCGATCAAGATCAACGGGTTCCCATGCAAGGCGAACATCACGGCCGACGACTTCTTCTTCGCCGGACTCAAGAAGGCCGGCAACACCAACAACCCGGCTGGTTCGGTCGTCACCGCGGCTAACGTGCTGTCATTCCCCGGGGTGAACACGCTCGGCGTGTCCATGGCGCGCATCGACTACGCCGTGGGAGGGCAGAACCCGCCGCACACCCACCCGCGCGCCACCGAGATCATTTTCGTCACCGAGGGAACCCTGGAGGTGGGTTTCATCACCACCGCCAACAAGCTCTTCACTAAGGTCGTCACCGTCGGAGAGGTGTTCGTCTTCCCGCGAGGGCTCGTGCACTTCCAGCAGAACAGGGGCAACTGCTCTGCCTCCGTCATCGCCGCCTTCAACAGCCAGCTTCAGGGCACCCAAGCCATCGCCACCACGCTCTTGGCTGCCACACCACCAGTGCCAACCGACGTGCTGGCCAAGGCCTTCAGGGTTGATAACGAAGACATCGACGCCGTCAAGGCCAGGTTCAACTAGGGAGCCTCTGCCCTCTGGCAACTCTGCATCCATTTCGGAAGAAAATAATCGTCTGTTTGTTACTGAATAAATGGTAATCAAGTCATCAAGTGAGCTGTAGCGTGTAGTTGATTTGTTGTTGTGTATGTTACATTTGTTTATCTTTGAGATAATAAAACTTGCTTCTGTTTCGCGTTGTCTATGTTACATTTTAGTAGTGCGCCTTGATGTCTTGATGTGTTATTATATTATTGTTTTCAACAAGTCAACAAATCTATAACTTGGCAGTAGTTTTGCACGCTACATTTTTCATAAGGACGAACCACCCAAATACAGGAGAGCTTTGTCGTATGAGAAAAAAATCAACTGATAAGCGGGAGAGGAAAAACCCGGAGACACCGGAGAAAAAACCACCCACGTAAAGAAGAAAGCCAACTGATAAGTGAGAGAGGGAAAACCGGGAGAAGTGGCTCTCGAAGCGTTTGAGTAGCAAGATTAAAATTGGAATGTTGGCATATAGCTTTTGGGAACAGAACTTGTAGTACAATGAACTTGTAATATAGAGACAGACGAATTTACACCAACTAGGGGCCTAAGACAGAGTGATCCCCTATCTCCTTATCTCTTTTTGACCTGTTCTGAAGGATTATCAAGCATGTTGTCTCATGAAGAAGAAGTTGGTGGTATTGAAGGAATAAAGGTGTCAAGGAATGCCCCCTCGATATCTCACCTTTTGTTTGCGGATGATTCTTTGATCTTCATGAGAGCTACGGTACAGAATGCAAGTACATTGAAGAGGGTCCTAGATACATATTGTGAGAGTTCAGGGCAGCGTGTAAGTACTTCAAAATCCAGTATCTTCTTCAGTCCTAATACTAGAGTAAATGAAAGGGAGAATGTATGTGGAATGTTGAATATATTAACAGAAGCTTTGTCTGACAAGTATTTGAGGCTACCAACTATTGTCGGTGTTGATCGTAGTGACTGTTTTCAACATCTTGTTGATAGAGTTTGTCAGAGATTGAAGGAGTGGAAGGAAAAAATTCTATCAGTCCAAGGTAGAGAAATCCTTTTAAAGGCAGTAGCTCAGGCAATTCCATCTTATGCTATGTCTGTTTTTAAGTTACCAAAAGGGATATGCAAGTCAATCACTGATGAAATATCGAGCTTCTGGTGGGGTGATAGAGAGGAGAAAAGGAAAATGCATTGGTTTACATGTGTGTCTCGAAGAAGAAGGGAGGTATGGGATTTATAGACCTTCATAGCTTTAACCTTGCTATGTTAGCAAAGCAGTGCTGGCGACTGATCCAGAATCCTGACTTTTTGTGTGCATGTGTTCTAAGTGCAAAATACTATCCTGATGGTAATGTTCTGAGAGCTGGCTCAAAGAAAGACTCCTCGTTTACATGGAAAAGTTTGGTTGTTGGGATACAAACTTTCAAGAGGGGATGTATTTGGCGAGTGGGCACTGGTTCACAGATTAACATTTGGGATGATCCATGGCTCCCATCAAGTCCAACAAGGAAGATTATCACCCCTAGAGGTGGAATCATGTTGTCAAAAGTGCAAGAGATAATTGACCCTCATACGGGTCAGTGGGACGAGGCACTAATTCAGAGCGTGTTCTCACCAGTTGATGTACGCAGAATACTACAAATTCCACTACATGTTGAAGCACTAGAAGATTTTGTGGCATGACACTATACAAAGTCTGGAACCTTCTCAGTACGCTCGGCATATCACTTAGAATTTGACCACCAGTCCGGTCGCCACTATGCAAATTCGAACAGTCCGGGGAGTGCTCAACTTAGCGGGGTTTGGAAGGAACTATGGCATCTTCGTTTACCGGGAAAGATCAAGCATTTTGGTTGGAAAGTACTTAAGGGAGTAGTTCCATGCTACGGTGTACTCACGGGCAGACACATACCCTTGATCCCGCAATGCCTGATATGCAAAGTTGGTTTGGAAGACATTCAACATTGTCTTTTCACATGTGATAGAGCAACACAAGTGTGGTCATCACTAGGGTTAACTGAGGAGATCGACAGAGCAGTTGTGCAGGACCGTTCCGGGTCTATCACTTTGGACATTCTGATCCGCCTGCATATGACTACACATGATATTCCCACTGCCGAGCTCATCCTGGTGGCATGTGGTTTATATGGTGGCAAAGGAGGCAAGTTGCGAAGGGGGAGACTGTCCCAACTCCAGAGCAATCAGCAATCTCAATGCGGGTACTTGCTACCAATTTTGTCCGTGTAAATACTCCAAACCAGCCCATCCGCAAGAATGATCAAGTGTGGAAGAAGCCAAGTAGGGGAGTTATAAAGGTGAATGTTGATGCATCATTTCATGAGGAGAACCTCGGTGGAGCTTGTAGAGTTGTCACCCGTGAAGATCAGGGCAAATTTCTGGGAGCGGCAACATTAGCATTACCTCATGTCTCAAGCGCGGGATCAGCTGAGCTAATGGCCATCCGTTCTCGACTATACTTGGCAGCGAATCTGGGATGCACAAATCTCATCATTGAGTCAGATTGTATGAACGCTTTGGAAGCTATATTTGACCCGGATGCTTATATGGGAGTGGATGTTCCTGTGGTGGCAGAGTGCTCCCTCTTGGCAATGGAGTTTGCACGTATTAGCTATGAGTTCTGTAGCAGAGAGGCAAATATGCTAGAAGATGGATTAGCAAAGCATTGTCTTAGCAATAGTACTTCTGAGGTTTGGGAGACTTCCGTCCCTGATTTTATTCTTCACAACTACGTAAATGACCTTGCTATTATCTGAGGAATAAAGTTATTACGATAAAAGAAGTCTTTCTTTCTGGCTCTCACATGCGATCACTGTTTTCGAGAAGCTAATGAGGTGGCTGATGCTCTAGCAAAACACTCTTTTAGTAATAGATGTTCTGAATTCTGGGAAGCTTCCATTCCCGACTTTATTTCTCACATTATCGTAAAAGACCTTTTTTGGAAATAGAGGCATGCCCCCGGTCTCTGCATCATGATGATGCATGCGGCCCTCTTATTAATAATCCAAAAGGTAACGTCAAAAATGTCTTACAGCTCGCAAATGGAGCGAAACAAAGTAAAGAAACGACAAAAAGTACAGGCGGACAATAACAACCGATACGGTAATAAGATGGATAAGCTCCCTAGACTCCTATCCGAATCGGTTGAAGATAACCCGAGCTTTCATCTTCCATTGGTTGCACCCAGTAACCAAAGGCTTCCTGGAGTCCATAGGAGTGAGTAAGGACCATGTACGGAAAGCTGTAGCTCTGAAGATAACCTGCAAAAAAGTTAAGTTGTGTTGTCTGTTAAAAATCATATCATTCCTGCAGTTCCATATAGCCCATAATAGCACACATATTCCAATCCAAATACGAGCTGTAGTAGTCTGTTCAACCCCAGCTAACCACGTCCCAAACAAAGACGCAATATCTACTGGAGGGTTGATATTGAAAGCTATATGAATTGTTCTCCAATGTAAGGGCATCTCCAACCGCGCCCCCAGGAAGGCCTCCCCAAGCGATTTTTTCGCGCCGGCGCCAAAAAAACGGCCCAGTCGTGCCCCCAGGAGCACGATTTTCGCCGGCTTGGGCCGAAAACAGCGCCGGCGGACCCAGGCCGAACCCGACGCGCCGGGGGGCGCCCGGGGGCGCCGGGGCGAGCTGTTTTGGCGCGAAAAAGCTGCGGGCCAGCCGCGTCAGTGACTCGGCACCTTGTCTTCCCCCAACGGCCTCGGTTCCCGCGGGGAATCAATGGCAAGGTTGCCGCCGGTCAGCCTTGCCATTGATTCCTCACGGGCGGCGCGTCATGGGACGGCGCGCCGACGCCTCCCCTCCCTCGCACGCGTACACACGGGCGTGGCGCGGCTATAAAAGTCGGTGGCCTCCACTCGCCTGTGCCCACACCAGCCCCGCCCCTCGCCGCCGTCGAGCCCCTCCCTCTCCCTACCTCTCCCGAGTGCCGCCGCCCAGCCCCTCCCTCTACCTCTCCCGAGCCCGCCCAGCCCCGCCGTCGCCATGGCAGAACGCTTCCCCGGAGATGAGGCGGCGGCCAACGGCTTCGGCCGCCGTTCGCTCCGCGAACAGGAGTCCTGGCTCCTGTTCCAGGCGAACATCCCGGCGTCGCCGGACATGTGCGCCGGGCCGACGGGGTGGAGACTCAGCGCCGGGGGAGTGCCCATTCCCCCGTTGCCCGACGACGCGGCGAAGCCGAAGTACTTCACCGAGGAAGTCGAGGTCGTGCGCGCCTCCCTCACCGATGCGCAACTCTCCCTCCCCCAGTATGCCACCGACAACCACGCGGCATGGGCGGCGTATTTCGAGCGCCGCCAGCAGCAGCGCTTGGCGTCCACCAACGGCGCGTCGGTGGTCGGCGGCCGGCAGAACAGCGAGGGGCGCCACCTATGGTGGGGCATCCCCGGCCGCACACTCGAGGGCGTGCTCACGTACCTCGAGGGCGGCAACAACCCGCCATTGGCCTACCCCCCGGCGAGGGTGGCCGCTCCGGCGCAGCACCGACGCGCCGGGCCGTGGGCGCCAAGGAGGTTCGGGTCCTCCTCCACCTCTTCCTCCTCCCGATCCTCGTCGCACTCCTCCGGCACTCCGGCCCTGCTCGGCGTCAAGGCCGAGCTCGCGGCGGAGACGCCGCTCGGCCGGCACACTCGCAGCGCCGGCATCGTCACCAACGAGGGCGGCCAGCGCGCCTCCCCCTCGTCGGCTCCTCCGCGCTTCGTCAAGCCAAAGACGGAGCCGGGGCTGGCGCCGGTGAAGACGAAGCCGGGGCTGGCGCCGGTGAAGGCGGAGTTCGAGGACGACGACGCGGCCCTAGAATGGGCACGCCAGGACTCCATTGTGATGGAGAAGGCGCACCGGGAGAAGGAGAAGAAGCGCCAGTGCGCCGCCCTACGCCACTTCGAGGAGCGCCGACGCGGCCGCGATGAAGGCGGGGTCATCGTCTTATGCGACAGCGACGACGACGACGACGTGCCGCCGCCAGTCCGCCATGGCGACGCCGGGCAGGGGTCCAGCAGGGGCGCCCGCGTCAAGGAGGAGAAGGCCGACGACGACGATGGCGGCAATGACTTCAGCCCCTTTCTTTTTTTAGATTAGGTTAATGTAATGAAAATGCACGAATTTCACCGAAATTTGCCATGTTTGGCCGAAATTTAACTAGTTTTTATCATAACTTCGCCGAACGGTCCTTTTTTAATACGCGCCTGGGGACGGCCCTGGGGGCCGACGGCTGGGGACCGACTCGCCCCCAGGGCCATTTTTTGCGCCGGCTCACCCCCAGGCGGCGCTTTTTGACGCCCCCTGGGGGGCCAACAGCTGGAGATGCCCTAACTTGGCAAGTGGGCATTGAAGAAATAAATGTTGTATTGTTTCATCATGCGCACAGAAACAACACCGTGAATTGCCTACCCATCGCTTCTTAATTAAGTTGTCATTTGTGAGTAACACTTGCTTGTGGACAAACCACATGAAAATTTTAATACACAAAGGAACCTTAATGTAACGCCCCGGACACACCCGCCGGTGGTCGTTACTCCTGGCGGGATCTAGACTGGCCTCACAGATCAATACTAGTCTTTTCTGCACACTTTGTCCTCACTCGTGCGCATCCGGGGGCAACTTCCCGGTCGGTCACCCATCCTGACACTACTCCAAGCTGAGCACGCTTAACTTTGGAGTTCTATCCGAATGGGCTCCCGGAAAAGAAGGAATTCCTTAATGATATGAGTAGTCTATCATCCCTAATAAGCCAGGCTATCACATACACCCCCACTCAGAGGAACCGACGTCCTCGTCGGGCCACAGGAACGTTCCCTCTTGGCACAAACGTCTGTGCTTCCAGTCCGGTACATGTGCCATGCCGGGTGCCACGACGGGTCACAAATGTCATGAACAACATGACCACGCACCTGTCCGCAACCATCCGTGTAACCGCGAGGGTCGGCTCTGATTACCAACTTGTAACGCCCTCGATGCGACTATATCTCCTACGTGTCGAAGCATGACTTAGAGGCATAACCGCATTGAAAGCAATGTCGCAAGTTAGGCAATCTTCACAACATCCCATGTAATATAAATAATAAAAGGGGAAGGAACATATTTGGCTTACACTCGCCACGTCAAACAAAGTACATAAATAGCATTACATCATCCAAACACTCATGGCCCGACTACGGTGCCAAAATAAAAGATCAACCCAACATGCGACACGTTCCTGATCGCCCCAACTGGGCACCACTACTGATCATCAGGGAAAGACACATAGTAACAGCGTGAGTCCTCGTCGAACTCCCACTTGAGCTGAAGCGCGTCATCTGGAACGGAGTCATCAGGCCCTGCATCTGGTTTGGAAGTAATTTGTGAGCCATAGGGACTCAGCAATCTCGCACCCTCGCGATCAAGACTATTTAAGCTTATAGGTAAGGCAAGGTAATAAGTGGAGCTGCAGCAAGTGACTAGCATATATGGTGGCTAACCTATTCGCAAATGAGAGCGAGAAGAGAAGGCAAAGCGCGATCGAATAACTAGAGAACAACATGCGGCAAACATTACTCCAACACCGTGTTCACTTCCCGGACTCCGCCGAGAAGAGACCATCACGGTAACACACACAGTTGAATCATTTTTAGTTAAATTAAGGTTCAAGTTATCTACAACCGGACATTAACAAATTCCCATATGCCCATAACCGCGGGCACGGCTTTTGAAAGTTCAAATCCCTGCAGGGGAGTCCCAACTTAGCCCATGACAAGCTCTCACGGTCAACAAAGGATATACCTTCTCCTGAGACATTCCGATCAGACTCGGTATCCCGGTTCTACAAGACACTTCGACAAGTTAAAACAAATCCAGCAACACCGCCCGAATGTGCCGACAAATCCCGATAGGAGCTGCACATATCTCGTTCTCAGGGCACACTCAGATTGTCCAAACTTCCAGTAGGCCAGCCCAGAGTTGCCCCTGGTGGCCACCGGCGGCTGACGAGGTGGACCAACACTCAGAGGAGCACTGGCTCGGGGGGGGTTTAAATAAGATGACCCTTGGGCTCCGGAAACCTAAGGGAAAAAGAGGCTAGGTGGCAAATGGTAAAACCAAGGTTGGGCATTGCTGGAAAAGCTTTATTCAAGGCGAACTGTCAAGGGGTTCCCATTATAACCCAACCGCGTAAGGAACGCAAAATCCGGGAACATAACACCGATATGACGGAAACTAGGGCGGCAAGAGTGGAACAAAACACTAGGCGAGAGGCCGAGCCTTCCACCCATTACCAAGTATATAGATGCATTAAGATAACAAGATAATATAATGATATCCCAACAAGAAAATAATGTTCCAACAAGGAACGGTCTCCGATCTTCACCTGCAACTAGCAACACTATAAGAGGGGATGAGCAAAGCGGTAACATAGCCAATCAACGGTTTGCTAGGACATGGTGGGTTAGAGGTTTGACATGGCAATTTGGGCGGCATGATAAGCAAGTGGTAGGCATCGTAGCATAGTCATAGCAAAAGATCGAGCATCTAGCAAAGCAAAGATAGAAGTGATTTCGAGGGTATGATCATCTTGCCTGCAAAGTTGTCAGAGTTGACTAGATCCTCGAAAGCAAACTCAACGGGCTCCTCGTTAGCTAACTCGTCTCCCGGCTCTACCCAAGCAAGACAAACAAGTAAAAAGGACACAATCAACCACGTGCAAAGCTCAAACAACATGATGCAAACATGGTATGCTATGCGGGATGCGATATGTGATGCATATGCAAGATTTGACAAGGACTGAATGAACCTGGCCTCAACTTGGAAATCCAAGTCTGCCACTGTTTGGTGATAAAGAACGCCGGAATTGGAGACACGGTTTGGAAATGGCAAGCAATTCAAATATGGCACCGGTCTGCGATATACAGCAAGTAGCCATCTAAATGCAACAAGCTAAACATGCTACAGCACCCAAACATGGCAACAAAATACATGGCAGGGATCCATTCATGAAGCTTAACAAACGATGAACACTGAGTTATGGCCAATTCATTCATTAACAGGTTCAAACAAGTATGGCAAAAGTGCAATTGATAAACAGATTTCAGACTTAGTGAAATTAACACTTGTCTGGAATTTCAGATCAGATAGCACACTTTGGAGCATGAAAACTATATGCTACAGGACCTGAACATGG
Source organism: Triticum dicoccoides (assembly GCF_002162155.2). NCBI lineage: Eukaryota > Viridiplantae > Streptophyta > Magnoliopsida > Poales > Poaceae > Triticum > Triticum dicoccoides. Next base: position 613,477,781 of record NC_041390.1, read on the forward strand.
CAAAGTAAAGCATGGCATGGAGCTACTCAAATAGCTTAACAAAAGTCCCTTAGTAACCTTGAGCCAAAAGGGATCAGAAAATACAATTCCAAGCATGTGAACATGGCAAAAACATAATCAGATCACAGACTTAGTGAAAAATTGGAGCATGCAAATCAGATATCAAGTAGGCATGTTCACGAGCTCGATGCACTCACTACAGAGCAAGGCATGACAATCTAAGCATGCACCCATCAATAATACACATTATAAAAGCTAGACATCGCAAGAACAATAACATAGCATGCACGGATCAACTACAACATCCTCGGCAAAATCGCTAACAAGTAGACAATCTGCCCAGATTCACGAAATAGCAAAAGTAGAGCTCGATTCACTCAAGCTAGGGTGCTCCGTAAATGGAAACAAAGACATGGATGGATAGAGCACTACAAGATTAACAAATCACCCTTACTGATCATCCTCAAAAGAGGCACGGATCACTAGGAAACAATATGAACATATGGCATATTGATAGAAACAGATCAAGGACTTAGTGGAATTGCTAAGTCCCTGAAATCAGCATTAACGAATGCACCACTTTGCAAGCTTGTGCTAGTCACCACACACATCACAAAAATACATGGATAGCACCTCTGGAAAGATGGCAAAGCATATAACAAAACACATGTAGAGCTCAGGGGCATATCATGCACATAATAATCATGGCAAAAATGACAAATAACTAATTGGAGCAGCAGATCTGGCAATTAACTCAAATAGCACTCTTCCAACAGCATTTCTGGCATCAAGATGAGCTCAAATGAAAATGATGCAATGAGATGAAACGATGTACTCTCTGAGACGAACATTTTGATATGCTACACGCCCAAAACGGATCTACGGATGCAAAGCTACGGCACGATGAACATGGCAATAAATTTAGGGTTTCGGCAGGAAAGTCAACCGAGTTTTGGATCTGGATCTGGATCCGGTTACTGTTCACGCACGCTTCCCGAGGATCGCCGGAGAACTCGAGGTCACCGGAGGAAGAGTCGGCCGGAGCGGGGAGGAGCTCGCCGGCTTACCGGAGTGGAGGAGTAGGCCAGAGCCGGGGCGGCCGCGGGCGTCGCCGGCGCTGGCCGCGGCAGCGAGGGGCGGCGTCGGCGGCGAGTTGCGGCACGGCCGGCGGGTGGTGGCGGCCGGCAATGGCGGCGCGGCGGACGGCCGGGAGGAGCTGCGCCGGCCGCGGGGACGATGGGAGGCGGTGGGAGGACAGGCGGTGACGGGCGCGCGGGCCAGGGAGGGCCCTCCCCGGGCCTCGTGGGCTGGCGGCGGAGGAGGCCGGGCGGTGCCACGTGGCGCCCCGTCAGCGGCCGCGAGCGGCGGCGGACGAAATGTCCGGCGCGGCGGACATGTCCGGTGGCGGCGGATCTGGATCTTTAGGGTTTTGGGGGGGAGAAGAACCGAAATTTCGGAAGGGTGGTGTATTTATAGGCATAGAGGGAGCTAGGAGTGTCCAAATGAGGTGTGGTTTTCGGCCACGCGATCGTGATCGAACACTCTAGATGATGGAGAGGGTTTTGGTGGGTTTTGAGCCAAATTGGAAGGGTGTTGTGCTGCAACACACACGAGGCCTTTTTAGTCCCTCGGTTAACCGTTGGAGCATCAAATGAAGTCCAAATGGTACGAAACTTGACAGGCGGTCTACCGGTAGTAAACTAAGGCCGCTTGGCGAGTCTCGGCCCAATCCAGAAATGTTTAATCCCCACACACGAAAGAAAGGTAGAAATGACCACCGGAGGAGAACGGAGCGCCGGAATGCAAAACGGACAACTGGGAAAATGCTCGGATGCATGAGACGAACATGTATGAAAATGCAATGCACATGATGACATGATATGAGATGCATGACAACGAAAAAAACACACGGAGACAAAAACCCGAACTCGAGAAAATAAAATAACTTAACGCCGGAAACGGCAAGAGTTGGATTACATATTAGGTAAATCATATTCGGGGTGTTACAACACTCCACCACTACGACAGGATATCGTCCCGAGATCTAGGACTGGAAGAGCGCCGGGTACTCAGAACGGAGGTGATCCTCGCGTTCCCAGGTGGCTTCACGGTCGGAATGGTGTGACCACTTGACTTTGAGGAATTTGATTGACTTATTGCAAGTCTTGTGTTCAGTCTCTTCAAGAATAGCAACTGGGTGCTCACGATAAGAGAGATCTTCTTGGAGCTCAATGTCTTCGAAGTTGACGGTGTGGAGGCATTCCTGGAAGCTCTTGTGGAAAGACGTCTTGATATTCGCAAACGACTGGAATTTGAGAGATGGCATCCAGTTCACCCTTCTCATTGAGAGAAAACAGACGGATCATATCATCACGAGCGGCAAAGACAATAACATCCTCAGACGAATGAGTCAATTGAATCAGCCTGGCAGCACAATCAAGCTGAGCCTTATGCTTAGAAAGCCAATCCATTCTGAGAATAAGATCAATATCCGAGTTACCAAAAACCATTGGGGAAGAAAGGAACTTGTAGTCGCCCAAGGTGATAGTAACATCTGGAACCTCCAGACTTGCACTCAAGCGTTTGCCAGGAGAAACGATATCCATTTGTTTGCCCAAATGAGAAGAAACAAATTCATGCTAGGTAAAAAATGGCTTTGACATGAAACAATGCGATGCACCAGTGTTAAAAAGAAATCTTGCAGGAATATCGTTAACAGGAAGGTTACCCATGATGACATCTGATGAGTCTTCTGCCTGAGCTGCATTCATCAAGTTGACCTTGGCGTGCTTGGCGTTATGCTTGACCACAGCTGTACTTGCCGATCTCACAGGAGGAGGAGGAGGGAGATGCCTCTGGTTGAAGCACTTGTTGGCATAGTGACCCTTCTGTTGGCACTTGTTGCACGTGACCTCTGAAAGCGGACGGTGATACGGAGCACTCAATCTTGGAGCTTGAGATGAAGTATTGTTCTGAAAGCTAGGTTTGGGTCGGTGGGAAGATCCACTGCCACCTTTGCTCTTCTGATACGGCTGACGAAACGGAGGAGGAGGAAGTCAATACTTCTGCTGCTTGGCCACTTGAGTAGAGGAAGAAGGAGTAGCATCTCCGACTCGCTTCTTGGAAGCATCACACCTCAGTTGAGCAGCCTCTTGCTTCAATGCCATGTTGTAGAACTCATCGTACCTCAAGGGCTCAAGAGAACAAGAGCTAGCTGGATTTCTTCTATGAGACCACCCCTGATGTAACGCCCCGAGACCGATGTGCCAGGTATCCTCCAGTTATTCATTGTTGTTTGCCTTGTCATTGCTTGCGTGTCATGCTTTGCATATCATGTCATCATGTGCATTTCATTTGCATACATGTTCGTCTCATGCATCCGAGCATTTTCCCCGTTGTTCGTTTTGCATTCCGGCGTTCCGTTCTCCTCCGGTGGTCATTTCTACCTTTCTTTCATGTGTGGGGATTAAACATTTCCGGATTGGACCGAGACTTGCCAAGCGGCCTTGTTTTACTACCGGTAGACCACCTGTCAAGTTTCGTACCATTTGGACTTCGTTTGATGCTCCAACGGTTAACCGAGGGACCGTAAAGGCCTTGTATGTGTTGCAGCCCAACACCCCTCCAATTTGGCCCAAAACCTACCAAAACCCTCTCCATCATCTCGGTCGTTCGATCACGATCGCGTGGCCGAAAACCGCACCTCATTTGGACTCTCCTAGCTCCCTCTACATATAAAAGAGCACCCCTCCCCGAAATTTCGGATCATTTCGTGGATGAACCCTAGATCCACTCCTCCCCGCGCCGCCGGACTTGTCCGTCCCGCCGCTGGACGTGTCCGCCGCCGCCGCCACGTCGCCCGGACCAATCAGGGGCCGACACCTCAGCCGGCCATCGCCCTCGCCCAACCGGGCGCCGCCACGCGTCCCCGCGCCCACTTCCCCACCGCGCGGGCCCGCCATGCCCAGATCCGGCCCGCGCCGGGCCAAGCCGGGTTCGCCGCCGTGCGCTGGGAGCCCGAGCGCTCCGCCGCCGCTGCTCAAGCTCCCGCCGGCCACCCGTGCCTCGTCGGAGTCCGTCCCTCTCGCCGGCCTCCGTTCCTCGCGCCTTCGCTTCTACTGCACCAACCCTCGCCGCCATGAAAATCCATGGAGCCGAGCTCTCGATCTTCGACGTCGGCGTCGCCGAGCCCCGCTGACCTCGGGAACGGGTCCCGCAGCCTCGGCCTCCGCTCCCCGCGCCCGGATCTGGCAGGTCTCCGCTGTCCCTCGCCGGCATCGCCATCGGGCGCCGCCGCCCTTGCCTCCTGGGATCCAATCGGTTTCGAGGGAGACGAGCGCGCCCCCGTTGACCCCCCGCGTGGGCCTCGCAGGCCGCGATCTCGCTGAGGCCCATCTCCGTTGGCCCGCTTGCCTTCTCTCCACGTCTGGGTCGAATCCCATGGTGAGACACCACTATTCCCCGCTCGTGCGCACGATAGCTATCTTGCGCCCATGTTTTTGTCACTAAGTCCCCGAAATTCCCAAATTCATATGCCCATGTTCATCGTGCTGTAACTTTGCATTCATAGCTCCGTTTCGGGCATATAGCATATCAAAATGTTCGTCTCAGAGAGCACATCATTTCATCTCATTGCATCATTTTCATTTGAGTTCATCTTGATGCCCGAAATGCTGTTAGAAGAGTGCTACTTGAGATAATTGTCAGATCTGCTGCTCCATTTAGATATTTGTCATTTTTTGCCATGATTATTGTGTGCATGTTATGCCCATGAGCTCTACATATGTTTTGTTAAGCGTTTTGCCATCTTTCCAGAGGTGCAACCCATGTATTTTTGTGATGTGTGTGGTGACTAGCACAAGCTTGCAAAGTGGTGCACTTGGTAATGCTGTTTTCAGGGACTTAGCATTTCCACTAAGTCCTTAACCTGTTTATCTCATTATGCCATATGTTCATGTTGTTTCCTAGTGATCTGTGCCTCTTTTGAGGATGATCAGTAAGGATGTTTTGTTAATCTTGTAGTGCTCTATCCATCCATGTCCTTTTTTTCAATTATGGATCACCCTAACTTGAGTCAATCAAGCTCTACTTTTGCTATTTCATGAATCTGGGCAGATTGTCTACTTGTTAGCGATTTTGCCGAGGATATTGTAGTTGATCCGTGCATGCTATGTTATTGTTCTTGCCATGTCTAGCTTGTATTTTGTGCATTCTTGATGGGTGTATGCTTCGCTTGTCATGACATGCTCTGTAGTGAGTGCATCGAGCTCGTAAACATGCCTACTTGATATCTGATTTGCATGCTCCAGTTTTTCACTAAGTCTGTAACCTGATTATGTTTTTGCCATGTTCACATGCTTGCAAATGTATTTTCTGATCCCTTTTGGCTCAAGTCACTAAGGGACTTTTGTTAAGCTCTTTGAGTAGCTCCATGCCATGCTTTACTTTGCCATGTTCAGGTCCTGTAGCATATAGTTTTCATGCTCCGAAGAGTGCTATCTGATCTGAAATTCCAGGCTTGTGTTAATTTCACTAAGTCTGAAATCTGTTTACCATATGAATTTTTGCCATGCTTGTTTGAACCCGTTAATGGATGATTTGACCGTATCTCAGTGCTAGACTTTTGTTAAGCTTCTTGAATGGATCCCTGCCATGTATTTTGTTGTCGTGTTTGAGTGCTGTAGCATGTTCATCTTGTTGCATTTAGATGGCTACTTGATGTAAATCGCAGATCATGGTCATATTTGAATGGCTTGCCATTTTCAAACCGTAACTCCGATTCCGGCATTCTTTATATCGTTTTCAAGTGATTTCATCTCATCTTTCCAGTGGCACACTTGGTTTTCCAAGTTGAGGCCAGGTTCATGCATTCCTTGTCACATCATGCATATGCATCGCATACCGCATCCCGCATATCATATCATGTTCATGTGTTGGTTGTTTACTATGTTGTGTGCTTCTTTCCGGTGTTTGCTTCTCCGGGTTGGTTCCGATAACGTCGCGTTTGTGAGGACCCATTCGTCTACGTCCGTTTGTCTTCTTCATGGACTCGTTCTTCTTCCTTGCGGGATTTCAGGCAAGATGATCATACCCTCGAAATCACTTCTATCTTTGCTTGCTTAGTTGCTCGCTCTTTTGCTATGCCTATGCTGCGATACCTACCACTTGCTTATCATGCCTCCCATATTGTTGAACCAAGCCTCTAACCCACCTTGTCCTAGCAAACCGTTGATTGGCTATGTTACCGCTTTGCTCAGCCCCTCTGATAGCGTTGTTAGTTGCAGGTGAAGATTGAAGTTTGTTCCTTGTTAGAACATGGAGATGTTGTTCCTTGTTGGAACATGTTTACTTGTTGGGATATCACTATATATCTTATTTAATTAATGCATCTATATACTTGGTAAAGGATCGAAGGCTCGTCCTTATGCCTGGTGTTTTGTTCCACTCTTGCCGCCCTGGTTTTCCGTCATATCGGTGTTATGTTCCCGGATTTTGCGTTCCTTACGCGGTTGGGTTATAATGGGAACCCCTTGACAGTTCGCTTTGAATAAAACTCCTCCAGCAAGGACCAACCTTGGTTTTACCATTCGCCACCTAGCCTTTTTCCCTTGGGAGTCGCGCATCCCGAGGGTCATCTTTATTTTAACCCCCCCCCCTGGGCCAGTGCTTGTCTAAGTGTTGGTCCGAACTAGAGTCCTTTGCAGCGCCACCTTGGGGAAACTTGAGGGCTGGTTTTAGTTGTACGGAGCGCTCATCCGGTGTTGCCCTGAGAACGAGATATGTGCAGCTCCTATCAGGATGTCGGCGCATCGGGCGGTCTTGCTGGACTTGTTTTACCATTGTTGAGGATGTCTTGTAGAACCGGGATACCGAGTCTGACCGGAATGTCTCGGGAGGAGGTCTATTCCTTCGTTGACCGTGAGAGCTTGTCATGGGCTAAGTTGGGACACCCCTGCAGGGATTTGAACTTTCGAAAGCCGTGCCCGTGGTTATGGGCAGATGGGAATTTGTTAATGTCCGGTTGTAGATAACTTGAACCTTAACTTAACTAAAATGAGTCAACCGTGTGTGTAACCGTGATGGTCTCTTTCCGGCGGAGTCCGGGAAGTGAACACGGTTGTTGGATTTATGCTTGACGTAGGTTGTTTTAGGATCACTTCTCGGTCATAGATTTCTCGAACGTGCTTTGCCTTCTCTTCTCGCTCTCTTTTGCGAATATGTTAGCCACCATATATGCTAGTCGCTTGCTGCAGCTCCACCTCTTACCTTTACCTTACCCATAAGCTTAAATAGTCTTGATCGCGAGGGTGCGAGATTGCTGAGTCCCCGTGGCTCACAGATACTTCCAAAACCAGCTTGCAGGTGCCGATGAGTCCGTGCAGATGACGCAACCAAGCTCAAGGAGTAGCTCGTTGAAGATCTTGTCCTTTATGTTGTTTCGTTCTAATTGATCAGTAGTGGAGCCCAGTTGGGGTCGATCGGGGACCTTTGTCGCATTTGGGGTTCTTCTTGTTGGAAATATGCCCTAGAGGCAATAATAAAAGCATTATTATTATATTTCCTTGTTCATGATAATTGTCTTTATTCATGCTATAATTGTGTTATCCGGAAATCGTAATACATGTGTGAATAATAGACACCAACATGTCCCTGGTAAGCCTCTAGTTGACTAGCTCGTTGATCAATAGATAGTCATGGTTTCCTGACTATGGACATTGGATGTCATTGATAATGAGATCACATCATTAGGAGAATGATGTGATGGACAAGACCCAATCCTAAACATAGCATAAGATCGTATAGTTCATTTGCTAGAGTTTTCCAATGTCAAGTATCCTTTCCTTAGACCATGAGATCGTGTAACTCCCGGATACCGTAGGAGTGCTTTGGGTGTACCAAACGTCACAACGTAACTGGGTGACTATAAAGGTATACTACGGGTATCTCCGAAAGTGTCTGTTGGGTTGACACGGATCAAGACTGGGATTTGTCACTCCGTATGACGGAGAGGTATCACTGGGCCCACTCGGTAATGCATCATCATAATGAGCTCAAAGTGACCAAGTGTCTGGTCACGGGATCATGCATTACGGTACGAGTAAAGTGACTTGCCGGTAACGAGATTGAACGAGGTATTGGGATACCGACGATCGGATCTCGGGCAAGTAACATACCGATTGACAAAGGGAATTGTATACGGGGTTGATTGAATCCTCGACATCGTGGTTCATCCGATGAGATCATCGAGGAGCATGTGGGAGCCAACATGGGTATCCAGATCCCGCTGTTGGTTATTGACCGGAGAATGATCTCGGTCATGTCTACATGTCTCCCGAACCCGTAGGGTCTACACACTTAAGTTTCGGTGACGCTAGGGTTGTAGGGATATGTATATGCAGTAACCCGAATGTTGTTCGGAGTCCCGGATGAGATCCCGAACGTCACGAGGAGTTCCGGAATGGTCTGGAGGTAAAGAATTATATATAGGAAGTGCTATTTCGGCCATCGGGACAAGTTTCGGGGTCACCGGTATTGTACCGGGACCACCGAAAGGGTCCCGGGGGTCCACCGGGTGGGGCCACCTATCCCGGAGGGCCCCATGGGCTGAAGAGGGAAGGGATCTAGCCCAAAGTGGGCTGGGGCGCCACTTCCCCCTAGGGCCCATGCGCCTTGGGTGGGGAAACCCTAAAGGAAGTGTCCTAGGAGGGGAAGGCACCTCCTAGGTGCCTTGGGGAGGAGGGATTCCTCCCCTTGGCCGCACCCCCCTAGGAGATTAGATCTCCTAGGGCCGGCGCCCCCCCCCTCTTGGCCCTCCTATATATAGTGGGGAGATGGAGGACTTCTCACCCTTGCCTTTGGTGCCTCCCTCTCCCTCTCCAACACGTCCTCCTCCTCCATAGTGCTTGGCGAAGCCCTGTCGGAGTACTGCAGCTCCATCACCACCACGCCGTCGTGCTGCTGCTGGAGCCATCTCCCTCAACCTCTCCTTCCCCCTTGCTGGATCAAGAAGAAGGAGACGTTACGCTGACCGTACGTGTGTTGAACGCGGAGGTGCCGTCCGTTCGGCGCTAGATCTTGGTGAAACCGTAAGAAAATTTTTGTTTTCTGCAACATTCCCCAACAGTGGCATCATGAGCTAGGTCTATGCGTAGTTCCCTTGCACGAGTAGAACACAATTTGTTGTGGGCGTTGATGTTGTCAACTTTCTTGCCGCTACTAGTCTTATCTTGCTTCAACGGTATTGTGGGATGAAGCGGCCCGGACCAACCTTACAGGTACGCTTACGTGAGACCGGTTCCACCGACTAACATGCACTAGTTGCATAAGGTGGCTGGCGGGTGTCTGTCTCTCCCACTTTAGTTGGAGCGGATTCGATGAAAAGGGTCCTTATGAAGGGTAAATAGAAGTTGACAAATCACGTTGTGGCTTTCACGTAGGTAAGAAAATGTTCTTGCTAGAACCCTACTTCAGCCACGTAAAACATGCAACAACAATTAGAGGACGTCTAACTTGTTTTTGCAGCAAGTTCTTTGTGATATGATATTCTTGCCGCTACTAG
>NC_041390.1:613487536-613518986 GCF_002162155.2 Triticum dicoccoides
GATGTTGTCAACTTTCTTGCCGCTACTAGTCTTATCTTGCTTCAACGGTATTGTGGGATGAAGCGGCCCGGACCAACCTTACAGGTACGCTTACGTGAGACCGGTTCCACCGACTAACATGCACTAGTTGCATAAGGTGGCTGGCGGGTGTCTGTCTCTCCCACTTTAGTTGGAGCGGATTCGATGAAAAGGGTCCTTATGAAGGGTAAATAGAAGTTGACAAATCACGTTGTGGCTTTCACGTAGGTAAGAAAATGTTCTTGCTAGAACCCTACTTCAGCCACGTAAAACATGCAACAACAATTAGAGGACGTCTAACTTGTTTTTGCAGCAAGTTCTTTGTGATATGATATGGCCAAAGTTGTGATGAATGATGAATGATCTATATGTGATGTATGAGATGTTCATGCTATTGTAATAGGAATCACGACTTGCATGTCGATGAGTATGACAACCAGCAGGAGCCATAGGAGTTGTCTATATTTTTTGTATGACCTGCGTGTCATTAAGAAACGCCATGTAAATTACTTTACTTTATTGCTAAACACGTTAGCCATACTAGTAGAAGTAATAGTTGGCGAGCAACTTCATGGAGACACAATGATGGAGATCATGATGATGGAGATCATGGTGTCATGCCGGTGACAAGATGATCATGGAGCCCCAAGATGGAGATCAAAGGAGTTATGTGATATTGGCCATATCATGTCACTATTATTGTTTGATTGCATGTGATGTTTATCATGTTTTTCATCTTGTTTGCTTAGAACGATGGTAGTAAATAAGATGATCCCTCATAATAATTTCAAGAAAGTGTTCCCCCTAACTGTGCACCGTTGCGATAGTTTGTTGTTTCGAAGCACCATGTGATGATCGGGTGTGATAGATTCTAACGTTCACATACAACGGGTGTAAGACAGATTTACACATGCAAAACACTTAGGTTGACTTGACGAGCCTAGCATGTACAGACATGGCCTCGGTACACAGAAGACCGAAAGGTCGAGCATGAGTCGTATAGAAGATACGATCAACATGAAGATGTTCACCGACGTTGACTAGTCCGTCTCACGTGATGATCGGACACGGCCTAGTTAACTCGGATCATGTTATACTTAGATTACAGGAGGGATGTCTATCTAAGTGGGAGTTCATTGAATAATTTGATTAGATGAACTTAATGAAGGAAATATGCCCTAGAGGCAATAATAAAGTTATTATTTATTTCCTTATTTCATGATAAATGTTTATTATTCATGATAGAATTGTATTAACCGGAAACATAATACAAGTGTGAATACATAGACAAACAGAGTGTCACTAGTATGCCTCTACTTGACTAGCTCGTTAATCAAAGATGGTTATGTTTCCTAACCATGGACAAAGAGTTGTTATTTGATTAACGGGATCACATCATTAGGTGAATGATCTGATTGACATGACCCATTCCATTAGCTTAGCACCCGATCGTTTAGTATGTTGCTATTGCTTTCTTCATACATGTTCCTATGACTATGAGATTATGCAACTCCCGTTTGCCGGAGGAACACTTTGTGAGCTACCAAACGTCACAACGTAACTGGGTGATTATAAAGGAGCTGTACAGGTGTCTCCAATGGTAGATGTTGGGTTGGCGTATTTCGAGATTAGGATTTGTCACTCCGATTGTCGGAGAGGTATCTCTGGGCCCTCTCGGTAATGCACATCACTTAAGCCTTGCAAGCATTGCAACTAATGAGTTAGTTGCGGGATGATGTATTACGGAACGAGTAAAGAGGCTTGCCGGTAACGAGATTGAACTAGGTATTGGATACCGACGATCGAATCTCGGGCAAGTAACATACCGATGACAAAGGGAACAACGTATGTTGTTATGCGGTCTGACCGATAAAGATCTTCGTAGAATATGTAGGAGCCAATATGGGCATCCAGGTCCCGCTATTGGTTATTCACTGGAGACATGTCTCGGTCATGTCTACATTGTTCTTGAACCCGTAGGGTCCGCACACTTAAAGTTCCGATGACAGTTATATTATGAGTTTATGAGTTTTGATGTACCGAAGGAGTTCGGGGTCCCGGATGATATCGGGGACATGACGAGGAATCTCGAAATGGTCGAGACGTAAAGATTGATATATTGGACGACTATATTCGGACATCGGAAAGGTTCCGAGTGATTCGGGTATTTTTCGGAGTACCGGGTAGTTACGGGAGAAGCAATGGGCCTTGATGGGCTTTAGTGGGAAGAGGAGAAAGGGCCAAGGGGCTGCTGCGCCCCCCCTCCCCTCTAGTCCAAATTGGACTAGGGAAAAGGGGGCCGGCCTGTTGGAAATATGCCCTAGAGGCAATAATAAATTGGTTATTATTATATTTCCTTGTTCATGATAATCGTTTATTATCCATGCTAGAATTGTATTGATAGGAAACTCGGATACATGTGTTGATACATAAACAACACCATGTCCCTAGTAAGCCTCTAGTTGACTAGCTCGTTAATCAATAGATGGTTACGGTTTCCTGACCATGGACATTGGATGTCATTGATAACGGGATCACATCATTAGGAGAATGATGTGATGGACAAGACCCAATCCTAAGCATAGCACTGGATCGTGTAGTTCGTATGCTAAAGCTTTTCTAATGTCAAGTATCATTTCCTTAGACCATGAGATTGTGCAACTCCCGGATACCGTAGGAGTGCTTTGGGTGTGCCAAACGTCACAACGTAACTGGGTGGCTATAAAGGTACACTACGGGTATCTTCGAAAGTGTCTGTTGGGTTGGCACGAATCGAGACTGGGATTTGTCACTCCGTGTGACGGAGAGGTATCTCTGGGCCCACTCGGTAGGACATCGTGCACAATGTGACCAAGGAGTTGATCACGGGATGATGTGTTACGGAACGAGTAAAGAGACTTGCCGGTAACGAGATTGAACAAGGTATCGGGATACCGACGATTGAATCTCGGGCAAGTATCGTACCGATAGACAAAGGGAATTGTATACGGGATTGATTAAGTCCTTGACATCGTGGTTCATCCGATGAGATCATCGTGGAACATGTGGGAGCCAACATGGGTATCCAGATCCCGCTATTGGTTATTGACCGGAGAACGTCTCGGTCATGTCTGCATGTCTCCCGAACCCGTAGGGTTTACACACTTAAGGTTCGATGACGCTAGGGTTATAGAGATATTAGTATGCGGAAACCCGAAAGTTGTTCGGAGTCCCGGATGAGATCCCGGACGTCACGAGGAGTTACGGAATGGTTCGGAGGTAAAGAATTATATATAGGAAGTGCTATTTCGGCCATCGGACAAGTTTCGGGGTCACCGGTATTGTACCGGGACCACCGGAAGGGTCCCGCGGGTCCACCGGGTGGGGCCACCTGCCCCGGGGGGGCACATGGGCTGTAGGGGGTGCGCCTTGGCCTACATGGGCCAAGGGCACCAGCCCCAAAAGGCCCATGCGCCAAGAGTCAAGGAAAAGGAAGAGTCCTAAAGGGGGAAGGCACCTCCGAGGTGCCTTGGGGAGGTGGGACTCCTCCCTGGCCGCACCCTTCCTTGGAGGAAGGGCCAAGGGTGCGCCTCCCCCTCTCCCTTGGCCCTATATATAGTGGGGGGAAGGGAGGGCAGCCCAACCTAAGCCCTGGCGCCTCCCTCTCCCTCCCATGACACATCTCCCTCCTCCCGCAGCGCTTGGCGAAGCCCTGTTGGAATCCCGCTACTTCCACCACCATGCCGTCGTGCTGCTGGATCTCCATTAACCTCTCCTCCCCCTTGCTGGATCAAGAAGGAGGATACGTCGCTGCTCCGTACGTGTGTTGAACGCGGAGGTGCCGTCCGTTCGGCGCTAGGATCATCAGTGATTTGGATCACGACGAGTACGACTCCATCAACCCCGTTCTCTTGAACGCTTCCGCGTGCGGTCTACAAGGGTATGTAGATCCACTCCTCCCTTGTTGCTAGATGACTCCATAGATTGATCTTGGTGACACGTAGGAAAATTTTGAATTATTGCTACGTTCCCCAACAGTGGCATCATGAGCTAGGTCTATGCGTAGTTTCTATGCACGAGTAGAACAGAAAGTAGTTGTGGGCGTTGATTTTGTTCAATATGCTTGCCGTTACTAGTCTTATCTTGATTCGGCGGCATCGTGGGATGAAGCGGCCCGGACCGATCTTACACGTACTCTTACGTGAGACTGGTTCCACCGACTGACATGCACTAGTTGCATAAAGGTGGCTAGCGGGTGTCTGTCTCTCCCACTTTAGTCGGATCGGATTCGATGAAAAGGGTCCTTATGAAGGGTAAATAGCAATTAGCATATCACGTTGTGGTTTTTGCGTAGGTAAGAAACGTTCTTTCTAGAAACCCATAGCAGCCACGTAAAACATGCAAACAACAATTAGAGGACGTCTAACTTGTTTTTGCAGGGTATGCTATGTCATGTGATATGGCCAAAAGGATGTGATGAATGATATATGTGATGTATGAGATTGATCATGTTCTTGTAAAAGGAATCACGACTTGCATGTCGATGAGTATGACAACCGGCAGGAGCCATAGGAGTTGTCTTTATTTCTTTATGACCTGCGTGTCAACATAAACGTCATGTAATTACTTTACTTTATTGCTAACTGTTAGTTGTAGAAGTAGAAGTAATAGTTGACGAGACAACTTCATGAAGACACGATGATAGAGATCATGATGATGGAGATCATGGTGTCATGCCGGTGACAAGATGATCATGGAGCCCCAAGATGGAGATCAAAGGAGCTATATGATATTGGCCATATCATGTCACTACTATTTGATTGCATGTGATGTTTATCATGTTTATGCATCTTGTTTACTTAGAACGACGGTAGTAAATAAGATGATCCCTCACTAAAATTTCAAGAAGGTGTTCCCCCTAACTGTGCACCGTTGTGAAAGTTCGTCGTTTCGAAGCACCACGTGATGATCGGGTGTGATAGATTCTTACGTTCACATACAACGGGTGTAAGACAGATTTACACACGCAAAACACTTAGGCTGACTTGACGAGCCTAGCATGTACAGACATGGCCTCGGAACACAAGAGACCAAAAGGTCGAGCATGAGTCGTATGGTAGATACGATCAACATGAAGATGTCCACCGATGATGACTAGTCCGTCTCACATGATGATCGGACACGGCCTAGTTGACTCGGATCATGTAATCACTTAGATGACTAGAGGGATGTCTATCTGAGTGGGAGTTCATAAGATGAACTTAATTATCCTGAACATAGTCAAAATATCTTCACAAATTATGTCGTAGCTCGCGCTTCAGTTCTATTGTTTAGATATGTTCCTAGAGAAAATTTATTTGAAAGTTGATAGTAGCAATTATGCGGACTAGGTCCGTAAACTGAGGATTGTCCTCATTGCTTCATAGAAGGCTTATGTCCTTAATGCACCGCTCAGTGCGCTGAACCTCGAACGTTGTCTGTGGATGTTGCGAACATCTGACATACACATTTTGATAACTATGTGATAGTTCAGTTAAACGGTTTAGAGTTGAGGCACCGAAGACGTTTTGAAACATCGCGAAACATATGAGATGTTTCGAGGGCTGAAATTGGGATTTCAGGCTCGTGCCCACGTCAAGAGGTATAAGACCTCCGACGATTTTCTTAGCCTGCAAACTAAGGAGAAAAGCTCAATTGTTGTGCTTGTGCTCAGATTGTCTGAGTACAACAATCGCTTGAATCGAGCGGGAGTTGATCTTCCAGATGAAATAGTGATGGTTCTCCGAAGTCATTACCACCAAGCTGCTAGAGCTTCGTGATGAACTATGATATATCAGGGACATATATGATGATCCTTGAGATATTCGCGATGTTTGACACCGCGAAAGTAGAAATCAAGAAGGAGCATCAATTGTTGATGGTTGGTGAAACCACTAGTTTCAAGAAGGGCAAGGGAACAAAGGGATACTTCATGAAACGGCAATTCAGCTGCTGCTCTAGTGAAGAAACCCAAGGTTGAACCCAAACCCGAGACTGAGTGCTTCTATAATAAGGGGAACAGCCACTGGAGCAGAATTACCCTAGATACTTGGTAGATGAGAAGGCTGGCAAGGTCGATAGAAGTATATTGGATATACATTGTGTTGATGTGTACTTTACTAGTACTCCTAGTAGTACCAGGGTATTAGATACCGGTTCGGTTGCTAAGTGTTAGTAACTCGAAACAAAAGGCTACGGAATAAACGGAGACTAGCTAAAGGTGAGCTGACGATATGTGTTGGAAGTGTTTCCAGGGTTGATATGATCAAGCATCGCACGCTCCCTCTACCATCGAGATTGGTATTAAAACCTAAATAATTGTTATTTGGTGTTTGTGTTGAGCATAGACATGATTGGATTATGTCTATCGCAATACGGTTATTCATTTAAAGAGAATAATGGTTAATTTGTTTATTTGAATAATACCTTCAAATGGTCTTACACCTGAAATGAATGGTTTATTGAATCTCGATCGTAGTGATACACATGTTCATGCCAAAAGATAGTAATGATAGTACCACCTACTTGTGGCACTGCCACTTAAGTCATATCGGTATAAAACGCATGAAGAAGCTCCATGTTGATGGATCTTTGGGCTCACTCGTTTTTGAAAAGTTTGAGACATGCGAACCATGTCTATTGGTGTATATGCATGAAGAAACTCCATGCAAATGGACCGTTTTGACTCACTTGATTTTGAATCACTTGAGACATGCAAATCATACCACATGGGCAAGATGACTGAAAGCCTCATTTTCAGTAAAATGAAACTAGAAAGCAACTTGTTGGAAGTAATACATTTTGATGTGTGCAGTCCAATGAGTGCTGAGGCGTGTAGTGGATATCGTTATGTTCTTACTTCACAGATGATTTGAGTAGATGTTGAGTATATTTACTTGATGAATCACGAGTCTGAATTATTGAAAGGTTCAAGTAATTTCAGGGTGAAGTTGAAAGATCGTCGTGACAAGAGGATAAAAGATCTATGATATGATCATAGAGATGAATATCTGAATTACGAGTTTGGCACATAATTAAGACATTGTGGAAATTGTTTCAAAACTAATACAGCCTGCAACACCGTAGCATGATGGTGTGTCTGAACATCATAACTGCACCCTATTGGATATGATGCATACCATGATGTCTCTTATCGAATTACCACAATAGTTTATGGGTTAGGCATTAGAGACAACCACATTCACTTTAAAAGGGGCACCACGTAATTCCTATGAGATGACACCGTATGAACTATGGTTTAGAGAGACCTAAGCTGTCATTTCTTAAAAGTTTGGGGCTGCGACGCTTATGCGAAAAAGTTTCCGGCTGATAAGCTCGAACCCAAAGCGGATAAATGCATCTTCATAGGACACCCAAAACAGTTGGGTATACCTCCTATCTCAGAACCGAAAGCAATAAGGGATTGTTTCTAGAATCGGGTCCTTTCTCGAGAAAAAGTTTCTCTCGAAAGAATTGAGTGGGAGGATGGTGGAGACTTGATGAGGTTATTGAACTGTCTCTTCAACTAGTGTATAGCAGGGCACAAAGAGTTGTTCCTGTGGCACCTACACCAATTGAAGTGGAAGCTTATGATAGTGATCATGAAACTTCAGATCAAGTCACTACCAAACCTCGTGGGATGACAAGGATGCGTACTACTTCAGAGTGGTACGTAATCCTGTCTTGGAAGTCATGTTGCTAGACAACAATGAACCTACGAGCTATGGAGAAGCGATGGTGGGCCCGGATTCCGATAAATGGCTCGAGGCCATAAAATCCGAGAGAGGATCCATATATGAAAACAAAGTGTAGACTTTGGCAGAACGGCTCGATGGTCGTAAGGCTGTTGAGTGCAGATGGATTTTAAATGGAAGACGGACAATGATGGTAAATGTCACCATTAAAGAAAGCTCGACTTGTCGTTAAGATGTTTTCCGACAAGTTCAAGGAGTTGACTACAATGAGACTTTCTCACTCGTAGCGATGCTAAGAGTCTGTTGGAATGATATTAGCGATTACTGCATTATTTATGAAATCTTGCAGATAGGATGTCAAAACATTGTTTCCTTGGCGGTTTGTTTGAGGAAAGGTTGTATGTGATACAACTGGAAGGTTTTGTCAATCCTGAAAGATGCTAATAAGTATGCAAAGCTCCAGCAATCCTTCTGAGGACTGGAGTAAGCATTTCGGAGTTGGAATGTATGCTTTGATGAGATGATCAAAGATTTTGGGTGTATACAAAGTTTATGAGAAACTTGTATTTCCGAAGAAGTGAGTGGGAGCACTATAGAATTTCTGATGAGTATATGTGGTTGACATATTGTTGATCAGAAATGACGTAGAATTTCTGGAAAGCATATAGGGTTATTTGGAAAGTGTTTTCAATGGAAAGCCTGGATTAAGCTACTTGAGCATTGAGCATCAAGATCTATAAGGATAGATCAAAACGCTTAATGGAACTTTCAAATGAGCACATACCTTGACATGATCTTGAAGGTGTTCAAGATGGATCAGTCAAAGAAGGAGTTCTTGCCTGAGTTGTAAGGTATGAAGTTAAGACTTAGAGCTCGACCACGGCAGAATAGAGAGAAACGACGAAGGTCGTCCCCTATGCTTTAGACGTAGGCTCTACAGTATGTTATGCTGTGTATCGCACCTGAAGTGTGCCTTGCCTTGAGTCAGTCAAGGGGTACAAGAGTGATCCAAGAATGGATCACAGGACAGCGGTCAAAGTTATCCTTAGTAACTAGTGGACTAAGGAATTTTCTCGATTATGGAGGTGGTAAAAGAGTTCATCGTAAAGGGTTACGTCGATGCAAGCTTAACACCTATCCGCATAGCTCTGAGTAGAGATATCGGATACGTATAATGGAGCAACAATTTAGAATAGCTCCAAGTAGAACAGTTATTTGAAGTGGCTCCAAATGTAGCATAGAAGTTGCATCTACAAGATGACATAGAAATTTGCGAAGTACATACGGATCTGAATGTTGCAGACCCGTTGACTATAACCTCTCTCACAAGCATAACATGATCAAACCCAAAACTCTTTGGGTGTTAGTCACATGGGATGTGACCTTGAGTGTTAATCACATATCGATGTGAACTGGATTATTGACTCTAGTGCAAGTGGGAGACTGTTGGAAATATGCCCTAGAGGCAATAATAAATTGGTTATTATTATATTTCCTTGTTCATGATAATCGTTTATTATCCATGCTAGAATTGTATTGATAGGAAACTCAGATACATGTGTGGATACATAAACAACACCATGTCCCTAGTAAGCCTCTAGTTGACTAGCTCGTTGATCAATAGATGGTTACGGTTTCCTGACCATGGACATTGGATGTCATTGATAACGGGATCACATCATTAGGAGAATGATGTGATGGACAAGACCCAATCCTAAGCATAGCACTGGATCGTGTAGTTCGTATGCTAAAGCTTTTCTAATGTCAAGTATCATTTCCTTAGACCATGAGATTGTGCAACTCCCGGATACCGTAGGAGTGCTTTGGGTGTGCCAAACGTCACAACGTAACTAGCTGGCTATAAAGGTACACTACGGGTATCTCCGAAACTGTCTGTTGGGTTGGCACGAATCGAGACTGGGATTTGTCACTCCGTGTGACGGAGAGGTATCTCTGGGCCCACTCGGTAGGACATCATCATAATGTGCACAATGTGACCAAGGAGTTGATCACGGGATGATGTGTTACGGAATGAGTAAAGAGACTTGCCGGTAACGAGATTGAACAAAGTATCGGGATACCGATGATCGAATCTCAGGCAAGTATCGTACCGATAGACAAAGGGAATTGTATATGGGATTGATTAAGTCCTTGACATCGTGGTTCATCCGATGAGATCATCGTGGAACATGTGGGAGCCAACATGGGTATCCAGACCCCGCTATTGGTTATTGACCGGAGAACGTCTCGGTCATGTCTGCATGTCTCCCGAACCCGTAGGGTCTACACACTTAAGGTTCGATGACGCTAGGGTTATAGAGATATTAGTATGCGGAAACCCGAAAGTTGTTCGGAGTCCCGCATGAGATCCCGGACGTCACGAGGAGTTCCGGAATGGTCCGGAGGTAAAGAATTATATATAGGAAGTGCTATTTCGGCCATCGGACAAGTTTCGGGGTCACCGGTATTGTACCGGGACCACCGGAAGGGTCCCGGGGGTCCACCGGGTGGGGCCACCTGCCCCGGGGGGCCACATGGGCTGTAGGGGGTGCGCCTTGGCCTACATGGGCCAAGGGCACCAGCCCCAAAAGGCCCATGCGCCAAGAGTCAAGGAAAAGGAAGAGTCCTAAAGGGGGAAGGCACCTCCGAGGTGCCTTGGGGAGGTGGGACTCCTCCCTGGCCGCACCCTTCCTTGGAGGAAGGGCCAAGGCTGCGCCTCCCCCTCTCCCTTGGCCCTATATATAGTGGGGGAAAGGGAGGGCAGCCCAACCTAAGCCCTGGCGCCTCCCTCTCCCTCCCATGACACATCTCCCTCCTCCCGCAGCGCTTGGCGAAGCCCTGTTGGAATCCCGCTACTTCCACCACCATGCCGTCATGCTGCTGGATCTCCATCAACCTCTCCTCCCCCTTGCTGGATCAAGAAGGAGGATACGTCGCTGCTCCGTACGTGTGTTGAACGCGGAGGTGTCGTCCGTTCGGCGCTAGGATCATCGGTGATTTGGATCACGACGAGTACGACTCCATCAACCCCGTTCTCTTGAACGCTTCCGCGCGTGATCTACAAGGGTATGTAGATCCACTCCTCCCTCGTTGCTAGATGACTCCATAGATTGATCTTGGTGACACGTATGAAAATTTTGAATTATTGCTACATTCCCCAACACGGCCACCTCTCCTTCTCCTCCACTTCCTTCTCCCTTCCTCCCCTCTTGGTGGACTCCTACTAGGACTTGGAGTCCTAGTAGGACTCCACATCCTGGCCGCACCAACCTTGGCCGGCCTCCTCCTCCTCCATCCTTTATATACTGAGGCAAGGGGCACCCCAAACACACAAGTTGATCCACGTGATCTATTCCTTAGCCGTGTGCGGTGCCCCCAGCCACCATATTCCTCGATAATACTGTAGCGGAGTTTAGGCGAAGCCCTGCTGCTGTAGTGCATCAAGATCGTCACCACGCCGTTGTGCTGACGGAACTCTTCCCCGACACTTTGCTGGATCGGAGTCCGGGGATCGTCATCGAGCTGAACGTGTGCTCAAACTCGGAGGTGCCGTAGTTTCGGTGCTTGATCGGTTGGATCGTGAAGACGTACGACTACTTCCTCTACGTCGTGTCAACGCTTCCGCAGTCGGTCTGCATGGGTACGTAGACAACACTCTCCCCTCTCGTTGCTATGCATCACATGATCTTGCGTGTGCGTAGGAAATTTTTTGAAATTACTAGAAACCCAACAGTGGTATCAGAGCCTAGGTTTTATATGTTGATGTTATATGCATAAGTAGAACGCAAGTGAGTTGTGGGCGATATAAGTCATACTGCCTACCAGCATGTCATACTTTGGTTTAGCGGTATTGTTGGACGAGATGACCCAGACCAACATTACGCGTACGCTTACGCGAGACCGGTTCCCCCGACGTGCTTTGCACATAGGTGGCTTGCGGGCGACTGTCTCTCCAACTTTAGTTGAACCGAGTATGGCTACGCCCGGTCCTTGCGAAGGTTAAAACGGAGTCAAATTGACAAACTATCATTGTGGTTTTGATGCATAGGTGAGATTGGTTCTTGCTTAAGCCCGTAGCAGCCACGTAAAACTTGCAACAACAAAGTAGAGGACGTCTAACTTGTTTTTGCAGGGCATGTTGTGATGTGATATGGTCAAGGCATGATGATGAATTTTATTGTATGAGATGATCATGTTTTGTAACCGAGTTATCGGCAACTGGCAGGAGCCATATGGTTGTCGCTTTATTGTATGCAATGCAATCGCGATGTAATGCTTTACTTTATCACTAAGCGGTAGCGATAGTCATGGAAGCATAAGATTGGCGGGACGACAACGATGCTACGATGGAGATCAAGGTGTCGCGCCGGTGACGATGGTGATCATGATGGTGCTTCGGAGATGGATATCACAAGCACAAGATGATGATGGCCATATCATATCACTTATATTGATTGCATGTGATGTTTATCCTTTTATGCATCTTATCTTGCTTTGATTGACGGTAGCATTATAAGATGATCTCTCACTAAATTATCAAGAAGTGTTCTACCTGAGTATGCACCGTTTCCAAAGTTCGTTGTGCCCAGACACCACGTGATGATCGGGTGTGATAAGCTCTACGTCCATCTACAACGGGTGCAAGCCAGTTTTTGCACACGCGGAATACTCAGGTTAAACTTGACGAGCCTAGCATATGCAGATATGGCCTCGGAACATGGAGACCTAAAGGTCGAGCGTGAATCATATAGTAGATATGATCAACATAGTGATGTTCACCATTGAAAACTACTCCATCTCACGTGATGATCGGTTATGGTTTAGTTGATATGGATCACGTAATCACTTAGAAGATTAGAGGGATGTCTATCTAAGTGGGAGTTCTTAAGTAATATGATTAATTGAACTTAAATTTATCATGAACTTAGTCCTGGTAGTATTTTGCAAATTATGTTGTAGATCAATAGCTTGCGTTGTTGCTTTCATATGTTTATTTTGATATGTTCCTAGAGAAAAATTGTGTTGAAAGATGTTAGTAGCAATGATGCGGATTGGATCCGTGATCTGAGGTTTATCCTCATTGCTGCATAGAAGAATTATGTCCTTGATGCACCGCTAGGTGACAGACCTATTGCAGGAGCAGATGCAGACGTTATGAACGTTTGGCTAGCTCAATATGATGACTACTTGATAGTTTAGTGCACCATGCTTAACAGCTTAGAATCGGGACTTCAAAGACGTTTTGAACGTCATGGACCATATGAGATGTTCCAGGAATTGAAGTTAATATTTCAAGCAAATACCCGAGTTGAGAGATATGAAGTCTCCAACAAGTTCTATAGCTAAAAGATGGAGGAGAATCGCTCAACTAGTGAGCATGTGCTCAGATTGTCTGAGTACTACAATCGCTTGAATCAAGTGGGAGTTAATCTTCCAGATAAAATAGTGATTGACAGAATTCTCTAGTCACCATCACCAAGTTAGTAGAACTTCATGATGAACTATAATATGCAAGGGATGACTAAAGTGATTCCCAAGCTCTTCGTGATGTTGAAATCGACGAAGGTAGAAATCAAGAAAGAGCATCAAGTGTTGATGGTAGACAAGACCACTAGTTTCAATAAAAGGGCAAAGGGAAGAAGGGGAACTTCAAGAAGAACGGCAAGCAAGTTGCTGCTCAAGTGAAGAAGCCCAAGTCTGGTCCTAAGCCTGAGACTAAGTGTTTCTACTGCAAAGGGACTGGTCACTAGAAGCGGAACTACCCCAAGTGATTAGCAGATAAGAAGGATGGCAAAGTGAACATAAGTATATTTGATATACATGTTATTGATGTGTACTTTACTAGTGTTTATAGCAACCCCTCAATATTTGATACTAGTTCAGTTGCTAAGATTAGTAACTCGAAACGGGAGTTGCAGAATAAACAGAGACTAGTTAAGGGTGAAGTGACGATGTGTGTTGGAAGTGGTTCCAAGATTGATATGATCATCATCGCACACTCCCCTATACTTTCGGGATTAGTGTTGAACCTAAATAAGTGTTATTTGGTTTTTGCGTTGAGCATGAATATGATTTGATCATGTTTATTGCAATACGGTTATTCATTAAAGTTAGAGAATAATTGTTGTTCTGTTTACATGAATAAAACCTTCGATGGTCATACAACCAATGAAACAAGTTCATTGGATCTCGATCATAGTGATACACATATTCATAATATTGAAACCAAAAGATGCGAAGTTAATAATGATAGTGCAACTTATTTGTAGCACTGCCGTTTAGGTCATATTGGTGTAAAGCGCATGAAGAAACTCCATGCTGATGGGATTTTGGAATCACTTGATTATGAATCACTTGATGCTTGCGAACCATGCCTCATGGGCAAGATGACTAAGACTCCGTTCTCCGGAGCGAGCAACTGACTTATTGGAAATAATGCATACTGATGTATGCGGTCCGATGAGTGTTAAGGCTCACGGCAAGTATCGTTATTTTCTGAACTTCACAGATGATTTGAGAAGATATGGGTATATCTACTTGATGAAACATAAGTCTGAAATATTTGAAAAGTTCAAAGAATTTCAAAGTGAAGTGGAAAATCATCGTGACAAGAAAATAAAGTTTCTACGATCAGATCGCGGAGACAAATATTTGAGTTACGAGTTTGGTCTTCAATTAAAACAATGTGGAATAGTTTCACAAACTCATGCCACATGGAACACCACAGCA
This sequence comes from Triticum dicoccoides, assembly GCF_002162155.2. Classification (NCBI taxonomy): domain Eukaryota; kingdom Viridiplantae; phylum Streptophyta; class Magnoliopsida; order Poales; family Poaceae; genus Triticum; species Triticum dicoccoides. Next base: position 613,501,996 of record NC_041390.1, read on the forward strand.
TAATGGTGTGTCCGAACGTCATAACCGTACTTTATTGGATATAGTGCAATCTATGATGTCTCTTACCGATCTACCACTATCGTTTTGGGGTTATGCATTAGAGACAGCTGCATTCACGTTAAATAGGGCACCATCAAAATCCGTTGAGACGACGCCTTATGAACTGTGGTTTGGCAAGAAACCAAAGTTGTCGTTTCTTAAAAGTTTGGGGCTGCGATGCTTATGTGAAAAAGCTTCAACCTGATAAGCTCAAACCCAAATCGGAGAAATGTGTCTTCATAGGATACCCAAAGGAGATTGTTGGGTACACCTTCTATCACAGATCCGAAGGCAAGACATTCATTGCTAGGAATGGATCCTTTCTAGAGAAGGAGTTTCTCTCGAAAGAAGTGAGTGGGAGGAAAGTAGAACTTGACGAGGTAACTGTACCTGCTCCCTTATTGGAAAGTAGTACATCACAGAAAACTGTTTCTGTGACACCTACACCAGTTAGTGAGGAAGCTAATGATGATGATCATGAAACTTCAGAACAAGATACTACTGAACCTCGTAGATCAACCAGAGTAAGATTCGCACCAGAGTGGTACGGTAATCCTGTTCTGGAAGTCATGCTACTAGATCATGATGAACCTACGAACTATGAAGAAGCGATGGTGAGCCCAGATTCCGCAAAGTGGCTTGAAGCCATGAAATCTGAGATATGATCCATGTATGAGAACAAAGTATGGACTTTGGTTGACTTGCCCGATGATCGGCAAGCCATAGAAAATAAATGGATCTTCAAGAGGAAGACAGACACTGATAGTAGTGTTACTATCTACAAAGCTAGAATTGTCGCAAAAGTTTTTCGACAAGTTCAAGGTGTTGACTACGATGACATTTTCTCACTCGTATCTATGCTTAAGTCTGTCCGAATCATGTTAGCAATTGCCGCATTTTATGAAATCTGGCAAATGGATAAACAAAACTACATTCCTTAATGGATTTAAAGAAGATTTGTATATGATACAACCAGAAGGTTTTGTCAATCCTAAAGGTGCTAACAAAATATGCAAGCTCCAGCGATCCATCTATGGACTGGTGCAAGCATCTCGGAGTTGGAATATACGTTTTGATAAGTTGATCAAAGCATATAGTTTTATACAGACTTGCGGTGAAGCCTGTATTTACAAGAAAGTGAGTGGGAGCACTACAACATTTCTGATAAGTATATATGTATGACATATTGTTGATCGGAAATAATGTAGAATTAATCTGCAAAGCATAAAGGAGTGTTTTTAAAGAAGTTTTTCAAAGAAAGACCTCGGTGAAGCTGCTTACATATTAAGCATCAAAATCTATAGAGATAGATCAAGACGCTTGATAAGTTTTTTCAATGAGTACATACCTTGACAATATTTTGAAGTAGTTCAAAATGGAGCGGTCAAAGAAAGAGTTCTTGCCTGTATTACAAGGCGTGAAGTTGAGTAAGACTCAAAGCCCGACCACGGCAGAAGATAGAAAGAGAATGAAAGTCATTCCCTATGCCTCAGCCATAGGTTCTATAAAGTATGTCATGCTGTGTACCAGATCTATTGTATACCCTACACTATGTTAAGCAAGGGAGTACAATAGTGATCTAAGAGTAGATCACTGGACAGCGGTCAAAATTATCCTTAGTGGAATAAGGAAATATTTCTCAATTATGGAGGTGAACAAAAAGGTTCGTCGTAAAAAGTTACGTCGATGCAAGTTTTGACACAGATCTGGATGACTCTAAGTCTCGATCTAGATACATATTGAAAGTGGGAGCAATTAGCTAGAGTAGCTCCGTGCAGAGCATTGTTGACATAAATATTTGCAAAATACTTACGGATCTGAATGTGACAGACCCGTTGACTAAAATTATCTCCCAAGAAAAACATGATCACACCTTAGTACTCTTTGGGTGTTAATCACATAGCGATGTGAACTAGATTACTGACTCTAGTAAACCCTTTGGGTGTTGATCACATATCGATGTGAACTATGGGTGTTAATCACATGGTGATGTGAACTATTGCTGTTAAATCACATGGCGATGTGAACTAGATTATTGACTCTAGTGCAAGTGGGAGACTGAAGGAAATATGCCCTAGAGGCAATAATAAAGTTATTATTTATTTCCTTATTTCATGATAAATGTTTATTATTCATGCTAGAATTGTATTAACCGGAAACATAATACATGTGTGAATACATAGACAAACAGAGTGTCACTAGTGTGCCTCTACTTGACTAGCTCGTTAATCAAAGATGGTTATGTTTCCTAACCATGGACAAAGAGTTTTTATTTGATTAACGGGATCACATCATTAGGTGAATGATCTGATTGACATGACCCATTCCATTAGCTTAGCACCCGATCGTTTAGTATGTTGCTATTGCTTTCTTCATGACTTATACATGTTCCTATGACTATGAGATTATGCAACTCCCGTTTGCCAGAGGAACACTTTGTGTGCTACCAAATGTCACAACGTAACTGGGTGATTATAAAGGAGCTCTACAGGTGTCTCCAATGGTAGATGTTGGGTTGGCGTATTTCGAGATTAGGATTTGTCACTCCGATTGTTGGAGAGGTACCTCTGGTCCCTCTTGGTAATGCACATCACTTAAGCCTTGCAAGCATTGCAACTAATGAGTTAGTTGCGGGATGATGTATTACAGAACGAGTAAAGAGACTTGCCGGTAACGAGATTGAACTAGGTATTGGATACCGACGATCGAATCTCGGGCAAGTAACATACCGATGACAAAGGGAACAATGTATGTTGTTATGCGGTCTGACCGATAAAGATCTTCGTAGAATATGTAGGAGACAATATGGGCATCCAGGTCCCGCTATTGGTTATTGACTGGAGACATGTCTCGGTCATGTCTACATTGTTCTCGAACCCGTAGGGTCCGCACGCTTAAGGTTTCGATGACAGTTATATTATGAGTTTATGAGTTTTGATACCGAAGGAGTTCGGAGTCCCGGATGAGATCGGGGACATGACGAGGAGTCTCGAAATGGTCGAGATGTAAAGATTGATATATTGGACGACTATATTCGGACATCGGAAAGGTTCCGAGTGATTCGGGTATTTTTCTTAGTACCGGGTAGTTACGGGAGAAGCAATGGGCCTTGATGGGCTTTAGTGGGAAGAGGAGAAAGGGCCAAGGGGCTGCTGCGCCCCCCCCCCCTCCCCTCTAGTCCGAATTGGACTAGGGAAAAGGGGGCCGGCCACCTCTCCTTCTCCTCCACTTCCTTCTCCCTTCCTCCCCTCTTGGTGGACTCCTACTAGGACTTGGAGTCCTAGTAGGACTTCACATCCTGGCCGCACCAACCTTGGCCGGCCTCCTCCTCCTCCATCCTTTATATACTGAGGCAAGGGGCACCCCAAACACACAAGTTGATCCACGTGATCTATTCCATAGCCGTGTGCGGTGCCCCCAGCCACCATATTCCTAGATAATAATGTAGCGGAGTTTAGGCGAAGCCCTGCTGCTGTAGTGCATCAAGATCGTCACCACGCCGTCGTGCTGACGGAACTCTTCCCCGACACTTTGCTGGATCGGAGTCCGGGGATCGTCATCGAGCTGAACGTGTGCTCGAACTCGGAGGTGTCGTAGTTTCGGTGCTTGATCGGTTGGATCGTGAAGACGTACGACTACTTCCTCTACGTCGTGTCAATGCTTCCGCAGTCGGTCTGCGTGGGTACGTAGACAACACTCTCCCCTCTGGTTGCTGTGCATCACATGATCTTGCGTGTGCGTAGGAAATTTTTTGAAATTACTACGAAACCCAACACTTAATTATCATGAACTTAGTCTAACATATTTACAATATGTCTTGTAGATCAAATGGCCAACGTAGTCCTCAACTTCAACGCGTTCCTAGAGAAAACCAAGCTGAAAGACGATGGCAGCAACTACACGGACTGGGTCCGGAACCTGAGGATCATCCTCATAGCTGCCAAGAAAGATTATGTCCTACAAGCACCTCTAGGTGACGCACCTGTTCTCCCTGCAGAACAAGACGTTATGAACGCTTGGCAGGCACGTACCGATGACTACTCCCTCGTTCAGTGCGGCATGCTTTACAGCTTAGAGCCGGGGCTCCAAAAGCGTTTTGAGAGACACGGAGCATATGAGATGTTCGAAGAGCTGAAAATGGTTTTCCAAGCTCATGCCCGGGTCGAGAGATATGAAGTCTCCGACAAATTCTTCAGCTGTAAGATGGAGGAAAATAGTTCTGTCAGTGAGCACATACTCACAATGTCTGGGTTGCATAACCGCTTGACTCAGCTGGGAGTTAATCTCCCGGATGACGCGGTCATTGACAGAATCCTCCACTCGCTTCCACCGAGATACAAGAGCTTTGTGATGAACTTCAATATGCAGGGGATGGAAAAGACCATTCCTGGAGTATTTGCAATGCTGAAATCAGCAAAGGTAGAAGTCAAAAAGGAACATCAAGTGTTGATGGTGAATAAAACCACTAAGTTCAAGAAAGGCAAGGGTAAGAAAACCTTCAAGAAGGACGGCAAGGGAGTTGCCGCACCCGGCAAGCAAGCTGCCGGGAAGAAGCCAAAGAATGGACCCAAGCCCGAGACTGAGTGCTTTTATTGCAAGGAAAGTGGTCACTGGAAGCGGAACTGCCCCAAATACTTAGCGGACAAGAAGGCCGGCAAAACGAAAGGTATATGTGATATACATGTAATTGATGTGTACCTTACCAGTACTCGTAGTAGCTCCTGGGTATTTGATATCGGTGCAGTTGCTCACATTTGTAACTCAAAGCAGGAGCTGCGGAATAAGCGGAGACTGGCAAAGGACGAGGTGACGATGCGCGTCGGGAATGGTTCCAAGTTCAATGTGATCGCCGTCGGCACGCTACCTCTACATTTACCTACGGGATTAGTTTTGAACCTCAATAATTGTTATTTAGTGCCAAGTTTGAGCATGAATATTGTATCAGGATCTCGTTTAATTCGAGATGGCTACTCATTTAAATCCGAGAATAATGGTTGTTCTATTTATATGAGAGATATGTTTTATGGTCATGCTCCGATGGTGAATGGTTTATTCTTAATGAATCTCGAGCGTAATGCTACACATATTCATAGTGTGAATACCAAAAGATGTAAGATTGATAATGATAGTTCCACATACTTGTGGCACTGTCGCCTTGGTCACATAGGTGTCAAACGCATGAAGAAGCTCCATACTGATGGACTTTTAGAGTCTCTTGATTATGAATCATTTGACACGTGCGAACCATGCCTCATGGGTAAAATGACCAAGACTCCGTTCTCAGGAACAATGGAGCGAGCAACCAACTTATTGGAAATCATACATACTGATGTGTGCGGTCCAATGAGTGTTGAGGCTCGCGGTGGCTATCATTATGTTCTCACCCTCACTGATGACTTGAGTAGATATGGGTATGTCTACTTAATGAAACACAAGTCTGAGACCTTTGAAAAGTTCAAAGAATTTCAGAGTGAGGTTGAGAATCAACGTGACAGGAAAATCAAGTTCCTGCGATCAGATCGTGGAGGAGAATACTTGAGTCACGAGTTTGGCACACACTTAAGAAAATGTGGAATAGTTTCACAACTCACGCTGCCTGGAACACCTTAGCGTAATGGTGTGTCCGAACGTCGTAATCGCACTCTATTAGATATGGTGCGATCTATGATGTCTCTTGCCGATTTACCGCTATCTTTTCGGGTGTATGCTTTAGAGACTGCCGCATTCACTTTAAATAGGGCTCCGTCGAAATCCGTTGAGACGACACCGTATGAATTATGGTTTGGGAAGAAACCTAACCTGTCGTTTCTAAAAGTTTGGGGATGCGATGCTTATGTCAAGAAACTTCAAAAGCTCGAACCCAAGTCGAAAAAATGCGTCTTCATAGGATACCCTAAGGAAACTATTGGGTATACCTTCTACCTCAGATCCGAAGGCAAGATCTTTGTTGCCAAGAATGGGTCCTTTCTGGAGAAAGAGTTTCTCTCGAAAGAAGTAAGTGGGAGGAAAGTAGAACTTGATGAAGTATTACCTCTTGAACCGGAAAATGGCGCAACTCAAGAAAATGTTCCTGAGGTGCCTGCACCGACTAGAGAGGAAGTTAATGATAATGATCAAGATACCTCTGATCAAGCTCCTACTGAAATTCGTAGGTCCACAAGGACACGTTCCGCACCAGAGTGGTACGGCAACCCTGTCTTGGAAATCATGTTGTTGGACAACGGTGAACCTTCAAACTATGACGAAGCGATGGCGGGCCCGGATTCTGACAAATGGCTAGAAGCCATGAAATCCGAGATAGGATCCATGTATGAAAACGAAGTATGGACTTTGACTGACTTGCCCGTTGAGCGGCGAGCCATAGAAAATAAATGGATCTTTAAGAAGAAGACAGACGCGGATGGTAATGTGACCATCTATAAAGCTCGGCTTGTCGCTAAGGGTTATCGACAAGTTCAAGGGGTTGACTACGATGAGACTTTCTCACCGGTAGCGAAGCTAAAGTCCGTCCGAATCATGTTAGCAATTGCCGCATTCTATGATTATGAGATAGGGCAAATGGACGTCAAAACGCCATTCCTTAATGGTTTCCTTAAGGAAGAATTGTATATGATGCAGCCAGAAGGTTTTGTCGATCCTAAGAATGCTAACAAGGTGTGCAAGCTCCAACGCTCGATTTATGGGCTGGTGCAAGCATCTCGGAGTTGGAACATTCGCTTTGATGAGATGATCAAATCGTTTGGTTTTACGCAGACTTATGGAGAAGCCTGCGTTTACAAGAAAGTGAGTGGGAGCTCTGTAGCATTTCTCATATTATATGTAGATGACATACTTTTGATGGGAAATGATATAGAGCTTTTGGACAGCATCAAGGCCTACTTGAATAAGAGTTTTTTAATGAAGGACCTTGGAGAAGCTGCTTATATATTAGGCATCAAGATCTACAGAGATAGATCAAGACGCCTCATAGGTCTTTCACAAAGCACAGACCTTGATAAGATATTGAAGAAGTTCAATATGGATCAGTCTAAGAAGGGGTTCTTGCCTGTGTTCCAAGGTGTGAAATTGAGCACAGCTCAATGTCGACAACGGCAGAAGATATAGAAGAGATGAGTGTCATCCCCTATGCCTCAGCCATAGGTTCTATTATGTATGCCATGCTGTGTACCAGACCTGATGTAAACCTTGCCGTAAGTTTGGTAGGAAGGTACCAAAGTAATCCCGGCAAGGAACACTGGACAGCGGTCAAGAATATCCTGAAGTACCTGAAAAGGACTAAGGAAATGTTTCTCGTTTATGGAGGTGACGAAGAGCTCGTCGTAAAGGGTTACGTCGACGCTAGCTTCGACACAGATCTGGATGACTCTAAGTCACAAACCGGATACGTGTATATTTTGAATGGTGGGGCAGTAAGCTGGTGCAGTTGCAAGCAGAGCGTTGTGGTGGGATCTACATGTGAAGCGGAGTACATGGCAGCCTCGGAGGCAGCGCATGAAGCAATTTGGGTGAAGGAGTTCATCACCGACCTAGGAGTCATCCCAATGCGTCGGGGTTGATCAAGCTCTTCTGTGACAACACTGGAGCTATTGCTCTTGCCAAGGAGCCCAGGTTTCACAAGAAGACAAGGCACATCGAGCATCGCTTCAACTCCATTCGTGAAAATGTTCAAGATGGAGACATAGATATTTGTAAAGTGCACACGGACCTGAATGTAGCAGATCCGTTGACTAAACCTCTCCCTAGAGCAAAACATGATCAACACCAGAATTCCATGGGTGTTCGATTCATCACAATGTAACTAGATTATTGACTCTAGTGCAAGTGGGAGACTGTTGGAAATATGCCCTAGAGGCAATAATAAAAGCATTATTATTATATTTCCTTGTTCATGATAATTGTCTTTATTCATGCTATAATAGTGTATCCGGAAATCGTAATACATGTGTGAATAATAGACACCAACATGTCCCTGGTAAGCCTCTAGTTGACTAGCTCGTTGATCAACAGATAGTCATGGTTTCCTGACTATGGACATTGGATGTCATTGATAACGAGGTCACATCATTAGGAGAATGATGTGATGGACAAGACCCAATCCTAAACATAGCATAAGATCGTATAGTTTGTTTGCTAGAGTTTTCCAATGTCAAATATCCTTTCCTTAGACCATGAGATCGTGTAACTCCCGGATACCGTAGGAGTGCTTTGGGTGTACCAAACATCACAATGTAACTGGGTGACTATAAAGGTATACTACGGGTATCTCCGAAAGTGTCTGTTGGGTTGACACGGATCAAGACTGAGATTTGTCACTCCGTATGACGGAGAGGTATCACTGGGCCCACTCGGTAATGCATCATCATAATGAGCTCAAAGTGACCAAGTGTCTGGTCACGGGATCATGCATTACAGTACGAGTAAAGTGACTTGCCGGTAACGAGATTGAACGAGGTATTGGGATACCGACGATCGGATCTCGGGCAAGTAACATACCGATTGACAAAGGGAATTGTATACGGGGTTGATTGAATCCTCGACATCGTGGTTCATCCAATGAGATCATCAAGGAGCATGTGGGAGCCAACATGGGTATCCAGATCCCGCTGTTGGTTATTGACCGGAGAATGATCTCGGTCATGTCTACATGTCTCCCGAACCCGTAGGGTCCACACACTTAAGTTTCGGTGACGCTAGGGTTGCAGGGATATGTATATGCAGTAATCCGAATGTTGTTCGGAGTCCCGGATGAGATCCCGGACGTCACGAGGTGTTCCGGAATGGTCCGGAGGTAAAGAATTATATATATGAAGTGCTATTTCGGCCATCGGGACAAGTTTCGGGGTCACCGGTATTGTACCGGGACCACCGAAATGGTCCCGGGGGTCCACCGGGTGGGGCCACCTATCCCGGAGGGCCCCATGGGCTGAAGAGGGAAGGGATCCAGCCCAAAGTGGGCTGGGGCGCCACTTCCCCTAGGGACCATGCGCCTAGGGTGGGGAAACCCTAAAGGAAGAGTCCTAGGAGGGGAAGGCACCTCCTAGGTGCCTTGGGGAGGAGGGATTCCTCCCCTTGGCCGCACCCCCCTAGGAGATTAGATCTCCTAGGGCCGGCACCCCCCTTGGCCCTCCTATATATAGTGGGGAGATGGAGGACTGCTCACCCTTGCCTTTGGTGCCTCCCTCTCCCTCTCCAACACCTCCTCCTCCTCCATAGTGCTTGGCGAAGCCCTGCCGGAGTACTGCAGCTCCATCACCACCACGCCGTCGTGCTGCTGCTGGAGCCATCTCCCTCAACCTCTCCTTCCCCCTTGCTGGATCAAGAAGAAGGAGACGTTACGCTGACCGTACGTGTGTTGAACGCGGAGGTGCCGTCCGTTCGGCGCTAGGATCTCCGGTGATTTGGATCACGTCGAGTACACCTTCCTCATCCCCGTTCTTTGAACGCTTCCGCGTGTGATCTACAAAGGTATGTAGATGCAATCCGATCACTCGTTGCTAGATGAACTCCTAGATGGATCTTGGTGAAACCGTAGGAAAATTTTTGTTTTCTGCAATGTTCCCCAACACTTCTTTTATTTTGGTTCCGTAGTCGGACCTTGATTGTATTTGGATGTTGTAATGCTTTATTCATGTATTGTGTGAAGTGGCGATTGTAAGCCAACTATGTATCCCTTTTTCCTTATGTATTACATGGGTTGTGTGAAGATTACCTCACTTGCGACATTGCTTTCAATGCGGTTATGCCTCTAAGTCGTGCTTCAACACGTGGGAGATATAGCCGCATCGAGGGCGTTACACCTGAACTGATATATCATGCTCTTCTCGTCAGGGACGTCCTGCTTAGCAAAGCGGGCGAGCTTCTGAAACAACTTGTTGTAGTCATTGACAGACAAAGAGCCTTGCTTCAGGTTGCGGAATTTCTCACGCTTGCTTTCAACCATGCTCTGAGGAATATGATGAGCTTTGAAGTCTTGACGGAATTCATCCCAGGTAATCACACGGCCTCCTCTGGAATCTTTGTACTGCTGGAACCATTCTGCAGCTTGGTCTTTGAGTTGGAAGGAAGCGAACTTGACAAAGTCCTCAGGCCTGACGTTACTGCACTCGAAATGCTTGCATAAGTCCACGAGCCAATCGTCAGCATCAGTTGCCTCAACACAATTGCTGAAGGTCTTTGTCTGGTTAGCAAGGAACTGGTTGAGTGTAGCAAAGTGATTCTGATTGTTGCCTTGGTTGCCTTGGTTCGCTTGATTGCGCTCTTGAAGAATTTGCATGATCAACTGCGTGTTTGCATTGGTAGCAGCCATCACAGCTTGCCATGCCTCTGGAGGAGGGGGAGGTGGTGGCGGATCCTGATTCTGATTCTGATTGCTGCTCTTAGAGGGAGCCATCCTGAAGAGGGTGACCTCCGTTAGCACATTGACAGATAAAATGAAGCTGAATCAAGCAGGTTGAAATTGCAACATATAGTCTTCACATCCGAACATAAGAACGAATGCATTCCACTTGAAATGGTCACATATCCATAAATTGAGAAGCCACTTAGAATTTAGGTAGAGGAATAAATCAACAAGGTACGGAACAAGAACGAATACTCGGTAAGAAATCCCAATCTCAAACCAAATATCCATGGAAGAAGAGCTAGAGCTACAAGAATTCCCACCTATGAAACTCCCGAACCTTTCCGGTTATGCAATCAGGTGTTGGGGATACAGGGGAAGCATAATATCTCACCCAAATCTAGCAAATCCTACATCCAGCTGTATCCATCCTTCAACACATAACCGAGAAAACTTCGGAAACCATCTACCTCAACCTTCGAAAAGCATCCGTTATACAAGTTATGGCAATACTCCCGAACTCCTGCCCTAGTACTGGGTGGCGTCGAGGTTATCTCACCAACAACTGCATAAAAGAGATTTTCGATGTCGGCGTACTAAACTCAGGTATTGTAGAACTGCAATGATAAAATTGTGACGACAACACCTCGGAGCTCAACTCCCCGGGACACTGCCACAACCCCTAAATGACAGGAGGCACCAAGAACAATGTTCTCGTCACAAATCCATCGGAACGATTCTAAGATACCCGCGTGATCTTAAAAAAAATTTAGTGAAATTTGAGAAGAGAAGAGTCAAAACTCTACGTTAGGATGCCTTACCAGAGCGATGAAGAGACTGGGGAGTAAAAAGAATTCCTAAACACTCCGATATATAATTCCTAAATGACTCAAAACATTTTTCTAGACTCAACAATGGCTGCTAATAAATGATCAATTAGTGGGGGCTCCTAAGGTCGGGGAAGGCTCTGATACCAACTTGTAACGCCCCGGACACACCCGCCGGTGGTCGTTACTCCTGGCGGGATCTAGACTGGCCCCACAGATCAATACTAGTCTTTTCTGCATACTTTGTCCTCACTCGTGCGCACCCGGGGGCAACTTCCCGGTCGGTCACCCATCCTGACACTACTCCAAGCTGAGCACGCTTAACTTTGGAGTTCTGTCCGAATGGGCTCCCGGAAAAGAAGGAATTCCTTAATGATATGAGTGGTCTATCATCCGTAATAAGCCAGGCTATCACACTTAACCTTTCATATGTGTAGTGACCTTGAGAGGGGGCCAGAATTAATCAAATCCGTATAAAAAGATTTCACCGTAAACATCCCATTTTTAGTTAACTTCCATTGTGTTCAGTCCGGTAGGTTGGAGAGTTGAACATCTATCAATCTCCGAACCAAGTGCATCCAGGTGATCCATCTCTCACCTACTAACGCACATATGAACTGGATGTTCAAGGGAATAGTTTGAAGGACGATGCCTACGTAATCCTTCTTACATTGCACAATATTATAGAGGGTTGGATATTGTATGGCTAGAGGTGTCACTCCTAACCATGTATTCTCCCAAAATCTTGTTGACATACCGTTGCCTATCAAGAATTTGACCCTACGAAACAACATGTCCTTCATACTCATAAGTCCCTTCCAGAACGGCGAGTCAGTCGGTCTCATGGTAACCCGGGCTAGTGTTTTCGAGTGCAAATACTTATTGTGCGGGATTTGAGACCGCATGCCCTCTGTCTTTTTCTCTAACCTGTACAACCATTTGCTCATAAGGCATTTATTATTAATTTCTAAGTTCTCAATACCGAGACCCCCTTGGTCTTTAGGTCGGCAAAGGATATCCCATCGCGTGAGACAGTATTTCCTCTTGGCCTCATCAGACTGCCAAAAGAAATGGGATCTACAGAAATCAAGTCGCCTTCGGACCCCTTTCAGAATTTCGAAAAACGAAAGTAGAAACATCGACATACTAGTCAGTACGGAGTTGATCAAAACTAGCCGAGCTCCATATGACATCAGCTTGCCCTTCCAGCAGCTGAGTTTTTTTTTTCAATTTGTTCTTCAATACATTTTCACTATTTGTTGGATAACTTACGATGATGAATCTGGATTACCAAGTAACTAAATGGTAAAGCACCAAATTCACATCCGAACAATTTTCTGTAAGTGTGTTCTTCGTCTTTGGCCTTCCCAAAACAAAACACCTCTCTCTTATGAAAATTAATTTTTAAGCCAGACAATTGTTCAAATAGACACAAGATAAGTTTCATGTTATGTGCTTTAGCCATGTCATGCTCCATGAATAGAATAGTGTCATCAACATATTGTAGAATGGACACCCCTCCATCAACTAGATGAGGAACTAGAACCTCTACATGGCCGTGCTGCTTGTCCCTGCCAATAATGACGGCCAACATATGGGCCACAATATTGAACAGAAGAGGTGACATGGAATCCCCTTGTCTCAACCCCTTATGCGTCTGAAAATAGTGATCGATATCATCGTTCACCTTAATTCCAACACTATCCTTCTGGACTTGAGTATCCACTTAGTTCCTCCAGGTTTCACTAAAACCCTTCATGCGCATTTCCTGCTGAAAAAGGTCATTTTACTTTATCATAGGCCTTCTCGAAATCCACTTTGAAGATAACCCCATCCAGTTTCTTCGAGTGAATCTCATGAAGCGTTTCATGTTGGACGACCACCCGTTCGAGTATATGGCGTCCGGGCATAAATGTTGTCTGGCTTGGTTGAACCACTGAGTGAGCAATTTGTGTCAGTCTATTGGTGCCCACCTTTGTGAAAATCTTGAAACTCACATTTAGCAGACAAATGGGCCGGAATTGTTCGATCCGAACAATCTCATTTTTCTTAGGTAGCAACATTATCGTACCAAAGTTGAGGTGGAACAACTCCAAATGGCCGTTGAAAAAATCTTGAAACATAGGCATAAAATCATATTTAATAATATGCCAACATTTCTTATAGAATTCAGCCGGAAACCCATCTGGTCCCGGTGCTTTATTCGGCTTCATTTGGGTTATGGCCTGATGAACCTCTTTTTCAGTAAACGGTGTAGAGAGAACATCGTTCTCTGCTGCCTGTAATTGAGGTATATCATCAATCACAGACTCATCAAGAGACACCGTGGATATATTCGGGGGTCCAAAAAGTTTTTATAATAATTAGAGATATACGATTTCATATTTTCATGTCCCATTATTGTCCCCTCATCCTGTTCAAGTTGTATGATTTTCTTCTTCTTATGTTTACCATTTGCAACCATATGGAAAAATTGCGTATTGTCGTCCCCTTGGACAACCTTTAGCGTTTTCGCACGCAACGCCCACTTAAGCTCCTCCTCTCTCAGGAGAGCACGTAGACCTTGCTCAGCCTCGGACTTGGTTCGATGCTCCTTAACAGAAAGGAGAGTGGCTTCAGCCTTTAAGTCTAGTGCCTCAATCAGTTGAGTAAGACGCTCCTTTTCCTGTTTATAAATGCCACTCTCATTTCTGGCCCAACCTCTCAGAAATTGTGGTAGATGTCTAATTTTATTTTGCCATCTCTCGACATGCGTCCTTCCCGTAACCGGCTTAGCCCATTCGCTCTTCTCCTTATTGTAAAATACATGTCCATTATTTGAGGAATAAAGTCTTTTCCTTTCAAAAAAGTCTTTCTTTCTGGCTCTCATATGGTATGGTACGAAATACTACAATCTTTATTTGCCTTTGTTGCTTACCTCTTATGAATGCCCTAAACATGGGCCATTCTTGAGTTACGTGTCTCTTTTTTAACTGACGTTTTGTTGTCTTTTTTTAATAAAGCCTTTATGGTGTTTATACTAAACTATGCATAACGAATACATCGTTTGCTAGTAATACATTAGCCAAAAAAGAAGGTGACTCCCCATTCCAAACAGTAGTTCAAGGATCCATCACAAAATTAGGAAGGTTGTCATCAGCGCTATTAGCTTCCCTAGGGCAATGAATGAAAGAAACAAAACTGAAGTTGTGAGATAAGAACATGCACTCTTCGAAGATGGCTGCAGCGGGGCCTATAGAATTACCTACTTGCTTCATCACTTCCACCGCCTCGAGACAGTCTGATTCAATACTCAAAAAGAAAAGGAGACAATCTGATTCAACTTCCATAGAACTATAGCCGACCTGACCTGCCAAGATCAGACCGTGTAGAAGTGTCCTCGGTGTTAGATCACTGGATCGGTTAGGGTTAGGGATCCCGACGGTCCTACCTTCTCCTTTGGCTGACGAGCTCGAGCCAGAGCTGGCCATGGTGAAGTAGCGGCTGGTGATGGCGGAGAGTGGGCGAGGTGGTGGCGGTGCTTCCCGTCACTACTGCGGAAACCCTAGATCGGAAGGGATTGTCGGTGGGGTGTGCGGCTTGCGACGAACCTCATCTTGCGAGCCGCCGGTCCCCACCTCTTTATATGGCGCAATGTGACAGGGGACCACCAAACATAGTGGGTTGGGCGCCCCCGATCAGGGCGCGGATCTAAGGGCCCGATGGATCGTTGGACCCACACGGAGGAGATCAACCTAACATTCTCCCCCTTGATCTCAACTTTACTTTTAACCTTATACTTTCTAGTTTATTTGTTTCGTCACATATTGGTACATAGAGCATGTTTCGTCGTCACAGCTTAATTGCCGATAGAATCATACAGCTACAACATACATTTTGTTCAGAAACAAATTTTGTTCCTTTTTGGGCCTATCCAGGAATCATAAGGCTTTCCCTTAAACCCATGTCGGCTAAGTGTTCCTTGAACACATTGGATGGTAAGCCTTTCTTTAGCGGATCCGCAAGCATATCTTTTGCCCTTATATGCTCGAGACTTATAGTTTGATCCTGGATTTTATTTCACAACATAATACCTTATCTCTATTGTTTTGGCAGCATTACTCGATTTGTTGTTGTGAGCATAGAATACTGCAGGCTGGTTGTCACAGTACATCTTTAGTGGTTTGTGAATACAATCTACCACTTTCAAGTCGGGTACAAATTTTTTTAGCCATATCGCCTGCCCCGTGGCTTCGAAGCATGCTATGAATTCTGCATACATCATGGATGATGCAACTATCGACTGTTTGGAGCTTTTCCACGAAATAGCTCCCCCAGCGAGAGTGAATACATACCCTCACATGGATTTTCTATCATCTTTGTCCCCCGCAAAATCTGCGTCTGAATACCCTTTTATCTCTAGGGAATCACTTCTCCTGTATATTAGCATGTAGTCCTTCGTGTCTTGTGCATAACGTAATGCTTTCTTTACCATCTTCTAGTGCTCTATGCCTGGATTCTCTTGATATTTACCGAGTACCCCGATGATAAAGGCTAAGTCAGGGCGAGTGCACACTTGTGCATACTGTAAGCTGCCAACTGCCGAAGCATATGCTACTGCTTTCATTTGATCGATCTCGTACCGGTTCTTGGGACATTGGAATTTCCCAAAACTATCGCCCTTGACTATTGGAGCAGGTGTGGCTTTACTCGCATGCATATTATACTTTTTAAGAACCTTTTCTAAATATGCTTTCTGCGATAGTTCTAAGACTCCATTGTTCCTATCTCGGTGAATTTCTATGCCCAAAACATATGATGCTTCACCAAGATCCGTTATGTTAAAATTTGAGGATAAGAACTTCTTTGTTTCTTGTAGTAGACTAACATCACTGCTAGCAAGCAGGATATCATCCACATTTTTAAACTTTGCATAAATGCAGTTATCCTCACTATTTTCTTTGAATCCAAAACTTTAAATCGTTTGATTGAACTTTAGATACCACTTTCTAGAGGCTTGCTTTAATCCATAAATGGATTTCTTCAGGCGGCATCCCATATTTTCCTTGCCTTCCATGATAAAACCCTTGGGTTGTTTCATATAGACATTTTTTTCTAAATCCCCGTTGGGAAATGCGTCTTTACATCCATTTGATATAACTCTAAATGAAAATGAGCAACTAATGCCATTATGATTCTGAAGGAATCCTTACATGAGACTGGAGAAAATGTCTCATTGTAATCTATCCCTTCTCTTTGTGTAAATCCTTTTGCCACAAGTCTTGCTTTATACTTTTCTACATCCCCTTTAGAGTCATACTTAGTTTTATACACCCATTTGCAGCCTACTGTCTTGGCTCCTTTAGGAATTTCCTCTAAGTCCCAAACATATTTGGAACTCATCGATTTCATCTTGTCTTCCATTGCCCTCATCCACTTCAATGAATGAGGGATTCTCATGGCTTCTTCATATGAGGTGGGATATTTTCTGTATGAACTATCTCCGTGTTATAAACTTTATAATCAATAGAAATAGCTGACTTTTTGTGTCTTGTAGACCTTCTAAGGGCCTCAGTTTCTGGCACATTCTGTGCCTCAACTTCTGGCCCTTCTTCTAAAATTTGTTGTTGCACCTCCCTTTCATGATCAACAATGGGTTCAGTCGGCTCCTGACGGACATGTTCCGGGTCTACCCCCATAGTTGTCATCGGTGGAGCTGCAAGTGGTAGTGAGAAAAATGGCTCCTGAATCATCGGATTAGGTGCATGCACCCTCTTCTTCTCAAGATCAATTTTCCGAGCTACCAA
>NC_041390.1:613519551-613530285 GCF_002162155.2 Triticum dicoccoides
CATTTCGTCCTTTAAGAAGATTGCATGTCTTGTTTTTACAAACTTTGTATATCTGTCTGAGCAGTAGAAACGAAAACCCTTTGATCTGTCTGGATAGCCAATGAAGTGGAAACTCACTGTCTAACTTTGCAATGTTTGGATTAAACATTGTGGCCTCAGCAGGGCACCCCACACCCTGAATTGTTGTAGGGAGGGCACCCTTCCTGTCCATAGCTCGTACGGTGTTTTGCGCACTGACTTGCTTGGTACTCTATTGAGAATGTGAATGGCGGTTTTAATCGCCTCCATCCATAATCTCAATGGCAAGTTGGAATAACTCATCATGCTGCGCACTGCTACCTCTTGAGCATGCGTTGGTTTTTCCTTCTCCTACGAATAAAAATTAGTAAAATAATGTGGATGAATAAGATTTTGCTCGATTTTGGATCGGATTTGGCGGCATGGCCAAGCGGGTATCAATCCAGTAGGAGATAACACACAAGTCACCTAGTACATGCACAAACAACCAAGAACCTCGCAACCAACACGATAAAGGGTTGTCAATCCCTTCATGATCACTTGCGAAAGTGAGATCTGATAAAGATAGTAAGATAAATATTTTTGGTATTTTTGTTGTATAGATTGGAAAGTAAAGATTGCAAAATAGTAACCGAGATGCAATAATAAAAGAGATGCAATATAATAAGAACTAGACCCGGGGGCCATAGGTTTCACTAGTGGCTTCTCTCATGATAGCAAGTATTACGGTGGGTGAACAAATTACTGCCGAGCAATTGATAGAAGAGCGCATAGTTATGAGAATATATAGGCAATGGTTATGAACATAGGCATCATGTCCGTGTTAAGTAGACCGAAACGATTCTGCATCTACTACTATTACACCACACATCTACCACTATCCAGCATGCATCTAGAGTATTAAGTTCATAAGAACAAAGTACTCTTTAGGTGAGATGACATGATGTAGAGGGATAAACTTAAGAAATATGATATAAACCCCATCTTTGTACCCTCGATGGCAACAATACAATACGTGCCTTACTGCCCCTACTGTCACTGGAAAAGGACACCGGAAGATCGAACCCAAAGCTAAGCACTTCTCCTATTGCAAGAAAGATCAATCTAGTAGGCCAAACTAAACCGATAATTCAAAGAGACTTGCAAAGATATCAAATCATGCATATAAGAATTTGGAGAAGAACCAAATATTATTCATAGATAAACTTGATCATAAATCCACAATTCATCGGATCTCGGCAAACACATCGCAAAAAGGTATTACATCGAATAGATCTCCAAGAACATCGAGGAGAACTTTGTATTGAGAACCAAAGAGAGAGAAGAAGCCATCTAGCTAATAACTATGGATCCGAAGGTCTGTGGTAAACTACTCACACATCATCGGGGAGGCTATGGTGTTGATGTAGAAGCCCTCCGTGATCGAATCCCCCTCTGGCAGATCGCCGGAAAAGGCCCCAGATGGGATCTCACGGGTACAGAAGGTTGCAACGGTGGAAAAGTGGTTTCGTGGCTCCCCTGATGTTTTTAGGGTATAAGAGTATATATAGCCGAAAGAAGTACGTCAATGGAGCTCCGTGGGGCACACAAGGGTGGGGCGTGCCTACCCCCGTGGGCGTGCCCTCCTATCTCATGGAAGCTTCACGGAGTTTCAGACTTCTACTCCAAGTCTCCTGGTTTGCGTCTGTTCCAAGAAAGATCCTCGTGAAGGTTTCATTCCGTTTGATATTCCTTTTCTATGAAACACTGAAATAGGCAAAAAACAAAAACCGGCACTGGGCCTCCGGTTAATAGGTTAGTCCCAAAAATATTATAAAAGAGCATATTAAAGCCCATTAAACATCCAAAACAGATAATATAATAGCATGGAACAATAAAAAATTATAGATACGTTGGAGACATACTACGCACCATATCCATAAGTGTACGGTTGCGTCTTTCAGCTACTCCATTTTGCTGAGGCTCGCCCGGCATTGAATACTGGGCTACTATGCCAGTCTCCTGCAAGAACTTTGCAAAAGGTCCAGGAACTTGGCCATATGGAGTGTACTGACCGTAGTACTCCCCCTCACGGTCGGACCTTACTATCTTTATTCTTTTATAATGCTATTTTTCAACCTCATCTTTGAATATTTTAAATTTATCCAATGCTTTCGATCGTTCTTCGATTGGATATATATAACCATAGCGAGAGTAACCATCTGTGAATGTTACGAACGAGTCATATCCATCCACACTTTTCACCGGAAATGGTCCGCAAATGTCAGTGTGGTTGATTTCTAGTATGCTTGTGCTATAGATTGCACCCTTTTTGATTTGTTTTATATACTTTCCTTTAATGCAATCTATGCAGTGTTCTAAGTCTGAGAATTCTAACGGAGAAAGAATTTCACTTTTGACTAATCTTTCTATTCTCCCCTTGGAAATATGGCCCAAGCGACAGTGCCATAATTTCGATGAGTCGAATGCTCTCTTTCTTTTCTTTCGTTCTTTATTCGACGCGGAAACATGTTCTTTCACATTGCATACAGAATAAACTTTTTCACGAAGTGATAAGAAATAAAGCTCATCGTGTAGTACAACATCACCCACATAAGCATTATTTAACCATATGGCACACTTGCCATGTCCAAAATAACATTCATAATTATCTTTGTCCAAACAAGAAACACTTATTAAGTTTCTATGACATGATCGAACAAATAAAACATCTCTAAGTAGAAGATTGAATCCATCAGCTAACTCCAAGGAGATGTCACCGACAGCTTCAACTTCTGCTTCAACTCCGTTTGCCACTTCAATGCGTCTTTCGCTTCCTAGCATAGTCCGCGTCGAATGGAATCCCTGTAAATAATTTGCAACATGAACAGTTGCTCCTGAGTCAATCCACCAAGTGGATTTTGAAAAGGATGTATACAAGGATTCATTTACAAATGAAACTATATTATTACCTCTTTTTGCCACGATTGACTTTAGCCAATCAGGGCAGTCGACCTTGTAATGCCCAGTCTTCTTACAGTGGAGACACATGTCTTTGTTCACTGGGAAAGGCTTCTGTTGATGCTGACAGGGAGCTTTACCATGTGGCTTTGAGGGGGAACTTTTGCTGTTCTGCTTGTAATTCTTTTTCTTCTGATCCTTCACATAGTTGAGTGAACCACCATGTGAGGCTTTGAGTCTGTCCTCTTCTTGGACACACATTGCTATTGTCTTTTCAATGTCCCATGTTCCAGGTGACATATTGTAGTTCACAACAAAAGTTTCAAACTCCTTTGGCAGTGAAGCCATGACTAGATGAACTAGGAGCTTTGGTTTGATCTCCAGATCCTCATCCATGGGCTTGAGCTTTGCTACCATATTGCTCATCTTGAGGATGTGCTCTCTTATCCCATGACTACTATCTGTGTAGTGTTCTGTCACCAGTTACTTTAACACCTGGGTGGCATATATCTTTGAAGAGCCAGTGAACTGGCTCTTTATCTTTGTAAGCAACTCCCCTACGGAAGTGCACTCTGCAATGGAGCCCACAATGGTGCTCTCAATTGTATTCTTTATGCATGCCATGCACTTTTCGTTTGCATTGACCCACTTCTGATTTTCTATGGAGTATGACATCTCCAAAGTAGCATAACCCCCCCCCCTTCTTTTTATCCCATGCAGCATCATCATCAGTTGCCGCTCTTACTGGCTCTTTAGGCTTGACCGGCTGTGGAGTGTCCACAACCCAGTCCTGCTCAGCACAGACAAATGCCAGTTCTACTTTCTTCCTCCACTCAGTGTAATTGTCACCTCTGAGTGTCGGAACATCTTTTAGACAACTCATCAAGTGAAAGCCTCCTTCTCCTTTAGCTGACGAGCTCGAGCCAGAGACGGTCATAGTGAAGTAGCAGTCGGTGATGGCAAAGAGTGGGCGAGGTGGTGGCGGTGCTTCCCGTCACTACTGCGGAAACCCTAGATCGGAAGGGATTGTCGGTTGGTGTGCGGCTTGCGACGAACCTCATCATGCGAGCCGCCGGCCCCCACCTCTTTATATGGCGCAGTGTGACAGGGGCCCGCCAGCCATACTGGGCTGGGCGCCCCCGACCATGGCGCGGATCTAAGAGCCCGATGGGCCGTTGGACCCACACGGAGGAGATCAACGTAACACTCACCTCTGATGTTACTGCATGTCTGCATTTTAAGTATGAGCAATTTTTGGTGTGTTTTGACAGCCTCGTCGGCCCAAGACGGACGTGATCGTCGTGCATGGCCCTCCATGTAATAACTATTTTAAAAATAAGGTATATGGTTGCAAATGGTAAAATTTAAGATCAGTCCGGTCACTGTCCGCGCATGTTCGCGGGTTTTGGTTGTAGATGCTCTAACTACCATGAACAACATCAGATTCTTTGGCATAAGTCTCGCCTCGCCCTCGCTGCTTTGTCCGCTATATTTGAAAATATGGTGAG
Source organism: Triticum dicoccoides (assembly GCF_002162155.2). NCBI lineage: Eukaryota > Viridiplantae > Streptophyta > Magnoliopsida > Poales > Poaceae > Triticum > Triticum dicoccoides. The sequence goes on from NC_041390.1 coordinate 613,524,018, forward strand.
TGGCTGAGTGCTCTGTTTAGCCCACGGAAAAATTATTCCCAAAAGAAACAAAAGTCTCCGATAGGGCATGGGGTTGGGCACCATGATTTCCACTAACAATTATGTAAGGCCTCCTTTGGTTTACAGGAATTTCATAGGAATTCTAGAGGATAGGATTCTTATAGGATTTTTTCCTTTAGAGTCCTTTGATTTATAGGAATGAATTCCTATTTCTACATAGGATTGGTTCCTATCCTCCACATTTCATAGGAAAATAAAAAAGAGCCTAGACTCAATGAAAAAATTTCTTTGGTGTCAACCAAATGACATTTTGTTTCCTATTCCTACTCATAGGATTTGAGATACATGTCATCTCATTTTCTACAAAATTCCTATTCCTATAATAATCCTATCCTATGAACCAAAAGAGGCCTAAGTAGCCCTGACAATTAAGTAAGTACTACGAGAGCTGTTCCAGCTCAGCCTCGCAAGCAAAAAAGTCAGAAGGCATCCTTCTCCTCTCCTCTTCCGGAATAAAATCTGGATGGAGTTATTGACCAGAATGGCTCCTCTTTGATGCAAGTGGAATTGATTACTGGCTGGGACAGCTTGCCATCAATTAGGCAGGGGGTATGTATGTATTGGTCAATCACCATGAGGTCTAACGGTATTACCGCTGTCCAGATTTATTAGACCTTCTTTTATTTTGGGCTAAAATTTGATCAAAGATTTAACTAAACAAATGTAAACTATATGTCACGAATGCTATACTACCGGAAACCTCTTTCAAATACAAATCCAAAAATATACTTTTTGTAGCATATATTTTATATTTTATATTAGTCAAATAGATAGTCAAACTTCGACCTAAATATAAGGGGCCTAATAAATCGGGAGGGAGGGACCCGGAACTAGCATGTGCAACTACTCGATACACCCGTCGCCATGCATGTGCAATCGTGCATTGTTCGTGGCAAGAGACCCGCGAAAATGGGGTTGTTGTTTCCTCGTGTCTCATAGCGTGACACCGAATGGATTGGACCATGGATCTGATTCAGAGTAGCAGCAGGAAGCCTCCATGCAGCGGGTAAACAACTAGTATATCTCCATTGGCTCCAAATTAATGGAATCGTATGCTTGCTTCTCCCTCGCCATCCGACCCTGTCGCCTCGTCGCAGCCTACCCCTGTTTGACCTTGAGATGGCGATGCCATCCATAGTTCCACACACGAATCACCTTGCCTACAAGTACCACCTCCTACCTCTGCTATTTCCAGACCCAAGCTATACCACCAAGCTCGTAGCAAGCAAGCATTGAGCAATCAACCATGGCGAGGCTTCAGCTTTCCGTCCTAGCGGCCTGCACCGTCCTCTTCATGCTCGCCGCCCCCTCCCTCGCCGGCGACCCCGACATGCTTCAGGACGTCTGCGTCGCCGACCTGGCATCCCGTGAGTCATCCTGCGAAATTATGTGTACTTCTTCTTTGCATCCTGGTGTCCTGGTTGTTGGCTTGTTGCTGACGCGGTGTGTTCGTCCAAATGCTTTGTGGCAGCGATCAAGATCAACGGCTTCCCGTGCAAGGCGAACATCACGGCGGACGACTTCTTCGCCGGACTCAAGAAGGCCGGCAACACCAACAACCCGGCTGGTTCCATCGTCACCGCGGCGAACGTGCAGTCATTCCCCGGGGTGAACACGCTCGGTGTGTCCATGGCCCGCATCGACTACGCGGTCGGAGGGCAGAACCCGCCGCACACCCACCCGCGCGCCACCGAGATCATCTTCGTCACCAAGGGAACCCTCGAGGTGGGCTTCATCACCACCGCCAACAAGCTCTTCACTAGGTTCGTCACCGTCGGAGAGGTGTTCGTCTTCCCGCGTGGCCTCGTGCACTTCCAGCAGAACAGGGGACATGGCCCCGCCTCCGTCATCGCCGCCTTCAACAGCCAGCTCCAGGGCACACAAGCCATCGCCACCACACTCTTCGCTGCCACACCACCAGTGCCAACCGACGTGCTGGCCAAGGCCTTCCGGGTTGATAACGAAGACATCGACGCCGTCAAGGCCAGGTTCAAGTAGGGAGCCTCTGCCGTCGGCAACTCTCCATCCGTTTCGGAAGAAAAGAATCACCTGTTCAGTGTGTTCGTTACTGAATAAATTGATGTAGCATGCCGTGTAGTTGATTTGTTCACGTGTATGTTACGTTTGTTTGTCTTTGAAATAATAAAACGTGTTTTTGTTCCGCGCGGTGTATGTTACATTGATGTGGTATACATCATCGTTTTAAAAATGTCAACAAATCTATAAACCCGTAGTTTTGTCATCTACTAGCAAGATTCTCGTACGTTGCATGTGACATCAAGATGCATTTGTATGAGTAGTTTTTTGTGAGAGAAAATGATGAACAAGGGAAGACCTTATTTGCAAATGTGGAGAGATGTGTGGGTATCTTTTTACAAAATCGCCATAGTTTCTTTCCTATCCGTCAGATATAAATCGGACGGCCTATATTGCAGGATGACAGGCACACCATCATCACCAACTCTATTTTTTATAAGAGTAGAGATATTTGTTGTAAGGACTAAGGGCAACTCCCATAGATCGACCTAAATGGACACATAATATATACTCCTATGTGTCTTGTTCGTTTAGATCGCCCGACGGACACCAAAAGTCTACTTGTGTCCCACCTACCAGTGCGCCCAACGTCGGGCAACATTTCAGTTTTTTGCCCAAATTTTGAAATAAAAATATATATACAATCTTACTTGCATTTGTTGCTTACCTATCATGAATGCCCTAAACAATATAATAAGGCCATTCTTGAGTTTTGCCATCGTTTTTTTTTCAAGTCGGAGTTTTGTCGTCTATTTTTTTACACCAAAACACCCCTTTTATTCATTGGTGATCAAAGTTACATCATGAACAAGCAGAGACAATGCCATCGGGGGGTTCATCCAACCGAACAGAAGGGATACTGAATTTTGCTAAGCTAGCTAGCTCAAGAGCTACCTTATAGGACAGCGTTCATACAAAGTCTGAGGGAAATCACATTACAGGTGATAGCAGTCTGCAAGGCGCCTAACGAGCGGCCCTAACAGCACTAAACGAGGCCCATATATAATCCAGTTGAATGTCTTCATACGTTTTCTTCAGGTAATATCTACTCCCTCCGTCCCAAAATTTTTGTCTTACATTTATCTAGATACGGATGTATCTAATATTAAAATGCGACTTGATACATCTGGATTTAGACAAATCTAAGACAAGAATTTTGGGATGAAGGGAGTACCAACTTTAGATAAACTAGTCGACAGGAATAAAACAAATTGTCTGGATGGTGTAGTTGGTTATCACGTTAGTCTCACACACTAAAGGTCCCCAGTTCGAACCTGGGCTCAGACATTTTTTTTTCTTTTTTTGTCCATGATTTTTTGTTTTTGCAATCTCTCAAGATGAATTCTTCCTTGTCCGCTGTTACCCGCGAGTGTCAGTCGTCGTCTAGGGTGATGCTTAGCAGGAAGATTGAGGCGTCGACCTCGTCAGAGCTTCACAGGCCACGGCTGGCCGTCAGTGAGCTGTTGCTCCTCTTTGTTTACCTGTGTATAATTGATGTATTGGCGGCAATCCTACTGACTAATAACAATGAGATGAAACAGGCTGGTGGGCTATGCTGATTTATAACCCGATGGAAAAATTATTGGTAGCCGCTAGCGCTCTGGAATGCTATCAATTGGGAGGTAATTATAGAAAGAGTGAATTCCCGTTCTTACCCCACATTTTGAAATTCTACACTAATTACCCGATTTAGTGAAATTTCATCTATTTTACCCCATTTAGTGAAATTTCTGCCACGATTTACCTTGTTTAAAATTTTGCGAGTGTTCAGACCGACAGGTCCCAATTGTCAGGTCCAGCTGGCACGCCACATCGGCGGTTTTTTCCCGTCTATTTCTCTCTCTCCTGAACCGATCCTTGTAGCTTATCCCGACCGGACCGGCCCGATGGTGGTCGCTCGCGTCGTGTCCAATGCACAATGCTCGAGTCGGTCACTATCCACAGTCACTCCCAATCGATTGCATCGCCCGTCCAGGCTTCCGACCACACGTACCCGTCAGGCTCACTCGAACCTAGGGTTAGGATTGTCAGCCAGCGGCGGCGGCGGCGGCGCAATTTCATACCTCCTCGAGGCTCGAGCCGCGCTGTATGGCCGCGACATCAAGGGAAGAAACGACACCATGGAATCCGGCTCCATATATCTCGCTGGCGTCTGGCCGCGACATCAAGGCACGAAACGACCCTATGGAAAATCTGGCTCCATCAAGCTCGCCGACATCGGCGTGGGCGCGTCCATGTACATGACCCCATCAGGTTGTGCTCAGTTGATGGCGGGTCTTTGGCGACCGCTAGTCTAACAAATCAGTGAGGTTAGTGAACAAACAAGCGCTCTCAGTCGTACCCCATTCCACGTGATATTTACCATCTCCATCATATATAGCAATTTGTGTATTCTGAAATTTTCCTGACTCATGCATTGGCCGGTGAGGTGTTTGATTCAGACAGAATTAAGATGCTTATTAGAAGATCACGTGTATGCATATCACCCTTCTGTGACAGAGGTACATTTTTTTTATCATTTTGAATATTGTTGAAAGTCTTTTACTTTCTTGTTTGCTGCAGGATCGTGTGTGTGATTCGAAGGAAGGCAAGCGATGCATGCCGTGAATATTAGTTGGAGGTCAGAGTGGTGCGCCCCGACTCAGGCGTTGTGCGTTGGACGCGAGCGACCTAGTCAGCCTGGTCGAGAGAAGCTGCGAGGACCGGTTTGGCATGCCAGGTGGACCTGACAATTAAGACCTGCCCATCAGAATGCTCATAAAATTGTAAACAGGGTAAATTGTGACAGAACTTTTACTAAATGGGGCAAAATGGATGAAATCCCGCTAAATGAGGTAGTTAGTGTCAAAAATATGAAAATGAAGGGTAAAAACTGGAATTCACTCTTATAGAAATCTAGGTGCTCCCTTTCTATTTGTAGGATTGACCTGGAAGATTTAGGTTATGTCGAATTGTTCTATTCAGCACGTGAGGTGCACAATAGAGGTCAGTTTGGTGCTTCTATTTAGCTTCCCGGACGCGTCTCTCTCCCTCTCTCTCGCCATGTAGGTTTGGGCCGTTTGGCGCTTCTATTCTGCTTTCCGACTCTGCCATGGTCTCGGTCTGATGTACGTCCCTATATATAATTTTTAGAAATAAAAAAAAACCCGGTCTCTGTATCTAGACTATACATGCAGTTATTTTATTAATTATTCATACAAGACCGTACAAAGTTATATAAAAATAAGACTAAAACCACCGTCTAGGCAACATTTGGACTCCGATGCCGTGTGGTCCTTGTTCCTGTCCCATAACCTCCCACGGTTCGCCAAAGTCGAGCTCCCCCGCACATCGCCGTCGAGCAAGAAGGAGCTGTTCCGGCGCCTCTCCGACCAGCCAGCTCTCCTCCTACACAAGTTGGCGGTACGCTCTCAAGTTCTCAACCCAGCTGGCTAGTTAAACATGCCGCTTAATTTTCTTTACTCCCTCCGTCACGGTTTAGAAGGCACAGTTAAATTTGCGTGCGTTTCCATAATAGAAAAGGTTTAGGGCGCATTGCATTTATTTCTAGTAGCTAATTAGTATTCCGATATACTATTTCTATATGCATGCGTAGTGTGAATGCTATTTTTAGCCCGTCTCATAACCAATAGATAACCACCTAGGTGCTAGAGAATTTCCAAATGCGCCTTTTAAACCGTGACGGAGGTAGTATCGTTCATGCATGCGATACCTTCTTGCAGTTTAATTAATAGGCTTAATTGAATGTCGTTTTCTGTTGAATTACTTGATGCAGAGCATGCAACTGGACAGGGCTACCGCCGCCCAGCGCTTCATGCTTTCGGCGAGTGTGCTGCAGATTCCTGGGTGCAGTAACCTGGCACCTGTAGGTTCACTTTCGAACTGCAGCAAACGAAACAAAAGGTTTAAACCGTCTCTAACCTTATATTAGCTCGGTCCCAAAATGCTTGTTTTAGGTTTATCTTTTTTTTCACGAATACGCAAAGCTTGCGTATCTTTCATTGATAGAAGAAGTTGGAACGAGATTACAGAAGGGGTACATGTAGAATATGAAGTATAGGCTGTGCAAACACAATACATTAACCGGTGCACCAGACACGTATATATGAGTACAGAGAGGGGCCACAACCTCGACTATACAAAGGAAACAGGAGGTGGGCTCAATACACAA
>NC_041390.1:613530649-613535711 GCF_002162155.2 Triticum dicoccoides
CCCCCCGCAGTCGAAGCGGCGCCAGTGATGCAGAGACTGGAATGAAACTCCTCGAAGGTGGAAGTCGGCAGGCCCTTCGTCATCACATCGGCGAACTGTTGTGCAGTCGGAACATGAAGGACCCGAATACGTCCAAGGGCCACTTGCTCGAGCACAAAGTGAATGTCCAGCTCAATGTGCTTAGTTCGGCGATGATGAACGGGTTTGACGGAGAGGTACACCGCAGAGACGTTGTCGCAGTAGACAACCGTAGCCTGGGAGATATCGTGATGCAGCTCCTGAAGTAACTGTCGTAGCCAGGTGCACTCGGCAACAACGTTAGCCACATCTTGGTACTCAGCCTCCGCGCTGGAGCGCGATACTGCGGGTTTTCGCTTGGACGACCACGAGACGAGTGAAGGACCGAGGTAAACGCAGTAGGCGGAGGTGGACCGACGAGTGTTGGGGCAACCAGTCCAGTCTGCGTCGGAGTAGGCCACCATCTCTAGAGAAGCGGACGCCGTGAGGGTGAGCCCAAGAGTCATCGTGCCGTGAATGTAACAGAGGATCCGCTTCACGAGAGTCCAATGGGAGTCACAAGGGGCGTGCATGTGGAGACACACCTGCTGAACTGCATACTATAGATCCGGTCAGGTGAGAGTCAGATACTGAAGAGCACCGACAATGGACCGGTAGAAGGGAGCATCCGACACTGGCGAGCCCTCAAGAGCAGAAACATTGGCATTCGAGTCAACAGGAGTAGCAACAGGGTGACAGTTGAGCATGCCAGCACGATCAAGTAGCTCGTGCGCATACTTCTGCTGATGAAGAAAGAAGCCATCCGGTCGGCGAACGACCTCAATGCCAAGAAAATAATGTAGAGCACCCAAGTCTTTGATGGCGAACTCGTCACACAGCCGGAGAGTAATCTGCTGAAGAAGAGCTGCGGAGGAGGCCGTCAGGATGATGTCGTCGACGTAGAGGAGCGAATATGCAGTCGTGTCACCATGGCGATAGACAAACAGTGAGGCGTCCGAGTGAGTGACGCTGAAGCCCAGTGTCTGAAAAAACCCGACGATCTGCTGGTACCAAGCGCGAGGTGCTTGAGCCCGTATAGAGACCGGGACAGCAAACACACATGGCCAGGAAGAGATGCGTCGTGGGCTGCTCACAATAAACCTGCTCCTCAAGATGGTCGTGGAGGAAGGCGTTGGAGACATCCATCTGATGAACTGGCCAGCCTCGGGACACCGCAAGCTGGAGGACGGTGCGGATCGTGCCCGGTTCGACAACCGGTGCAAACGTCTCAGTGAAGTCAACTCCAGCGCGCTGTCGAAAATCACGAACCACCCAGCGAGCCTTGTAGCGCTCAAGTGTACCATCCGAGCGGGTCTTGTGGCGAAAGACCCACTTGCCGCTGATGACATTGGCGCAAAGAGGTCGGGGAACCAGTGTCCAGGTGCGGTCCCGCTGGAGAGCGTCGAACTCTTCCTGCATCGCGGCAAGCCAGTGAGGATCACGAAGGGCTGCGCGAGCGGGCACGGGAATAGGTGACGGCTCCGCGGTGGAGGAGGCGAGGAGGTACTCATCGCTCGAGTACCGCAGACTCGGACGGTGAACGCCAGCTCGGGCCCGTGTGACGGGGCGAGACGGCAGCACCGGGACGTCCGGCGAGGCAGAGGGCGAGACGGCTGGCAAGACGGCCGGCGAAGCCGCCGGCGAGGCACCCGGCATGGCAGCCGGCGACGGGGCAGCCCCCGAGGTGGCTGGTGAAGATACCGGTGACGCGGAGGACCGTGAAGATGTCGGCGAAGAGGTCGGTGAAGATACCGGCGAGACGAGCGATGCCGAGGCCCCTGACGGAGTCGGCGAGAGCGACGTGGGGGCGCGAGGCGCAGCTCGTCCCACGGTGCGAGGACCGCCGAAGCCCGGAGGCGGTCCAAGAACCGAGCGGGGCCGTCCACCTGACGGGGTCGCTAGAGGGCCGCTGGTGGCCGGCGGCGACGGGGCGACGGGAGGTACCCGCTGAAATGGAACACCTTCTCATGAAAGTAAACGTGTCGGGAGGTGAATACACGATGTGAGACAGGATCGTAGCAGCGGTATGCTTTGGTGTTAGGTGGGTAGCTGAGGAAGATGCAAGCGACGGAGCGAGGTCCAAGCTTATGAGGCGCAGCGGCGGTGATGCTAGGATAGCAGAGACAACCAAAGATGCGAAGGCCATCATAAGATGGGGGCGCACCAAACAGGAGATGGTGAGGGGCATAGTTCCAGCGTGGGTGACACGGACGGATGTTGATGAGGAAGGTGGCGGTGGCGAGAGCGCCCGACCAAAACCGGGGAGGCACATTAGAGTGAAAGAGCAATGTGCGGACGCAGTCGTTAAGAGTGCGTAGGATACGCTCGGCACGGCCATTTTGTTGGGACGTGTAGGGACAAGTGAGGTGGAAGATAGTGCCATGAGAGGCTAGAAGGTTACGAATAGCGATGTTGTCAAACTCTTTTCCGTTGTCAGTTTGTAATGCAAGGATAGGACAACCGAACTGTGTGGTGACATAGGAATAGAAGGCGTTGAGTGTGGCAAGGGCGTCGGACTTGTGACGAAGAGGAAATGTCCACACATAATAAGAGAAATCATCTAAGATCACCAAATAGTATAGGTAGCCCGTGTTGCTCGCAACCGGGGATGTCCAAACATCACTATGCAATAACGGAAACGGAAAAGTGGAAATAGTGGTAGAAGCGCTAAAGGGAAGACGAATGTGCTTGCCAAGACGACAAGCCTCACAAGTATGGTCGTCGATCTTACTGCATGAGAATGAAAAAATCTGAAGAATTTGACGCAAAGTGGTGGGGTTCGGGTGTCCCAAACGAGCATGCCAAAGGTCGACACCTGCAGCGAGGGCGACTGGGGTGGTGGAGGCGGTGGCGGAGGAGTGCAACGGATAGAGCTCGTCAGGACTATCACAACGGTGAAGGACCATCCGAGTACGGGCGTCCTTCATAGAAAAACTGACATCATCAAATTCAACGGTAATGGGATTCTCACGAGCAAGACGACGAACAGAGACAAGGTTCCACTACTAGGGAAAAGCTTATAGACAGACGCTTACTAGTAGCGTGGGTTTATACCCCTCGCTGCTGCTATTTACTAGTATCGTGGGTTTATAGCCCTCGCTACTACTAAGTTGATAGTAGTAGCGCGGGTTTATAACCCTTGCTACTACTAAGTGGTCTCTGTTGTGCCCCCTGAAACATGCCATAGTAGTAGCGAGGGGTATAAACCCGCGCTACTACTAAGTTGATAGTAGTAGCATGGGTAGTAGCGCGGGTTTATAACCCTCGCTACTACTAAGTGGTCTCTACTGTGCCCACCCGGGACATTGCCATAGTAGTAGCGAGGGCTATAAAACCGCGCTACTACTATCGACCCACGAAGACATATGTACACATAGCGTGCGGAGGCCCAAATCCAAACCCACACTCTTCTGATTCCCCTTCTCCTCCCAGTCGACATTCCCTTCCTCGCCCACCACCACTGCCGGCCTCGCACCTCGGCGCCACTCCAAATCTGGCAACCTCCTCTCGCAGACCCCTCCCCTACCCCTCCATCATGCTTCTTCTCCGCTGTTGGAAGGAGAGAGAAACCAGTAGAGCGTCATCCAGATGGCGGCCAGATCCACCATGGATGCAACCACTTGCACCTCCTCACCGGGTCAAGGGTCCGACGACAAGCAGCAGCAGGTCACCGAGATTCATCTAGGGTTTCGGGCGTCGGCACCAACTCCGGCGGCCACCGGTGAGTTCCTCCTCCTACTGCTCTCTCTATCTCTCTCTTCCTCTTTCTAATAAATTTCTCTTCTTTTGTAGCAGCAGTAGACGAGAGCTGCGGGCACAAGTTGGGTGGGGAAGCACCATCACTATGAACAACTTCATCCCCTCCAGGACCAGTAGCAGCCATGAATGGAGAGGACGATGACGCCGAGCAGAAGCAGCCGCCATGGCTGCAATTAATTTTTTTAATTCTGAATTAGTTAGTAGTAGCGCGGGGCTCTGACCCGCGCTACAACTAAGTAGTAGTAGCGCGGGTGGCAACCGCGCTATTACTACTAGAAGTAGCAGTAGCGCGGGTACCACCAGCGCTACTGCTAAAAGTTAGCTGTAGCGCCCTAGCTGTAGCGCAGCCCCCCCACGCTACTGCTAGCAATTACCCCGCGCTACTACTAGGGTTTTCCCTAGTAGTGTTCGTAACTAAATCAGGAGAAACAAGGACATTAGACATGGTGAAAGGAAACGAAGTACGACCAACATGTGTGATAGGTAGAGAGGAACCGTTACAAATGGTGATACAAGTAGGAGTACAAGCCGGAGTGAAGGAGCTTAAGGTACCGGGATGAGATGTCATGTGGGCGGTCGCGCCCGAGTCCATGTACCAAGCGCCGCCGGTGCCGAAGGGGTTCAGTGATGAGGCCGAGTGTAGGGCAGCCAAAGGAGTAGGGCCCCATGGCAGGGAGACCGACAGCGAGGCGAAGCCGGCGTAGGGCTGAACCAGGGCGGGCGGAGCAAGGCCGCCGGCCATTGGCGGGGCGGGCAGAGCCGGCACCAGTCGGCTGCTGCAGCACGTCGAAGTTGGCCGGATGGCCCGCCAGGAAAGCCGGCGGCATAGTGTAGCCGCCGAGAGGCTGAACCAGGGCGGGCGGAGCGTGGTCGTCGGCCATTGGCGGTGTCGGCTGCATGTTGGTGAAGCGAGACGGCGCGCCCGTGTACATGGGGCCGAAGGGAGATGACGCAGCAGAAGACATTGCAGCGGCGACGGCGGTGGCTGGGGAAGGAGGCGCGGCAGCGGCAAGGGAGCCGTCGGCGGCTGGAGGGGGCGCGGCGGCGGCCGAGGTGGCGATGGTAAGAGGAGCGGCGGCGGCGCGGCTGAGTGGCCGCGACGGCTAGATGGAGAGAGGGCAGGAGCGGGGGTGGGGAAGGGCGGCTATGAAGAGTTACGGCGGCGGCGGCGCGAGGAAGGCGCGATGGCGGCAAGGGTTAGGGTTGGAAGGAGGAGGTTGCGGAAGCGGGGAGCAGAGTGCAGCGG